>NW_028324156.1:4630563-4939268 GCF_054372755.1 Phalangium opilio
AGTTACGTATTTACTGACATCTAAACATGATAAAATTCTGCTAGACATTCGTGTAAGCAAAGTATAGTTCATAAATTGCCGCTAGGGGCGCTGTATACGTAGTTACGTATTTACTGACATCTAATACATAAAGAAATTTTCCGCTAGGGGCGCTGTCTATAGTATTATATAGGCCTAACGTTGTGTTCTCTTATTTGAATTAGCGCCCACGTGACACTTCGAAGCGCCCCCAACGACGGAATTTACTATAAAACTCGGACGCCATTTGTCCAGTTCTCTTTTCTCTCTGCACTGGCTTCCAGTCAACATCGTTCCTTGATCAGCTCCTCGTCTTGCTGACATTTGAAGGCAATATTGGATGGAAAGCCACGTTTTACGCCGATGTTGGGACGTGACTCTAAGCTCTCCGCCATTGAATGTCCATTAGAACGTTGAAATCAACGCGAAAGGTTAAGCCTAGTACGGTATGTGTGAAAGTCTTTCAATAATCCAAAGCCATCCAGCTAGCATTTTATTATTTTATTTAATCCTAGAGTTTAAATTATTTAGGTAGAGTTAATTGTTAGTTAATTACGTTTATTTATTGATAATTAACTACAATATGAAAAAATTTCCAGACGCGAGGCCAGTTAGACAAGGCTTAATTTAGAACACCTGCTTGGGCTCATATTAGGGGAAATTAAATTCCTTATTTATTTTAAATAATAAACCTCGACTGTTCGCAAATTAGGTCTCATTTAACGACGCGAAACTATATTACCTAAAATGAGTAACGCATGGTTTAACGGGGCCAGATTAGGTTGCACTAGGCTAGGCTAAACCTTTTATAAAAATTTATCCGGGCCTGGCACTAATCTCTAAGCTTTTACTTTATGCCGTCATTTTAATTCAAATTAATTAGGGTATTTTTGAATTATTACGCGTAAATTATAGATTTGAGATTCTAAAATTTCGTTCGTGGCACAATTTAATTATTTTAGATAATGAACAACGGTCTATTTAATAATAAATTAAATGGTTTAAATTAATTAGGGTTAACTGTTGATAAATTATCATTAATTATGTAAATTAAGTCAATTTGATAATTTTTAAAATGAGCCACGAACGCGAAGTTAAGGCTTGAGATTTTTAATTTATATTTACTGGAATATTTTACGTAGTTTTTATCTTAAATTATTATAATCTTAAATTATTATTTTGCTAGGACATTAAAGTAGCCCTTTAATTCTGATTTAGCTTAATATTTAGTGATTTTTAAATTTTGTTTTTGGGAATATTTTACAAAGTTTTTCTTCAATAATTTACGGAAACAAAACCATAGATAAAAATAATTTTCTTGTTAGGACCCCTCTAATTCTTATTAATATTTGCTATTAATATATTTTCATTTTTAGACGCGAAGATGTTCTTGGATGTTCTGTCGCTGGTCATTCGGAGACTTTTCCTAGCAGATGACTTCAACCTTTGTTAGAGACCCTCATTCCAGTTGACATCTTCCTTGGATTTGCGATACAAGATGTTTTCAACCAGACGTGGCCTTGCAACCATTCTCTACAATTACTGGCGATGAACATAACCGAATCTAGAAAAATTCAAATTTTTATTAGAATTATACTTGCAACTACTTAGTTTCTTTTTACGCGTTCAAACTGTAATTTACATCACACTTTATATTATTTTTTGTTGAAAATTTTTGTAAAGACCTAATTTTTTTACTTTTTGTTCAATAAATTTTGCCTTAAACCACTCTTTTTGTTTTCTTAGAAATTATTTGATTAAGAGGGAAGTTTTGAATTTTTTAGCTCTAAACAGATAGCCTATTTTTTGAGGACCCTCTTTTAAGCTTCTTTTAGCTTATGTGAACAAAATTGTTTTAAAACGGCAAAAATAGGCTTAAATCGTTTTAAAAAGTAAAAAAAGCCTAAAAAAGGGTCCCAAAAATACTACCCTAAGTCCAGACCCTAAAAAATTCAAGCCATCCCTCTTATCCAAACTATTTCAAGAAAACAAATAACGTGAGGCAAGGTAAAAATTCTTTATTGAGAAAAAACAATTGAGGTGTTTACAAAAATTTTCTACAATAAAATATTTAAAGTGTTCCATAAATTAAAATTTGACCGCGTAAAATTAAAAGGAGTAGGCTAGTTACCGATTAAATTTAAGAATAAAATGAAGTTCATTAGCGGAAAAACTTCGCGGTCCAATCAGTTTGAAGGCCTCGTGTTTCGAAAATCCAAGAAAGATGTCATCTGGAATGAGGGTCCTTAACATCGGATGAACTTCCAAGTCTACTTGAAAACGTCTCTGAATGACCAGCAACAGATCCAAGAAAATCATTCGCGTCTAAAAATTAAAATAAATTAATAACAAATATTAATGCAATGCCTAATTTTAAAATAAATGCTACTTTAAGCCTAACAAAATAATAATTTACCGAAATAATCCCATACATTTAAATACTTAGCGAAATTCTGGCGATATATTGCTAAGAATTTTTTTTAGTAATCTAAGCTAAATTTCTTAAGCCTTGTTCAAATGTCTTAACCTCGTGGTCGTGGTTTATTTAAATTTAAAATTATTATTTAATAGACTGAATTTATGTAAATAATAATAATTAACTGCCTGTTTCATTAAAACTACTGAATTTATTAAAACAATAAACTAATTATTATTAAAAGGCTTACATTTGCTGCGCATTAAGAAGTTTGTTCATTCCAATATGGCCTTGATAAATTGATTCCAAAAGAACATTCAATGGCGAGAAAGAGCTCTAGATTCTGGGTTTATTCCTTGACGGCGAAAAGAAAAATGGCGATCGTCGGCGAAAGGCCTGATTTCCAAGAGGTGATCTGGAAACGATCTTGACTCCATGATGTCAATCAAAGAAAGAAATTTCAGTCAGTTACTCCAGAACAAAGTTCTCTCCCGCAAGATTTACAGTTTTACACCCTCAATGCGTTAAAAGAAGACGACGAGAAAAGGTGTGGGAGCGCGTGCGCAGTAGGCCAATCTAGGCAGCGAAAATGTCTAAAAAATAAACACGTCTACTATCCATGACGTGTGAAAAAAAATCTAAATAAAAAATTAGGTTTAATATCTCAATCGCTTGGATATTTCTTGTAAAATATATTTGAGTAATTACGTCAAATTATCGTAGTAAATTAGTATTATTCCCCAGCAGTCAGCATGGGAAAGAAATAGGTTAAAAATAGGCCTAATAACGTCCGTTATCACACTTATCTTGAATAAAAAACAATTGCTGATTAAAGTGTTAAAAACGAACTAGGTGCTCGAATAGACCAATACGAATATTACCTACAAAGAAACAAACTTCAAGGGGTACGCCTACATAGTGTATAATTTCCCTGTCGCCACAAGAGAACACTAGAGGCAGCCCAAGATCACTGCATCTGAGAGGCTATCCAACTCGGTCATGCCTCTAGCGGTTGTCTCCTGACATGATTGAAATTATCCACTATAGAGGCGTGCCCCTGGAAGTTTGTTTCCCTGCATGTAATATCCGTATTGGTCTATTGCACTTCCCTGAATATACAGGGTGTTTCTGGAAAGTCTGGCAAAAATGAAAATTCATGTTCCTTGGGTCAATAGGAGTCCGAAAGGTCCTATGACGTTTTGGGGTAAAGCGCTCCGTTGCGACGTTATGGGCTCTCAAAAGTAGGCCGAAAAACAAGGAGATTTTGCAGAATTATAGCACTACTATTGTGGTTTTGACCCAATTGTTTTCTATTATTGAGCATAAGGCAATGATCGAAATAAGTTCAAACCTAGTGGAAGACCGTGAACGTGTTAAACGGGCAAAAGCGTTAATCCCTTTCTTTTTATTAATGATTGTAATAAAAGGTAAGGAAAGTAGCTCAGATATCGGTTACTTGTTTGTTCAGATGTACTGGTAACTGACCAGTCTTTTATTCTTTATTTCAATTAGACACATTACTTTTACAATAATTCGAATGAACCCCATTACTTTTACAATAATTCGAATGAACCCCATTACTTTTACAATAATTCGAATCGAACCCCTTTACTTTTAGAATAATTCGAATCGAACCCCTTTACTTTTAAAATAATTCGAATGAAACCCAATTACATTGTTCTACAAAAATTGTTGAAAATGGGCATCATCAACGTTTAAGCAAACTTGCGCGCGTCGTTTGAAAGATTCACGAACACGTTCGAAGATTTCTGGCATGTTACGAATGCTATCACATCCATCAATTATAATTTGTCGTGAGTCTTCGACATCGCGAACTTCACTTCGGTATACCAAGTCCTTGAGATGGCCCGAAGGAAAAAAATCGCATGGGTTGAGATCGGGAGATCTTGCTGGCCACCCAACAGTTCTGCCTCGACCTATCCACTGGCAGAAATCGACCCGTCTCGGATAATCAGCTTCGTTTAAAGCTTGTACCTTTCGCAAATGGTATGGGTGGAAATGATGTCCTCGAAGGATTTTCCAGACGAGTACATGGTTATCGCCCAATTGCCGCCCGACGTTCCTGGTACTGGTTGTTGGATCATCTTCGAAAATTGTCAAAACGGTGTCCTCTACATCCTCGGGAACAATCGCCGCATGAGGTTCAGGTCCCGACTGTTGAAGTTTCCCGGTTTCTCTCAAGCGTCTGTCAACTGCCGTAAATGTTTGTCGATTAAGAACTTGTCGTTGAGGAAAGCGCCGAGCTTCCACCGCATTTCCCCGATCCAGTCCATAAATAAGATGCATATCTGAGTACTCTGCATTCGTGAAGTAGACCATGATTAGTTCCAGATAAGCTTCTAAATGTGCACGTACGCCATGAAGCACGTTAAGGCACACACATTTAGGCCGTCTGTAAAAAACCTACAACTTCTAACGTTAAAAACAAATTATGCTGTGTTGGTCTAAACATTGGGGTTGTTTTCAACGTCAGAAGTTAACGGCTTAAATATCTTGATGTCGCATTTCCCCGGAGGTGGATAGGTCGAGGCGGAACTGTTTCGTGGTCATCAAGATCTTCCGATCTCAACCCATGCGATTTTTTTCTTTGGGACCATCTCAAGGACATGGTATACCGAAGTGAAGTTCGCGATGTCGAAGACTTACGACAAAGGATAATTGATGGATGTGATAGCATCCGTAACACGCCAGAAATTTTCGAACGTGTTCGTGAATCTTTCAAACGAAGCGCGCAAGTTTGCTTAAACGTTGATGGTGCCCATTTTGAACAATTTTTGTAGAACAACGTAATTGGGTTTCATTCGAATTATTGTAAAAGTAATGGGGTTCGATTCGAATTATTGTAAACGTAATGGGGTTCATTCGAATTATTGTAAATGTAATGGGTTCAATTCGAATTATTGTAAATGTTATGGGTTCGCTTCGAATTATTGTAAAATTTAAGGGGTTCATTCGAATTATTGTAAAATTTAAGGGGTTCATTCGAATTATTGTAAAATTTAAGGGGTTCATTCGAATTATTGTAAATGTAATGGGGTTCATTCGAATTATTGTAAATGTAATGGGGTTCATTCGAATTATTGTAAATGTAATGGGGTTCATTCGAATTATTGTAAATGTAATGGGGTTCATTCGATTTATTGTAAATGTAATGGGGTTCATTCGAATTATTGTAAAAGTAATGTGTCTAATTGAAATAAAGAATAGAAGACTGGTCAGTTACCAGTACATCTGAAAAAAAAGTAGCCGATATCTGAGCTACTTTCCTTACCTTTAATTACAATCATTAATAAAAAGAAAGGGATTAACGCTTTTGCCCGTTTAACACGTTCACGGTCTTCCACTAGGTTTGAACTTATTTCGATCATTGCCTTATGCTCAATAATAGAAAACAATTGGGTCAAAACCACAATAGTAGTGCTATAATTCTGCAAAATCTCCTTGTTTTTCGGCCTACTTTTGAGAGCCCATAACGTCGCAACGGAGCGCTTTACCCCAAAACGTCATAGGACCTTTCGGACTCCTATTGACCCAAGGAACATGCCTGTTAATTTGTGCCAGACTTTCCAGAAACACCCTGTATAAATAAGAGAAAAATAATTCTTTTATTGATATACTGCTTTACATATTCATAATTTTAATAATTAATTACAATTTTAGGACGTATAGATCAATAGGACAGATGATAATGCCAAAAAACCTACCATCGCCCATAGAATTTGATGTTAATTTCATGTTAATTTGAATTTCCCGTCGGCAATCAGAGAAGGCGACCAGTCTCGTGAATTCCCCTCGTGCTAACAAAAAAAACAAGGTGGTCAAGTTTTCTTTAGTTATGAAGCAAGCGGTAACTTATCGACCAGCTTAACCCTTATCACTCTCGTGAAAATTAATATCTCAAGCCTGGGAGGAAATAGGTTAAAAATAGGCCTTATAGCTATCTTGAAATTTTATTTAGGAATTAATAGTACACTAGCATTTACATAAAACCTCCATAGATAACTTCGTAGCATACGCTAATTCACAACCTCGAGTGAAATTGTGAAAGATGATTACGACGAAAACTCGTTGTACATCTTCTACAGACAAGTACAAACTAATAATCCATCGTATGTACGTGAGATGTGGCTGAAACAAACGTCCACCTACACTGAAAACTTCCCAGCAATCAAGCTGGACGCAGTATAAACAAGGCGACCCAAGGGCTCGTGATAGTAGCCACATCGTACGAGTGAATAGCCCCTCTATACCCTACCCTAATGAGTGGATAACCCCTCTGTACCTTACCCTAATGAGTGAATAGCGCTATCTTTTACAATGCTTAAATTTAATTTACCGTGCATAAAATCAGAGTGAATAGCCCCTCGATGCCCTACCCTAAACGGTGATAGAATTATTACCCGTATCAGAAGTTGATGACTTCTTATCCTGTGAAGTATTGGACTCTAACCAAATCCGGAACCATCTCTGTGAGCCAACTTCTTATTAGGTCCGATCACCGCGCCACCTACGGCATTTCCCTCATTTTGAGTTGGCAGGCTGATTTGCGCGCCAGCAGCGGGCAAGAAACGAAACTTTAAGGTGTGTCCCGTGGTTTGAGGTAACGAATCAGAAACGGTGACAAGAACAGCTGTTTTAATAGACTGCTAGAAATTCCGGTCAAACTAGTGTGGGGTCCTAGGCCCACGGATTGTAATGGATTTTCATAGAGTTCTAGCCAGACGGTTTTTCAACGATTGGCGCTGAAGACGTTTTTAACCCGCCCCACAGTTTGAGTGCCACAGCCTCTCGGCGTGGGATTTTTTTCAGTAGATTAGATAGTTTTCGTAGTGGGGAGGAAACTTTCGACCCTCTTTTACGATTGCCATAGGCAATTTTGACTTGCAGCGATGGATACAATATAATGCCTTAGTGTCCAATACTTCCCAGGATAAGAAGTCATCAACTTCTGCCCGTATTAATTTACTTATACCGTAATTGTAATATTCCGGCGAATCGAAGAACAGACAGTTTTAGTGATTATCCCCTCGATGAGTTTACAACATAGACTTACGCCGATGCACACTTATCGCTTCTTATAAATTTCTAACATGAACTTATGGTCAGAAGCGTTTGAAAGAGAAAGAATTCGTTAAAACACTCAATAATTGTAATATCCCGGTGCCTTAAAACCATTCTAAAAAGAACGTCAGTAAATACTTGCTATTGCTTTCAAAATTTCCCTCGATTTCTTTGAATGTTAAAATAGGGGAGCTGTCAAACTCTTATTGTCGACGGGTGAGAGGAATTTTTAAGGGAGGGTATATGGCTTAACCTAACTATCATAATTTCCTTCCTTTTAAAATACACGAACGAAAAATATCACCTCACCACAATTCTCTCCCATTCACTCTCCCTTCAATGACGATCGAAAAATTTTATACTGTTTAAAGGGAGCCACCGGAGGGTATGCTAGCCAGTCTGCCTATTTGTTTCAAATTTCGACGCTGCACTTTTGTGGCGCTGAATCTGCACGTCCAACTTCGTTTCAGTTTTCTGTGGGAGAAGCCTGGTTCTAGGTGGCCATGGGGGGATACTTTCTATTCACTCCCCTCGTAGCTAGAAGAGGGCTCGGAAATCCGCGGGAGGGAAATGCAAACCCTCCGATGGCTCCCTTTAAGGCAGTTCTCCTTCACGACGCCACCACCACCACCACCACCAACAGGCCAGGTCAAACTAAGACCCACATCGTAGATGTTCATCATACGATGTGGCTAATAAAAATCAATGAAAATGAAGAAGCAATATTTTCTTTATTATTTTGAGCAACCAACTTTCGTTCATTTCTCAGAGCTTCTAATTATTATGAAACAAAAAAAAATCCATTTTTTCTTCCTATATACACGTCTTTTTAACTTCATATTTTTTTTTCTTTTAATATTAAAAAAGGAACATTCTGACTACGAAAGATGACGTAATATTTTTTTTGTATCACACACTCTTGTTTTTTTTTCTTTTCTTTTTACAAAAAAAGTCCATTTGTTTGTTTTTTATATTTTCTTTTTGCTTTTCTTTTGTATTGTATTTCGAATTTGAAGGACAACGCAAGATTTTTTAGGGGAGGGGAGGGCTTTTCATCTCATCGAATTCATTTGTTTAATCGCCTCAGACGTATTGTTGTTCGTGAAAACAAAACTAAATAGTCTATCTTAAAAGAAAAATAAAACTTATTTCTCCTTTCCTTAACTTATTAAACACTTAAGTTTTAATTAACTATATATACCCTAATTATTATTTAAAATTAATTAACTGAACAAATTAATTAATACGAACAAAACGGCACCACACCACCAACCACTTTCGGAATTTTCTAATTTTTTAACGTATTAAAAATCTAGCTGCCTCTAAAGTCTAAACATTGACGAAAAAAATTTTAACTGCAAAAAAAAAAAATTAACTCGAACGAAAATTAATTTAAGCCTAATTATTAACTATTAATTAATAAAAGCGCTAATAAGATCCCCCTCGCCCTAATTAAGCCACCCTCAAAATATTAAAAATTCATTTTTTTAAAAAAAAAAAAAAAAAAAAAAAAACTAAATATTTTAAAGATACGTTAACTTTTTTTCTATTTTTTTTTTTTTTTTTTTGTCATCCTCACTTGAAAGTTTTTAATTAATTATAAAAAAAACTTAATTTACACTACAGTGAAAAGTGGTGATAGTTTCCTATCACCATAATGTTTTGGTGAAATCACCAAAAAAACGAACTTTACCTTTTTCAAAATAAAATCAGCACCTTGAGAACTTTTTGGGAAAAATTAATTCCGTCTCAAATACGCATTGTTGTTTTTCCGATTAATATTTCAAAAACTTGGTTAATAATCCTAAATTTAAGCAAGTTTTTTTGTTTGTTTTTAGTAAAATAAACAAGTTGACGCAAATATTTGTTTAAATTACTGACACGAAATAACAAATATTTACGTTCTCAAACGCTAGACTCAAAATGAATTTATTAATTTCGCCCATGAATGAACTTAATTAAACTGTCTCCTTTATAATTCTTCTTCCTAAGTTGGCGCTAATATGTCGTTTATACGTTAATATATATTTAATACTGTATTTAATTTTAATCCTAATTAAATACAAATACGTTGTAAGAGTATTTTAATTTTAAACAGGAAGACCTAGAAATCCTTAAACATAATTGTTTTTTTTTTGTTTTTTTTTGGGGATAGCGTTTTAAATTTATTTTCGATTTAATATTTTAACTATAATTAAATTTAATTATAGTTTATTCGAATATATATAAAAGGCGAATTAATTGTTAGGTTTTTTAAGTGCAATTACCAAAAAATAAATATTTGCGGAAATACTTGTAGTTGTAGTAGAGTTAAACAACGTAGAGAACGTTCTTTTCGAAGGCACGGGTATTAATGTTAATTTAGGCTTAATTAAAGAAAGGCAATTAAACAATAACTAATTAAACGAAGAATCAACATTAAACAAACATTTAAGTGTTTTTTTTTCTTTCTAAATAAACCCTTATTTGCATATTAATATCAGCGTCGAATATAAATTTGGCCGAAGTAGCGTTAGCGTTCTTCGTGAAAATTTATTTCTTAGCGTTACTATGAATAGCGCACGAAGGGCATTGTTGGTGCTGATGCAAAGCGCTATGATTATGTCCTCCGAGACTACAAGGCGTACTTGCGTTTGAATATTGTTGGTAATTAAAGGCGGTAACATTAGGATCCATCCAGATTGGGGTTGCAACGGGACTAGGTACAACCGAAGGACTCGAAGTATACACTCTACCGTGTATACGATCTTGTAATACGTGCGGATGGGGCGAATGTGGGCTATTAGGATAAACGGGGGGCGTACCAACTCGCCTAGAGCCTTGGGGCGACGCCCCTGATCCTGGTGAGACAGGAACGTAATTGTTAAAGGGAGTAAACGCTGAGGAATCAATTTGACGTTGTTTCATTTGATTTAGGGTTAACTTCTGCTCGCTTTGTTGCGGTAACGGTGTCGACGATACGCTAGTTCCTCCTCCCGACGGAGAACCAGGGTTCCCGAACTTGACTTTGTTACCCAAATGAGCCAAATCGGTCAACTGTATTAAATCGGACACAGTCCGACTTCTAACCGCAATCGGATTATTTAACGTCGAGTTGTTTTGCGTCTCACCACCATAAATATGTTTCATTTGATGGTGGTTCATATCTTGCTGGGAAAGCGATTGCGTCATGGGCAGAATAGGAGGAGGAGGCGGCGAAGTTTGTTGTTGTAACAAAAAGTTTGAAGGGGAATTACGCGGGTTTCCGTAATTTGAGTAATGGTCTGATAGGCAGTGAGACGAGACGGTTCTCTGTGGAGGAACACCACTTTGAGATGGGAAGACGTGAGAAGGTTGTTGTTGCTGTTGTTGAAAGTTAAACTGTTGATGTACGGGCGAAAATCCCGGTGAGAGACAGTTTGTCGCGCTACTTGGAGAACCGACGGGGGTACAGTAAGAACTGTTGGGCGATGAATAGGGACAACTAGTTGGAATGTTGTTTGGCAAAACGGGCACCGATTGAGAATGGGACAGAGGAAAAAATGGCGGGATAGTGTTCTGGTGATTCTGATGGTTGTTTGTGTTATACATCAAGTTGGAATTTCCTCCGCCTCCAAAGTTTTGATAATCCGACGATCTCGGTTGTTGAACAAAAGTTGTCGATTCTTGGTGGGAATGCAAAGGTTGGTGAGACTGATGTTGAGGAGAGAAATTGTTGTACAACGATTGTCCCCTGATGGAATTACTACCACCACCGCCACCAAGACCTTCGTCGTAACTATTCGACCACGAGTTTGACATGACGTCATTCTGTTGCTGTTGACGCAATTGCATTTTGTAAGCTTCGATTTCGTTTTGATGTCGGCGTTCTAGCTCTTCCTTTTCTTGATGTTGCCTTTGAAAGAAAATCGCAGAAACCGCTCGAAAGGTTAGTTAAGATAAAAAAGAAATAAATAAATACAATTCCCCAAAAAGACAAAACGCGAGACGCACCTGGCAAGTATCTGTTTCAAAAACTCGTCATTAGTATCCAATTCGGGGTCCCGATCATCCGAAGCCAATGCGTTCTAAAATATTAGGCGTCAAAAACAAATTAACATCTTCGTAATAACGAATTTATATACAACGAATATAATTTCTAATTAGCCTTATTCCTGATCAGCGCCATCTACCCATAGCGGTGACTTTGAGAACTACTGTAAGCGGCAAGCCAATCAGATGTCGCTAAAATCTGGTGACGTCATTTTTGGTAAGACCCGAGAGTGCCAGTCAGTGACGTCACCAGATTTTAGCGACATCTGATTGGCTTGCCGATTACAGTAGTTCTCAAAGTCGCCGCTATGGGTAGGTGGCGCTGATCAGGAATAAGGCTAATTGTACTCTTTCATAAACCAATTATTCAACAGGTATTCGTAGGAATTTATTAGTCAATTAAACTATCACACGCTAATAACTAATCGCGAATTAGGGTTAGTAAGAAAACACCAAAAAAGAAGCCAAACTATTATTTCAACTACAAAGATCTAGGGCTCTATTTCTACAAAAGCTTATGTGTAAGAGAGACACGAAGATGTCAAGACTTATTCGTGGTAATTAGAGAAAAGTCGCTCGTTATAAACAAGTAACAACTTTAAGCCACCATAAGCGAAAGAAACCCTGCGAGGAAATTTTCTACAATTGGCGGTCAAAAATCTTGGAGAAAAATGTTGAGTCAGCGGGACAAGTACTGGAAAACGAATGTACTCGGAAGGTATTAAGGCAAGCCAGCGGGTTGTACTTAGCGCGCGTGTGGCTTACCAAAAACTGGCCCAAAGAGATACTGCGACCGTATTCTATCAGCGTCATGCTTTTGCTATTCCCACCACGGGAATTGCTAAGATTAGAGTAATTAACGTCCGTCATGCTTGGACTCTTATTGATCATGTTTTTGCCCTGCTGCGCGGTGTAATCGAAAGATACAGAGCGGCTTTGCGCAAAGGGTGCGTGAGAAGAATAAGAAGAACCAATTAAATCAGTCGGCGGTGGGCATTCTGGGGTTGCGGGTTGAGAAAGGCGCCACTCTTTATCCCCAAATGATAGCGTCTTCGGTCGGGATAGTGACCCTTCGCTCTTAGTTTTATGAAGCGGTATTTGCACCGGTGGAGTGTTGACCGCGACATTACGGACACTGACCTCATCCGTTTGCGTATCCACGTCCTTTAACTTGACTCTGATCGTCACGGGATTGGTGATAGATTGCAAATACGCGTCAAAAGCGTTGGCAGCTCCTTGGTAAGCCGCGGGCGAGTTACCTTGCAGAAAATAGGCCGGATTTCCATGGGCAATCGTGTTATAGACATTATACGGTTGTTGAGACACGTTGTAATTAGGTTGATTCAAATGTTGTTGAGTTGGACTAAATGTACCGCCGTTTGGTGCCATCAATAAATGTGGCGGCGGCAAGTTATTGTTGTTAACTTTATTCCCGTTTAAATCGTGATTGGACGCGCTATGTTGTAAGGGTAAGGCACCTCTCATATGTTGGGAAGCCATATTTATAATCGCTTTCATCAAGTGTCCATCGTTACCGGGACTTTCCCCGCCAAAGTAAGGCGACCTTCTTGGTGAACCTCCGTGAAAAGTCGCGTAACTTCCTAAACCGTATTCCGAATTATTACCAAGACCAGCACCTCCTCCGTAAAAAGGCGGTGGCGGTGAGTCGCATAAATGTTCGAGACTCGAAGAAACCGAATGAGTTTTAGAATAGGTCGAATAGGCGCTATCGGGAAGTAGGACACTTTCGTTTGGAGCCTCGTAATTTGAATGGGTTAACTTTTGGGTTGAGGGAGAGTTGTTGAAAATGCGCTTGTTACTTCCGCCGCCGCCGCCGCCGCCGCCGCCAACTTGGTGACAGTGATGCAACGGCGAATAATTTGGGTAGGTATTGTTGCAAGGCGAGCCAACCCTTTCATTACTCTATTCATCCCAATCAAGAAATAAAAACAAACGAAGAGAGTTGAAAAAAAAACTTGAGCCAAAAATAAAACCGCCGAACTTTGCCTCAGTCACGCGAGTTAATGTTAGTTAAAATACATTAAAATGATGCTTGTTAATTAATTAATTAAGACATTAATTAAAACTAATTATGTAAGGCCGCAACGCAAATAATTGAAGTAAAAGAAAACATAGAATAAATACTCAGAACAGGCTCATGCTAAAACAAATAGTAAAATTGTTTTCTACCAAGAAATTTTTAAACTAATTTTCCTATAATTAAATGTTAACAAACTAACTTAACTTAACTTTAAGTAATGGACTTAACTACGCCTTACTACTATATGGAATTTGCAAAAACCCAACAGTTGTAGTATTATTTTGCAAGTAAATCAGTTGAAGTTCTTAACCTTGTACTTATATCAACGTAACTTAACGTTTAGGTTTATTAAATTGATCCATGAGAACAGTAAAAAGAACAGTACCTCATTAGTAGGTGGTGGATCACACTGGACTCCAACAGCGGCGTGTCCTTTTTGTTGATCGGGTACAGGAACTTCGGGTATGGATGCCATGAAACTATCTTCCTTAATGGTAGTCACTTGAAACCTTCCCTTGTTGGTCGTAGAGACGGGAGGAGGATGTGGATGCGGATGGTGACTTTTAATCGGAGAATGGTGCGTCCGACTCGGAGGAGAAGCGGGTACATTCTGCGATGGCTGATTCTTACCACTTTGGTTCTGTTTCTCATTTGGAATTGACAGTTCTTCCTCAGGATCCTTCTTCAAGATATCTTCTTTCACTAAAGTTACCTGATAAGAGACATACCATACCTTTACTTTGATTATCTATGACATGGCGGTCCAATGACGAATCTGTGACGTACTTGGTCTATTCTCTAGCTATAGCTATAATAAAAATGAATCCTTACCTGAAAACGTGAAATTTTCTTATTGGACACAACCGGTTGAGGAACGGGTTGTTGCTGAATAGGTTGTTGATGTTGATGTTGCTGTTGAGGAACAGTCTGAGCTGTTGATGTCGGCCTAAATGACTGGGGAGGCGCGCTAGCTGTCCTTAGTCTAGATCCTAATTAAAAAAGGAAAAAGGTTCTCAAGTAAGTACTTATGTTTGCTTACTAGTGAAGTCCGTCACCCTAACGTGGGGAACAGTCAAAATTTGGCAACTAATCTACGCTAGACATTTATTTCAAAACCAAAAATAGCACGAAAGCGACTTAAAAATACCTTCATCGTGGTCGATACGAGCTGGTTCGTGACTGGCAATGGCCACCGTCTTTTCTGGGGTAGAATTTGAAACTGAAGAGCAAGCGACAGTTACAGGCAAGGAGGAGGAGGAAGCAATGTCGCCTGTCGCGCAAACTGGCTTTAAAGCGGAAGCGGGAATTGCGACAGGTTGAGGCATTAGGACAGTAGCGCTAACTGCTGGCAAAACCGTCAATGGGGTTACTGGTCCATTGGGTATGGTAACGTAACCCGTATTTGGTACATCTATCCTCAAAGGTGCACTCAAAATTGTTTTCGCTTCAAGTTCATTGGGCTGCGGCGTCGCTGTACTCGTGATAACAACTGGTAAAGGTATTTGGACAATTTTCTCAACAGGTGATGGTGGTACCGATACTGGACTCGGGACCATCGTAGCCACGGACACCAATTTGGTATTTGGAGCTGGTTTTGGTGTTGACGCTGCAACTGTATCTTGTACCAGAACTGGTGTTACGCCGCTGATGACTTCCTGGGATGTAGGTGGTAAGACGGCCATAGTAACTGGAAGAATTGGTAAGGGAGCCGAGGACACTGGTAAAATTGTTTGTAGAGAGCTTGACGATGGTAAAATGGCAACGGTGGGAAGTCCCGGTTGCGAATTAGAACACGGTAAGGTTTCTTGGGAGATATGTTGAGGAACTGAGGTACCACTGATAGGTGGAATACTCTGAGAATGTTGGCAGTCCAGTGTTGGCGGTATAGTCTCTGATAAGACGGGAGTGGTAGTTGGAAGTCCAGCGGGTGTCGAGGGTACTTGAAAGATGAAAGGATTCTCGGGTTGATCGACGGGTTGAGAAGTTGGGGTTTGCGGAAGCGTAGTAATTGGCAAAGCGTGAGCTTGGGGTATGGGATGTGCCGGGGTTGTGACAGTAGCGGCAACAGCGGGAACAGTGTGAGAGAAAATGGCCTGCAGACCTTGCTCGATGTGAGCTTTCAGGCTCAAAGAAGAGGAAGAAGTAGCCACCCCAGGGCCATGCAGTTTTTGAAGTTCGTGTTTCAAGTCTTCCAGGTTCGTAGCCACAGTTGACTTGGTCGCCGCCACTCCAGCATTCGACGTCTGAGGAACACTAGGAACAGAGGGAATTGAAGTCTGCGTGGCCATCATAGGCTGCTGTCCAGGAGGCTGGCTAGTGACAACGGCAACCATCGGTTGAGTTTGTTGTTGTTGAGGAACGACCGTCACCATGGCTTGGATTTGAGATTGAGGAGGGTTGACAACCGTCGTACCGATAACGGAAGTGGAGAGAACAACTGGCGGAGTTGAAACCTGGACGTGTTTCTGAGGAGATGACGGGGACGTCTTCTGATTAGTTAGGACGCTAGTTTCTTGGAGTGGGGCGGCGGCATTAGCGGCAACTGGCGTAGATTCTTCAAGGTTGCCAACAGCGTGCGTCTAAGAAATTAGTAGGTCAAAGATTGTACGAATTCGAACCTTTCCAGCAAGTTGAACGCATTTGGAAATACAAGAATATGCGGGTAAAGGAAAGACTTACCGACGCATTTGAATCAGCTGTTGTATTATGAATGGTAGCGGGTGCCGTCAGTTCGGCCAATTTCTGTTGCAAACTACTTAAATCAGGAACAATTGGTCGCCCACTGATAAAAGAAACCGCGAGAAAGAAAAAACCATGTAACTCCTGGAAAAAACCTAAAAAGGTTTCGTTACGGAATTACGAGGAAATTCTTACTTCATATCCATTCCAGTTTTCAACTGTCCTTCAACGGCGGGTTGCGCGTTAACTGTACTTCCACTAACAACCGTATTATCCGGAGAATGATTGGTGGAGTTATACTGTATCGGCGGTGTCGGTCCCTGACTTGGCAATTTACTCCCCGGTCGAGTGTCGTTCTGAAATTAAAACAACTCAATAATGACTTCGCGAGATTTAATTACGAATGACTTTTAACATTATAAAACATAAAATTATAATTAACCAAGTCAATCAAATCATTTCCATAAAACGTTGGGATGAAAATTATAAGAGCGTTAATAATTTTAGTGTAATTACGATTAAATGAATTAATATGCGATGCAACATTCTCGGCATGCGTAGACTTACGCGGAAAAGCGTGTTTAACGTTAGATAGACTTACATAGTTACTAGAAGTGAAATCGTGTGGTGTTTTTCGCGAAAGCATAGAGACGTGCGTAGCCGCGGAAGTAGCCAAGTTAACGGAAGTGATAGTACCACCGCCGAAAGCATTTTTTGTGAAAGTCATCAAAGTAGGTGATAAAGGATTGCGAACTACGGTTGCGACACGATTTTGCGCGTTTCCCGATTGAACTACTAAAGGGGTAACATTCTTAAGATGGTGCATTGAAGACGCATCCTCGCATAGTGGATTTACAATCACGTTAACAGTGTCCGACGGTGTTTGTTCGGTTGAAAATACGGTACCAGTGACAAGACCGGAAGTTGGGGTTGGTGGGATACTAATCGCGGTGTAATCCTTTCGTTTACCACTCACATTGGAAACGTCATCCGTGGGTTGACCGTCATTACCTCCCCCAACCTCGGCGGTTGTGTTAAAATTGCAACACTGGTTGAGAGGTAAACCAGACACTTGATGGAAAACGCTGGTTGAATCGTGTTGTTGTTGCTGATCTAACGCGTTGTCCAATTGCTTCTCTACGTTGGTTGCAGTTGGTAAAGAAGAAGTTGTATCGGTTGTCAAAAAAGAAGTTGATGATGATGATGATGATGTGGTCGGTAATGATTGCCTTCTTAATGACGTTTCATCCACAGGGTTTACGAGAAATTTCGAGGCCCCTGATTGGACAGCCTTCTTTTTTTACGAAGAAATGATGATAGGAAGAAAATGGACAAAAGTTTTACGTCCTTTTCAGTTATATTTTGTTAAACAATTTCGGGGGGGAACGTTTTGAACAAAAACTCGGAAAAATAAAAACAAACTTGCAAGTGAAGAAATCGAAATCAAATCGTGAATTGAGAAATCAAATGAATGGTTAAGTTAAGTTAAGCTCTCTCACTATGACTAAAAATATGAAACTACTTGAACGGGTTCAGCCAATGAAACAAATAAATGTGAAAAGAAATGGAGAGAAATAAGAATGGTGCACGGATTTAAGGACATGAAAAAAAAAAAAAAATACAATCAGGAACAAATAAATCAATGTCATTGGTGAAAATACAAATTTAGTGCCCGGACTGTTTTATAAGTACTTAAAACGAAGGTAGGATCCGAGGAATTTATTTTGTAGATATTTAATCATTCCAGGAAGGACAAGGGATGGGTCAAAAACATCTTCATTCAAAATAACAACTGAAAAGTTCAACCGAAATCATGTAGGGAGGGAAGGGGGGGGGGGGAAACAGGGCAGAATGTTTTTCTAAGACAGTGGTGTTTACCTGCAAGAAGCGTCCAGGAAAGAGCATGTGAGGGAGATCACAACAACAAACAATATGAGTCAAGGCGTAAAGGCGCTGCGACCAGCGACCCGACACCTTCTTCCGACTTTTGCCTTGAGTCATTCTTAACCTCTAACGGTGTCACCAGGGACAGAAAAACCAATCAAAACCATTCACAGGGGAGAGCCAACCAATCAGGAAAGAGAATACCACACACCAATCAAACGAAAAAAGGTCATCAAGCAAGAATTTAAACGCACTACGCCCAAGTACCAAAAATAATATCTAACTACCCACCATAATAACGTTATCTTCGGAAGTATTTATAATTATTCATTTAAAATGTAAACAAAGACGGGTGCAATAATTTAAGAACGAAATGAAAATCTATAAGCAAATGGATATGGTCACCTGCGCCTGTACGGCCGTCGGGGGAAGGTGCGTGGGTGGAGCTACCATTGGGGTCACGACCCCAATTGGACCGGACCCTTTCCCGGAAATTTGTGGGGTGGTTGAAGAAGAAAATGAAACGGTTCGATGAGTGGGTGATGATGAACCAAGATCATTTTCGACTGGTTTCGAAGGCAAAGCTTCGGAACCGGCAGAATTCAAAATCTTATGGTACGCGGACGCGTTGTTTGTTTAGGAAGGTAATTGGAAAGACAGGAAGAAGAAAATTATAGCGACTTTAAAAGCTTGAAAGATGTTAGTTTAGAAGTAAGTTTAGTTAAGTATTTCTTATGGACAAGCTTACCTTGGCGTCTCCGCCTTCCACACCTTGTCGACGTTGAAGTGTTGGACTGGCCAATGGCCCCGTCGGTGTCGCTGTAGCTTGAACCGCCTCAACAGGATACTGAACAACCGGAAGTTTATCGGGAAATTCCTTCAATTGTTGGACAATGTCTTGGATGAATTCTATGAAGACCTCCATGTGTTGTTCGATTAACAAGTTGTTGGTCACTAAATTACTGGCGATTTCCTCCGGAATCGAGTCACTGATATCAAATTTGAAAGTGACCATCTTCCCTTTAGTCGATTCCAACTGGCACTCAACGACTGTCCCGCCTTCCACGCTCAAAACTGTCAACTTTGGTGTCCTATCCTGAGTTTTACGCCGTTTACCGCCTACTTTCTTTTTCTCAGAGCGACCAATTGCACCGTGCGTACTGCTACTTCGTTCGCGATGGTATTCGGGAGGTAATTCACTTTGTTCACTGGAGGAATCCATGTTTAACGACAGAGTACTGCGAAGAAAGTGGCAAGACATACCTTCGTTACCTTCCGACTTATTTCTTGGAACTACTTAGACATAAAAAAGGAATATTAAGTTTAAATACCTTTCACTATCTGTCTGCCTCAAGTCCTCAGTGGTGTACTGAATTTGCATGGTTGCCGGAGCTGTTTTGGAGAAATTTGATTGGTCCACATACGCGATAGCTTCTTCGGTTTGCTGTTGTACCTCCTAAAATACGGCAAAATCGCATTGAAACAATTGCCAAAGAAATTTATCTCGAAAAATGCAAAAACAAACGCGCTAGTCTATAGACAAAAATTAATTTCGGGGCAAAAACGTTAATTTGCAACTTTAAAAACGTCACTACTCAACGAAAACGGGGGAGTGGTTACGTTAGAGTTAGAGTTAAAAGACAAAGAAAAGCCAGTTTTAGTGTTAATATAAGATAATGTTTAAGTGAATCCATCAAATCCAACCGGAAACCTCGAGTACATCCCAAAATATACCACCACCACCATCAAAAAAACCAGACACCAAAGTTCTTTGTACCACCTCACCGCAAAACACCACCCTTTATCTTTCAGTAGATTCATTAGGAAATCGGTACCTGGTTCTTAGAAGAAGTAGACATAGAGTAGGCAAAAGGTAGACGAAGATAGACGGGTGAGGGTGTTACGGTAGTAGACGAAGTAGTCGAAGAAGTAGAATTATTAGGAAGACTGGTTTGTCGTTGATAGAACATACGGCAACAATCTCCTGGTCTAACTGGTACCTGGTCTAGATAAGACGTCGAGACAGAGGCGGACATACCAGGAGCGACCGAGGCGTTGCCTCCGTTCTTACATTCATCCAAATTGAAAGAAGGTTGACACCAAGGTTGAGCCGAAAGGGCCAAGGGTGCCGGGGAAGGGATACGTACATTCGATGATGAACCATCATCAATCGAAACTTCTTCCTCGCCCAATATGGATAAAGACTGCCACTTTGACTTTAATCTAGCCCCCGCGCTTTCATCAGCTCCCAAGCTATCGTCTACTTGTTCCTGAGCTATCTTAGCTAAATTTACAACGCTACCACACGGAGTGGGACATCTACTGGCTAAGGGCGTACTTGGGCACGAAATAGCCGAGATTGGAAACTCGGTAACGTCCAAGTTTAAAAACTTACCCTGTGGTAAGTTAAGGGATATTTTTCTTACGGGGAACCTGCTTTTTTGATTGCTAGGATTAACTCCGTAAGTAACGGGCGTATAAAAGTAGTCCGCGGTTAAATTTTCCGAGCTGGTACACTCCCTTGTCCAAAAATTATTACCGTCGAAATAAGTGACAACTAATTCGGGCGTATTCAAGGGAGAGTTACATTTTCTCGACTTTTCAATGTCGTTAATCTTATAGACTTTTGATTGGTAAAAACCGGGTGCCAGGGTTGAGGTTGAGGTTTGGAAGTGTTCAACATTTTGACAGCCCCCTACCTGGGTTGTTGACATTGTAGGTGGTGTTTGTTGTTGCGAGAGTTGAACAGGCGTAACAACTTGAGGACACGGTTGAGGTTGATTTGTAGTTTGAACAACAGTTTGCGTTGGTGGTAATGTCTCCGACGCGATAACAACATTCTGTTGAGGAATTTGGTTGGCGATCTGACTTGGAATTTGACCAACCAAATGTTGCTGTTGTTGCAGCAACTGCCCGTGATTCATAACGCAGGGTTGTGGTTGTTGTTGAACACTTTGAATAACCGATTGCATTTGCGAAGGTTGTACAAGTTGCGGATGCGGTTGATGCGCGGATGTTGGTAAGACTGGAAGGTTGGTGGGAGCGATATTAGGATTCGTCGGGATTTGTTGTTGTACCACATGGCTAGCCGGTGGTATTGGCATTTGATGAAACTGTTCCTGAATACACGCGCCCACGGGAGTTGCCGCGGCGATCGGTACGGGTCCCATGGAACTTTGAATGTAACCAACTTGCGAACACGCACCCTGTTGTTGAGGCATCGGTACAACAACCTCGTGTTGGTGTTGTTGAGTCGGCGCATTGTTAAGAACCAACTGCTGTTGCTGCTGCTGCGATTGTTGCAATTGCAATTGCGCTTCGGTAAGTGGCATAGTTTGATGGTAAACCACAGCGTTGTTTTGATTATGAAAGTTAGTCGCTAAAGCGCCTGCGCCAGTCGCGGTGGCGGTTACAGCGGCGCTCATATTGCTTTGAGGCGTTTGTTGTTGAAAATTCTAAACGTGAGAATTGAACCGCGTGGTTCGAGAGACATATGTTACAAGTACTTAGACATAAGACAGTGTCACAATAAGCCAGAAAGAAGCCTAAAAGCGGGTGAAAGAATCAATCATCAACAACTACTATACCTTTGGAACGTAATAAACTTGTTGGGACGTATAGGCCATCATATCTGGAGGTGGACCTTGATAAGTATTTTCGGGCGATGTATCGCTACCGATAGCTGTTCAGAAAAATAATAAAATCCCCGATAATTAACTATAATTTAGTTTTTATATCAAATTCATCGATCTAAACACAAGATATTAACTTCATTGAACGGAAAAGTACGCGACACATACACATGTTTTGATCCTATCTATAGGAGCAAAACAACTACGTTCCCATATCGATAAAATAAACCACAAAACTTTCCTAACATCTGATGAGTAGAATTATTCCATCATTACCGAGTGTTACAATAAGTTTATGTACTTTTCCGACTACCACCAAGCAAAAACGAGAAGGAAAAAAATATTATAAATATTATTGAGGTCGTAAAATGAATGACAATACAGGCTTCACAAAAAAAAAAAAAAAAAACATTCCCGGCGGTTTACTTAATTTTAACTCATTATACAAGAAATGAAACACCTACATTGATTTCCCGCGGCAGGTTAAAAACGCAATACGTTGTTACTAATAGTTCCGACCGATATTATGAAATATAAAGGGAGGTCACGTGGTACTTTCATCCATCCCTTCTTCCCCCTTTTTCTTAGAAACTAGTTTCTTATTTTATTTTAATATTAGCATAAGTAACATATATTAGGAGTCCCGAATTTTATTTTAATTTGAATGCAATTAAGCGACTTTGATGCGTCTACAAGTAGGCCTACACAATGTAGTATAAAAACCTTGAAAAAAGGGAGTCGAGTGAGCGTACAATGCAAATATTTTATCTTTACCAATATTAAGAAAAAAATACCTACCATGAGATCACGTTGAAACTCACCTTGAACTTTCAAGGATAAATCTATTGTGTTTTTCTAAAAGGCAATCACGCGTCTTTTTCCAAAGTAAACGCACCTGTCAACTATAGTTAAGCCTAACTTTTCCGGACATGTTTTTGTAATAAAATATCAAATATTGGAGACTTCGAAATATACAGGTACAGCGGTATTAGGTTCAACGGGGAAGACCCGTAATAGTTAATAGTTTATACACCCATAATTAACAACTTAAATCTAAATAGGACGCAGGTAACAAATAAATTGATGGTTAACGACCTTCGAACAAACAAATCACGTTATTATCTTTTTTTTTTTAAGATAAGATAATAGGACGCTAGACCATAGACACGTTCGCGTAAACACCTGTCTGTAATCTACCAGTACTTCATTGTATAACACTTCAAGTACGCGCGCGGTTTTAATGCAAAGAATTAACCAAAGAAAAAAAGTTTCAATGACTTACCATGTTCAGAATTGACACTGTTAGTCATTTGTTGTTGTTGTAACTGATTCTGCAATTGTTGCTGTTGCAATTTTTGTTGTTGAATTTGCTGTTGCTGCTGATGGATTTGTTGTTGTTGCTGTTGAATTTGCTGTTGTTGTTGAATGTGTATATGTTGTTGATGCAACTGCTGTTGTTGCATTTGTATCTGTTGCTGTAATTGCAATTGCTGATCAAAATCATTTTGCATGGCGGAATTATCCGTTTGCTGTTGCTGCGTCGTGGCGTCGTTAGTTTGAACAACCTGTTGCGCCGGCAATTGCTGTTGATTTTGATTTTGCGATTGCTGAACTTGGGGAGGTTGAGGCGTTTGAGCTTGTTGTAATTGCTGGGCTTGTTGTTGTTGTTGAGCTTGCAATTGCTGCTGCTGCTGTTGTTGTTGTTGTTGTTGGGCTTGCTGCAATTGTTGCTGAGCTTGCGCCGCTTGTTGCTGGGCTTGCTGTTGATTATGATGAGCCCTTTCGCGAGTCAACGTTGCAATTTGATTACGAATCAACATCGCGACAATTCTAACATCATCTTCCAAGATAATTCCCGTACGACCCTGTGTTATTTTGAACATAAGCCAAATAATAAAGTTAAATGAACGAAGTTAACGATGTTAAATTAAACTAAGTTTTAGCGAACGAGGGGGGGGAGAGAATAAAACTGAAATTAAACATCATATGACTCCGAGCGTAATCTCCCTCCTACCAGATGTCTTCAATGACGTCATGGATTGGAAGATATCGTAAGTAGTTATTAAAACAACGACTTATATTATTTTCATACTAAAAATTAATGGCTGGGAGCGTTTGATACTCGTTTTGACGCGAGAGGTTCGTCTTTGTTGTCTATCCAGGACAGGAAAGGAAAGGAAAGGTTTTTGGTCGAATTTCTCTCAAGGGCCCAAGTATATTATTACTCTTATTTTGTTGAGAGAAAGGGGCTGAGGGCAGCTGACTTCTTAACTTAGCTTAAGACTTTACTAAAATCGTTTAACAAACAATTTCAAGGTCGGGCATAAATTAAAGTTTAGCGCGACGCCATTAAGCCGGCGAAATTTAAAAATAATAACCAGTTTTTCTCAGACCACTTAACGCGAGTTAAATCCTTATTACAATGATCGATAGTATCAGAAGTATATAATACTTCTCTTCGAGAGAAGTGTACCACCACAAAGCTGGGTAATTGTAACATGATTCTTCATCCCAACATCCCTTAACATTTGGAGCAAGGTTTCTAAACCGAATCACATACGCGATAAATAGTTCTCTCATCATTACTCTATTAGCGCTTAACTATTTGCCATGATGCGCTTGTGGATTTTTGTACCACGTCAAGACAATCAAGGTTTGTGGTTGAACAGTTATAGAATTGCACGGAGCGATACCCATCTGAAGTTTGTTAAGCCGGAGAGCAAAGAAAAAAGTGCACGAGCCTGGGAAGAATCACGTTACACAACTAAAGTATTAAGAGGATACAGAGTGTCATCCTTCTTCTATTTCCCCTTCTGATAGTACTAAATAACTATTATAACTCCGGGGGAATAGCACTTCAGATAATTACGCGAGTACTTAAAAAGTATCAGTTAAAAATGCCTAAATAGGTCACGCTTGATAATAAAAATAAATAATTTCATAAAAGATGAAAATATCCTTACCATGGCATGAGCCACTTCGTCGGGATTATCATTTTCGATGTGAAATTCGAATTGAATGGCTTCGTTTTCTTTATGTTTATCCTTTCTTTTCTTGGGGTCAAGGACTCTCAATCTCATTTCGACCTTTGATTTGGAACTAGCGATACTATCCTCTTTATTGACAAAGTCAACCTTAATACCCATGTCCTCTTGAAAGAAGTCCAACTGCAAGAGGTCCTTGATCGTTGGTCTCTCTTCTTTCATCAGACGTATGCATAAACCGATAATTTCTTTCAACTCTGACGTTTCAACTTTGTCAAAACTTTGCGGAGGAACACCCTAAGGTAAGATATTCCATAGACAAAAGCTTGGTGATTATTTCAAATTGAAAATGAAGGTGGCAATTTTATCCGAAGTTAAAGACTTAAGACTTACGCTGGTCACTTTTTTATAAATTTGAGCGGGTCCGCTACATTCCGAGTAAGGGTACTCCGAGGTGGCCATCTCCAACATGCACATGCCAAAAGCGTAAACATCGACGGATTCGTCGTAATGTTCTTCGTACATTTCAGGGGCCATGAACTCGGGTGTTCCGATGACACTCTTAGCGAATGATCGATTCTTCAGGGTAGCCAAACCCAAATCGCCGATTTTAACGGAACCGGTTGTCCCCGTGATGAAAATATTGTCACACTTTAAATCGCGATGGATTATGGGTGGCGATCGAGAATGCAAGAAATACAATCCTTTGAGAATTTGTCGACACCACGACTTTAAAACCTTCAGGTTGATTTTCTTAAATCTCCGAAGATAAGTTTTTAACGTTCCGGAAGTCATAAGCTCCGTAATCAAAACTAAGTATTTTCGTTTTGGTGTATTGACCTCCCAGTAATCGTAGAAACGGACAATGTTGGGGTGTTGGAGACCTTTCAACATCTCCGCTTCTTCGCGAAATCTTTGCCTTTCACTTTTATTTAATCTTTCCTGCAATTAAATAATTAAAAACAATCCTTTTAATTATACACATTATGTATGAAATTTCAACTCCCACTAACACATGGAAATCGCGCGCTAATTTTCCCCGCCAATTTAAAAGTTGCTAAAAGTTGCTAAAAGCATGTGGTAAAGAAACTCGTGTGCTAATTTCCCCGCCAATTTCAACTTCCAGTAAAACACGTGGATATCCCGCGCGTGTGCCACCAGATGTTTGTTTTCATTTGTGGAACACGTGCCATTAAAAACACGTGGTACCAGCAGTACAATACCAATAAAGAATTGCGCGCCAGGCAATGGGTTTCAGAGATATATATATAAATAGAATATATTAAACCTTTGACATAAAAATGTGGGTGTAAATCTAGGGGCGTAAAAATGATTGGCCAAACCAGTATACAGAGGTAAATGTAAGCTGCTGGCAACCAAGTAGCTGTAGAACCATAAATCTCTCAGCAGAAAGGTTTAGTCTTTTGAAAATCGATCAGAGAGAGAGAGAAAGTGAGAGAATATTTTAAGCCATTCTATTTAGAACTTTTAGAAAATTGGGATAACGCCATATCAAGAAGCGATATCTAGTTTACTAGGGAGAAGGTATAAATTCGCCCCACATTAGAACTAGCTTTATCTCCTGTCCAAACGTAGGTCCGGAGTTAATCCCCGTCTTTGAATTACAACCAGCATCTCATTGGTTCTTGAAAACTACGTCAGCGCGACCAAAGAGAGTATAGGGGAGGAGTGGAAAGAGGGGAAAATCTTGTTGCTCTTTTCTACCGCGCGTCTTCAATGCGCAGTACCGAGGCATTTCCGTTTGAGACATTAAATGGTATCGTAGGTGGCGCGACTGAGCCGGAAACTCCCTCGTACCACTAGTATAATTTAGGGGCAACATTGTAATTTAGCCTTGTGGAGCGGGGGAGCTTCAACTGCTCCCCTATACTCTCTTTGGCGTGACGCGAATGAGGAAAATTACTTGTATTTTCCGACTGAGGAGAGGCAGCGAAATAGCCCGGCCTCCTTTTACGTCCCCCTTGTATTTTGAAAGGGGGACTGGGACTATGGCGCGCGAATTACTTAGGCATCTTACACCTTCTGCCTAGTAAACTAGATATCGCTTCTTGGCCATATCTCAAGTACTCAACTCACGTGACGTCACTCTCACTTTAAACTCTTATATAATTTACATATATACACTCTTTTAATAAAAAATAATAATAATAGAAAATTCTTTTGGCGAAGAGAAGCTGGAGCTGAGCCAATAATCGCAATCGCTATTGCAATCTCGACCGCAATTTAAAAACAACCTTAAACCACTTGAATTTAATTTAATTTAAATCTTTTTGACAAATTACTCTGGCGGGGGTGAACAATGTATCGCCGCGCTGCTTGAGAGATACGAACTGTAATTTATTTATATATATTAAATTACATGTAAATTGGTGATGGTGGTCGACTGCAGGCTAAGATAAAAACCTAAATTAGTTTGTCTCAAGTTGCGCCAGTGTTTCTCGAGGCGTCATTTTAAAAGATATTTTTCTTTGATAAGATTTAATTTCAAGGCGGCAGGCATTCTGTCGACTAATTCCTCATTGACCTTAGCAGATAAACGCCAGCAGGGTTCAAGGATAATCCGTTTCAAACATTAAATCCGTCATTATTAAATAATTTTATCGTTAACTTCATAAGATATGTTCTTTCCATAAGTTTGCCACTGGTTACTAAGAGCTTGTCATGAAGTGAGTAACGTAGGTCATAGATTCGAGGTAAAGCGACGTACGCCTGGTGAGGTGCTATCAAAGGCTTAGTACAGACTAAATATGAAGATGAAAGTCCAGCAAAAACTAACCGAGTCCGAGTGTAGGACTTCAATTCTCGCTTGTCGTTCTGCTAGAACTAGCTCGAGCTGTAAGTCTCTTACATTACAAAGTATAGGTAGCGTCATACTTGTGGAACATACCTCATAAACTTATGACTTTATATATGAATTGTTTAATTTATTTCATAAGATAAGTTCAATAAGTTTGCCACTGGTTACAAACTGGAGCTTGTCAAGAAATGATTGAGGTAGGTCATAGATTCTGGTAAAGCGACTCCTGGTGACTGGTGAGGCGCTGTCAAAGGCTTAGTACAGACTAAATAGGAAGATGGAAGTCCCGCAAAACTAACCGAGTGCAGGACTTCAATTCTCGCTTGTCGTTCTGCTAGAACTAGCTCGAGCTGTAAGCCTCTAGCATTACGAAGTATATATATAGTGTCATACTTATGGAACATATCTTATATACTTATGATTTTATACATGAATTGTTAATATATTTTATCTCTCGCTAAACAAGAGGTTAAGTTTTAAGTTAAAAGGGAAGGTAGTTCGGGACAACCAAAATCGATTATTTTTTTGGTTTTTTTGGACAATTACCAAAAATATCACACTGACAAAACGACGGATGAGGTGCCTTAAAGGCTGTACCAACCGAGGGGCAGGTCACTTTGAATGTTTTAAATTTTCCACTTATACGCCAGTGTCGTAAATAGCGTTCATAGGCATGAAACCGTGTAGTTGTAAGTCATAATTAGAGTACAAATAATCTCACTGTCTCGAGGAGACTACTCTAGTAACCTTGTTTAACGCAGACTATATAAAATCAAATTTTTTTCACCCAAACACTTCAGTCGTAAAGAATGAATTAAAATTTCGGAAAGTTCTGTGAAACCCAAAATCTCCACAAAAAAAAGTGATGGGGGCTACAGAAATTTCTCCCCCACCCTCATTCTTAACATTAAGTCAGGGTTACGTAATTAGTAGTAGCATCTCAGCTTTGAAACTGAATAAAGCTTTTCAGTCTATTGTAGATAGCGGTTGAATTACACTCACATAAATGACTGGCAACACTTCCGCCACAAACAAAATCTATAATCAGATAAAAAGATGCATCGCAACTTCACAAACTACGAGAAAAACTGACCTACCCCTAGATCAGAATTAAAAAAAAAAAAAAAACGATTTTCATATATTTTCAAAATGAATAATGACCCAACCAATCATTCAAAATATAAGGCAGGGTGACTTTTCCCTCGGGTCTTCCAAGGGTCCGATTTTATCTACATCACTGTGCGTGGTTATATTAAATTCCGTGCCAAATGGGTCAAGGATGACCATTCCCCCCCCCTCACCCAAAAATAAAAAACTCCCGATCTATATAGTACGTAAAATTCACCAGACCTATTTTTCAAGGCGCCATGACAAAACAATAAATGTCTTTCACGAAATACTAACCTACTATTATTTCCCGACGACAAAAGAAAAGGGGATAATACATTACTTTGACATAGATAAAATTTGCATAAATAAGAAAATTTAGAATATGGACAAATTATATATTAGTCGATATGTCCTGTGAAAACATAGCAGGAAACCCGGGAGTCTTATAATTAATATTAAATCCTATATTTTTGAGCCTGTCCTATATTATCCTATCATTTTAAATATCCTATCTATTTTGACATTGTCAAAGTTTTCGTATAGTTCAGCATCAAATTCATCAAAATTAAGATCTTTTATCGAGATCACATTAGACTAGACAACGAAATTGGGGAGTTTGCTCTGGATTTTTTATATATTATCAAGAAGCGATATCTAGTTTACTAGGGAGAGGTTAAGGTACCTAAGTATTCGCACGCCATAGTCCCATTCCCCCTTTCAAAATACAAGGGGGGACGTAAATGGAGGCCGGGCTTTTTCGCCTCTCCTCAATCGGAAAATATGTAAATTTTCGTCATTCGCGTCGCGCTGACGTGAGTTTTCAAGAACCAATTAGATGCTGGTTGTAATTTAGAGGCGGGGATTAACTCCGGACCTACGTTTGGACTGGAGATAAAGCTGGAAATGTGGCGAATTTATATCTTCTCCCTAATAAACTAATTATCGGTTCTTGATATTATATCTTAATTAAGTTCCTCTTTTCACATTAAAATCCAATTTATTATGTTTTCAGATTTTTCTACATAGTTTAAGCCAAGATAGTATTACATATGTGACCATTTTAATTCCTATATTTTCCTATAAAAACACATTTTTTCTCCTATAAAATCCTATAATTCCTGGGGAAAAAAATTCATATTTTTCCTATTTTTTGTCTGGTCTCCCTGCCATGGCCAAAAATTGGTCCAAATAATATTTTCACTGTAATAACAAATAGAGCAGTACATGACCCTGGAGGCTGGTACCTCGTTTATTCACCTGTGTCACCTTAAACACAATAATAACAAGTTGGGAAAACCAAAATATTACCTCTCCGAGTCAAGAGGTCTACTACTACAAACTTATTTACCCAGATATGGAGTTATTTCACTTTTTTGAAGTAAAAATTTACGAAATATTGAAGTAGTATTCCAAACATAGCAAACAGTAAAGTAGACGACATTTTACATCCAATAAGGATAAATCTTGGACACATGGAAATCAGTCAATGGGGAAAAGAACAGGAAATGAAGTCTACGCTTCAGCTGTTTACCCTATATTCTGGTAGCTACATTCACAACTGGTTTTCAGTGTAAACACAATCGTCTCGTCTCACCTCAACAATATTCTTAGTTTGCCAACACGAATGTTAACGTTAAATAACACCAAAGCTAAATTATACCCAGACGCACTAATAGTCATAGCGCACCGTAAAGAGAATAAAAAGTCTGTAGCTACTCGTTTACCACTAGCCCTTTTACTAATCTAATTGCCACCATGATCTTTTCTTCTATTATAAAATCTTTACCTGATTATTTAAGAGTGTATTTAACTTTCGGCTCACTCTGAACCGTTAATGTCTCTTCATTTCAGACACGAAAATCAAAGCCAAAAGTTTACTTCACTTCAGGCCTCAATAATTTACACTTTGTTTCACTAAGCCTATTGCGGATAATACTTGTTTTACCCGCCGGAGTCTAGGTCTTAGGTTTCTTCATGAAGTCACTAAACCAAGGATTATTCTATATACAGATGTCGTATAGCTTAAGTAATATATAAACAGCCATTTCAAATAACAATATTAAAAAAAATCTTTGGAATATCAAAATGAAACAGAGCTTTAAAGCTACAAAACTACTAAATGCATCATAATTACGAAAAATACTTCCACATATTCACTTTATATTATGTAAAAAGGGAATATTAAGGTTCTGTATGATTTCTTAACACATCAACACAAGGCTAACTGCTAACGCGACGCACTAGTGTAACAACGGACGGACACACACAGACAAAAAAATAAGCTGCTTTTTAACTCTTTCCGTATTAATTTTGAGATGAGAAACAAGATTATCTTAAATATTAAAATAAATATAATTAATATTAAATATTTTCTTCGTCAGTTGTTTGCCTTATTGAACGTTACATCGTTTTGATATAGAACAATTAAACATTCTAGAGAGACTTGACTAATATTGGCGTTTGAAATGAAGCATACGCCGGTTGCTTCGACTTACTCAAATAGGTAGTATATAAGGGATTCGAATCGCGGCTGTAGATAAGAACATCGCAATTGCGTGAACCTTGGAGGAAGACCCCTCCATTGGAAGGCTAGACGTTTCTCGTAACCCTAGCCGATCGCCGCGTATGTCTTAACCTTAAGGATGTTGGTGGTGTTAGAAGCCAGGTGTACAGACTGGTGTCCATGTGGGATGGACAAAAACAAAGACCAGAAGATGGTTGTGTTAGAAACCAGGTGTACAGACTGGTGTCCATGTGGGATGGACAAAAACAAAGACCAGAAGATAGTGGTGTTAGAAGCCAGGTGTACAGACTGGTGTCCATGTGGAATGGGCGAAAGACTAGAAGATGGTGGTGTTTAGAAGCTAGAAAGTTCAGACTGGTGTCCATGTGGGGTGGACAAATGAACAGTTGTTAGACAGACAATGGAGTTATAGCCTGTAAGTGGAATACAATTTCCGGGACTGTAAATGCGGTCTGGAAATTGAATACACGTTTGCTCCGATCTGCAAACTGCGAACGCGGTCACGTGGGTATAACAACGGACAGACAGACAGACAGACAGACAGACAGACAGACAGACAGACAGACAGACAGACAGACACGTCGAATTTAGAACCTCTCCGTGACATACGTCACTCGGAGAGGTAAAAACCTCTCCGAGGTTAATTTCGTTTGATAATACTAATAATGCTTAAGCCTACTTCAATATCAGACAACCCTCCTCATTGGTAAAAGAAAAATTAAAAAAAAAAAAAATCGAAAAAAATACCTTTATCAAAAGTTTCGTAACAAAACTTAAAAACAAGTCTAACACAATTTGTCTGTTTGTCTGTCTAGAAAAACTCTACACACATATTTTTTTGTACCGCCTACGCATATTTTTTACACGCTATTGAGTAATTAGTTCAATGCCAATTTAAGGACGACGGTAATTAAAAATTAACATACAGGGATAAGTACTTAATTCAAGGTAACACCGCCGTTTCGTATAATTTATATTACAATGGGTGGTCACAGTTTATTTACTTGAAAAGGGAGAAAACGTCATTGAAAAAAAAAATGTTTTTATCAAACAAGTTTGGAATGTTTGCAAATATATAACCAAACCAACTCAACTCTCAGCAATAAATAGGTTCTTGACTCTGCTAGTATTAAACACATAACACAAACCTGTTTCATTTTACAGAAGCTATAATATGTACGTATACAGGGTGTTTATGATAGGTCTGCCATAAATTAAGGGGGATGTTCTTTGGGTGCACGAACGATTTCGAGTCGAAAATGTAACTTCTAGCTCCATTTTGTTTCCCCTAAGGGACACTGTTTTAGAGTTATGATTTTAATAGTGTTTTAGGGATGACCCCTTAATTAAATTAGAAATCACTGCCTAAATCAGTTTAATTAAATTTAAGGGGCCATCCATAAAATACACCATCTAATCTTAAATTGTAAACAGTGGCCTTTAGGGTAAAATGGCGATAGAAGTTACATTTTCGACTCAAAATCGTGCACCCAAAGAACATCTCCTTAATTTATGGCAGACTTAAGCGAAACACCCTGTTCATATACACATTTGAATATAAACAAGACGGCCCAAGGGCTCGTAATAGTAGCCATATCGTACGAGTGAATAGCCCCTCTATACCCTACCCTAACGAGTGGATAACCCCTCTATACCTTACCCTAATGAGTGAATAGCGCTATCTTTTTCAATGCTTAAATGATTTACCGTGCATAAAATCAGAGTGAATAGCCCCTCGATTCCCTACTCTAAACAGTGATTAAATTATGACCGTATAAATTTACTTATGCTGTAATTCTAATATTCCGGCGAATCGAAGAACAGATAGTTTTTAGTGATAATCCCCTCGATGAGTTTACAACATAGACTTATGCCGATGCACACTTATCGCATCTTATAAATTTCTAACAAGGACTTATGCCCAGAAACTTTTGAAAGAGAAAGTTTAGTTATAGTGATTACGCATTTTAGTGATTATCCCCTCGAATTACCTTTAGCAATGCTAAAATGATCAAACGCATAACGCTCATTTAACACTATGTTAGCTCTATCTAAACCCACATTTGAATTAACCGCCAAAACGTTCCAGTCAAACATAACATAGATGACGATAGCTACCGAACGAGAACGAAACACATGAGGAGCGAGGTAGGAAACGGGGAAAATCGTTATCTATTTAATTAGCACATACATAAAAAAAAATAAATATAAAAACCCCAAACATACAAATTCATAAGTATCCGACCCCACAGATAAAAATTCAAAAGTTTCCGACCCCACAGATTAAGAGGTACCCCACCCCACATCACCCCGACATTTTAGAGATAAGAATAAATAATAAAAAACTCGAGGTTTCTGTCAAGTCTCTATGGTTGAGTGGGTAGAATGTTTGTCTACTACACCAGCGGCCCGGGTTCGAATCCCGGGTCTGACCTGAAAAAATTTTAATTAAAATTAAATCTCTAACCGAGCCCAGTAACCCCTATGGGTGGGTTGTGGTAATATAAAGTTCCTTTTAAGCTAAAATCTGACGATAACGAAGCGACAACCCCGGCCACTACTACTACTACTACTACTACTACGGACGGACGGCTCGGGTCAAACTAAGAGCCTATCGTATACTACGATATGGCTAAAAATTAAAACGGACATTGTTGAAATTCCAAAACGAATTAAATTTCAAAAAACGTTTCGCGCTACATTGATAACCATCCACGCGCGTTAATGGCAGACTCGGCGCTTTAGGTTAATAAAAACTATAGGGAAAATTAACATAAAGTGCCATAAGCCCACGTATAAACGATAACTAAAGATTCTTTAAGGGTTTTGTTTATAAAAAGAATAAATAAAAAAATAACTTGAAAAAATTTTAAGATAAAACGGAACTTGTTTTTGACGTGGAAATGTGTTTCTAAGAAATCTGTACCGATAAAAAAATTAAATTATCAAGTTCGATGGGCCTAGCTGTAATCGTTGTACCTGTACTAATTCAAGGATTAGACGTAATCTTTTAAAGCCCTATCCTTCAAAATAATAAAGCATAACCCTCGCATTTACAGGAAGAGTGAATAGCCCCTCTAATTACGTAATAAGAGGAAATTCAGAGCCTAGATTTTTTTAAGAGATATTTCTTAGAATGATTTGTACAATAAATTTAAAAACTTCCAGATTAATCTAGCAACAGCTGCCTGGGATGTAAAACAAAACCAAAAGAACAACTTATATTTTCCGGGGCTGTATAGAAACGTGTAACGCATAAGTTCATAAGATATGTTCCATAAGTTTGTCACTGATTATAAACTGGAGCTTGTCATGAAGTGAGTGAGGTAGGTCATAGATTCGAGGTAAAGCGACGCCTGGTGAGGCGCTGTCAAAGACAATATAGACTAAATAGGAAGATGTAGTCCTGTAAAACTAACAGAGTGTATTACCGAGCTGTAAGTCTCTAGCATTACGAAGTATAGGTAGTGTCACACTTATGGAACATAACTTATGAACTTTTGAGGTAACGAGAGAGTACAGATGGAAGAATCTGTTTGTACAAAAATAGCAAATTCCTTGATATAAATATAACTGACATTGATACCAGGTTAGTTGTGTAACGTACCGAACTTGCGAGTAAAATTCTACCATGATATTAGGTCTATTTTTGGCCTACAATATTCACCAGAAATATGACTACGTTACGGCAATTTCCGGCAGAGAGAGCCAAGTTAATAAAAATTAACTGACACTTCTTTTTTCCTTCTAAAAAATTGTTCCTACGTCTAGCATAAGTTTATAAGATATGTTCCTTCCATAAGTATGCCACTTCCTATACTTCGTAATGCTAGAGACTTACAGCTCGAGCTAGTTCTAGCAGAACGACAAGCGAGAAATCTTCCTATTTAGTCCGTACCTCACCAGGCCGCTCTTTACGAGAATCTATGACCTCAATCACTTCATGACAAGCTCCAGTTTGTAACCAGTAACAAACTTATGGAGGAACATATCTTACGAACTTATAGTCTAGGCATACATAGAAAGAGTTAATAATTCTCCCGAGTATCCTGTGATTCATTGTGAAAAGGAGAACTTAGCATAGCGGTTGGGGGTTGAAAACCCATTTATCTTTGAAAATGAGTCACACAAATTCGTGTAGCTAGAATTCACTCGTGGCCCATTAACATTAAGTTTCGGAAGAGAAGTCTGTGGTGACTTTTAGAATGTTCCCTTCTTTTCTAAGAAAGAGATATAACCCACCAAGGCAAGGCATAAGGTCATCGAACCAAAAATTCAACACCAAGCTAAAAGGTACCAAGAGAGGTATTTCCCTGACTTGCCAGTGTTAAAGAATTCTCCGGGAAAGTAAAGATTAAAAACACGAAGAATTTTTTTTTTTTAAATTTAGGATAAATTTTTTAAGGCTACGTAAACCAATCCACCCAAGTTTCTACTTTCGAGAAAGAAAAAAAAGGTGTGTGAATTCGGAAATTAAGGATTGCCTTGGACAAAATACTACCGATATATTAAACTGAAGCCTAAACTCATTTCAATTAGGTTTAATTTAAATTTAATTATTCCTCAGAATACCTCAATTATTAAAAATTGGGATTAAGACTTTAGAGATAAAAAAGGTGTAGGAATTCGGAAAATTAAGAATTGCCTTGGACAAAATACTGCACCCATATTCATCTGAGACAAACTCAATTCAATTAAGTTTAATTAAAATTTGAATACTCCTCAGAACACCTCAATTATTAAAAATTGGGATTCGACTTTCAAGAGAGGAAAAAAAGGGTGCACGAATTCGAAAATTAACTATTCCTTTAAGAAATACTACAGATATATTCAAACGAAACAATTTTAAGTTTAATTAAAATTTAATTATCCTCAGAACACCTCGTCAATTATCTAAAAAAACTGGTATAGAAAAAAAAGAAATTGGGAGCTTTTAGAAAGACAGCTTCAATGTTCTTAAGCAAATATTGGGGCCCTAGTTTTTAGCGGCTTTAAAACCTTAAAACCAAATAAAAAGGGGGCCAAGGTTTTCATGGCGTGCCATTTCTAAAGCGTCTGCGTAGTCAGTTGTCTTATACATACTACGGATATCACGGTATTTGTTTTAAAAATTAAATAAGATATTTAAGGGTTAAGACATAGATAGATATATTTTTGATTGTAAAAGGTTCCGACACGGTTGGTATTCGAACTCGCGCGTTGATATCCTTGAAGCGTCAAAACCATTTTGTTAATAAAATTCAGTATATCATTTATCACACCTTACGCAAAAATTTACGATCAAATATTTTACACGGTATCGAATATCACGTAAGAAAAATTTATATTTTGTAGAAAAGTAACATAGACCATTACGGAAATTCAATACAGAGAAGCCAGCTCAAAGGGGCGAGGCCGCCATTGGGGTATTCTCCCTGGCGCCAAGAAGCAACGCCAGATGGAGCCCAAGTTCACTACAGGCGAGAGGCTACCCAACTCGCACTGCCCCTAGCGGTGCTTATTAGCAAGAGGGAGCATACCCCAATAGAGAGCTTTCAGTTGGAGGAGGAGCATAATTTACGCTGCCATATTGGTGGGTTTAAAGCAGGAATGAAGCTGAGACCACCCCCAATATGGCTATCAGGCCAGCGGTAAGATTTGGGAGGGTGTGACGTACTACTTACTATCCAATCTGAAAGGTCTCTATAGGGAGAGGGCGTTTGTCAGGTAGGGAAAGAACATCCGACGTCATTTTATACCTCTACTTAGGGGAGCGTTTGTAGGCGCGATACTGAAATTCCCCCGTTAGGGGGATGGAATCGAGGTAAGAGATATAAGCCTATGACGTGGCAAGAATGGGTTTGCCCTCTCCCTATGGCTATCTCGCACTTGTGTGATGGTTTCTAAGTTAAAGTATGTAATTTCGAAATGGTCTATTGAATAGAGATCTATCCTTTTCAAAAGTCGGGGGTTGTGTGTAGCGTCTGGTGTTTGAGCACCTTGTTTCCTTAAAACGTAACATCCGGTATGTGATGAACAAATACGTTAGATACGACCAAATACGACTTCAAGCAATAAGGACCAAATTTAGTGTAAGACTGGTAACTTTGAAGCCCTATTTATCTAATGTCTATGGATATCAACATACCAATCCGTGTTTCGTCTTATCAAACAGACAACAAGTCTACAAGTTCAAAACCAGCTTATTCATTCCTTGGACCACTTTTTTGAATTCAAACCCCTTTGCTTCACTGGTCCCTAGAACTACTTTAAAAATACCAACTTAAATACATAGGATAAGGGGAATTGGTCCTTGGAACTAGTTTCATTATTCAAGACGCCCACCAGAGGTTCCTTCCAAGTTTGGAGGACCAGTTATTTAGAGGAAAAAAATCCTTATTTCGATGATTGCTCATATAGTCCCATAGCTTTCTTAATTTGAAACATGATCCACATTCAGGCTCCTCAAGGGCATCATTTTAAGTGTTATAGTTCATGGGCGAAGCAATTAGGGAGGGTAGGAAATAGGTTTCCTTTCAAATTAACGGAAAAAATGACCCGTTAAACAATTAAGTACAGAAGCAACCAGCCATTAGTGTCGTGTGACTAACAGTAACTACTTAACGGGACGGGTAGAAGTAAAAACCATTACGCATTCCGTCGTCCGCCGCCCTTGCCACAGGAACTGAGTCCATTTAGACAAACTCGAGGGGTGTGTCACTCAGTCAGTGTAATGGGTATATACGGCTGTACCTTTCACTGTACTAAAGGCCTACCCTTGTACAGTGTAAGGGAATCTGACAGTGGTTAGCCCCTCGGACAAACCTACAGACTTTGACGTGGGATTTGCGACAATAAACTGAAGTAAAACTATCTAATGACCTAGGCTTAATAGAGAACTTCCAGTTGGCTAAATAATAGACTATTTCGGAAATTACATACTGAGAAACCAGCCCACAGGGACCAGACCGCCATTTGGGTATTCTCCCTCACGTCAAGAGGAGACGCCAGACTGAGTCAGAGTTCACTGCACACCAGACCAGAGGCTTACCAACTCGCACTGACTCTAGCGGTGCTTCAGGGCGCCAGGGAGGATACCCCATGGCAACCTCGTCCCAGTGCGTTGGTTTGGTTGGTTTCTCTATATGTAATTTCCTAAATGGTCCGTAAGAGACATCGTCCCAAGTCTTACCAGTGGTTCTGGCAGCCATATTGGTGGATTTCAGCTTTCCTTCCGCACTCATCCCACCAATATGGCCGTAAAAAGTTTCTCACTAACCTTAGCTGCTCTCCAATCAAAACCTTCCTAAAGAAGAATTAACATCTGTTAATGGGAACTGGCAACTGACTTTTCGCTAAATGTCTATTCACTTTCTGCCTTGGCCCGACGGCTTCAGAATTTCATTGATTTAAAAAAGAAAACTTTACTCTTGGTACGCCGAATCTACGGTACAATTTGGGCCAGGGTCGTTTAATTCTTCAAGCTCGCTCTACACTCCAAAAACATTACCCGGTTTTGCATGGACGGACTTATTTGGCTATCATTCAACTTTTTATTACTTATTTACTATAGTAAACAAAACAACACCCCTTTCATTCAGTATTATCATAAGTTCGTAAGATAATGTTCCATAAGTTTGTCACTGGTTACCCAGAGCTTGTCATGAATGAAGTGAGGTAGGTTATAGATTCGAGGTAAAGGGACGCCTGGTGAGGCACTGTCAAAGGCTTAGAATAGACTAAATAGGAGAAGATGGAAGTCCTGCAAAACTAACCGAGTGTAGTCAATTCTCGCTTGTTGTCCTCCAACTAGCTCGAGCTGTAAGTCTCTAGCATTACGAACTTGTATAGGAAGTGTCATACTTATGGAGCATATCTTATAAACTTATGATATTATTTCATTATTTATTTATTAGTAAAGTAGCACTAATACTTAATTTTCCGTATACAGTTTAAACTGATAACGGACAGGTGTCATTTCACCGTTAAAATTTTCAAACCCACGGAAAATACTTGCAAAAAAAAAACATTAATTTAAAATTTATGATAATTTATGCAAAATAACAAATACGTGGGGATAAAGAAATATTTAAACGCCGGAAAATTATTTAAAATTACACCAAATCTTTCCGTATAGCAATTTAGCGTGAATATTTAACATTTATATAAACAACGTGCCGTATGTACGTGTCATCTCTGTCTGGGGTTCTAAGAACTGACCCTGGTAAAATGCGTACGTATAATACAGGGTGTTAAAGAAAGGGTTAATTATAGGACCTAAGTAAAGTGGTAGGTACTTCTATGGGAAATAAATTTAGAGTCAAAAATGTAGTAAGTTCTATGACATGTTGCCGTAAGGTACACTGTTTACAATTTATGATTGGAGTAATTTAGGGACGACCCCTTAAACTTAAATCAGAAACTGAAAGAGTGCTAATTTAATTTTAAACCGTAAAACCCTCTACCCTCTAATCAAATGTTTAGGGCAAAATCTCCTACATATTAAAGGCCTTTTCAGACTGCAACTTTTGACTCAACTAATTCTGTGGGTTAAAAGTTAAAACGTTGAGTCAGCAAAATTGGTCAGTGATCAATTTTTAATTTGGTCATTCAACTGGTCCAACTTCTGTTCACACGACCCAACTAGTTTACTCAACTCAAGGCCTTAAGTTCCAATCTCGACTGAAAAATTATAAATTTCCCATAGACCCACTGTACTTCGGCATGGTCCTATAATTACCCTTGTTGTAACACCCTGTATAAACATTGGTACTCGTCGTGGCGGCTCGTTTTTCTCAACGTAAATACTTGTACTTGTTTTTCGTGTCCTTGCAAAAAACAGGGGAGGCAGCCGGTCTCAGAGAAAGAGAGAGAGACGGAGAGAGAGAGAGCGAGGCTCCCACGAATTCCTTCAACTTTTTAATCTACCTTCTTTCCTGGGTGGAAAGGAGGAAGTCCCTGTCTTCTTCCGCTTTCTACAGACCAGACATTTCAAGAAATAAGGGGTTGTTTAGAAGGGCGAGAAAATTCCTTGGGCAATCCTATTGAGACTTTGGGAAAAAAAAGCGGTGCGATTCTCTCTTATAGAATTATCTCTCCCTTTTCAAAGAAGGTTCTTCTTGAGATGGGGTGGGAATTTTTTCTACGAAGGAGAAAGTACAGGCTCTAACTCGAGGGTGAAATTTTTATAAGTTGAAGGATATATCTATTTAGCAGAATTGGAAAGAGGGTTGGTTGGTTACTTTACACCGAAAACGAGGTACGTGGTCTCCAAGAAATTAACATCGATTGGTGTCAATCGACTTTTGCAACCCAAACAAAAAATTGGGGTGTTAGCATATAGATAAGGGTAAATCCTTTTGAGTATGTTATAGTTCAACTTCTTCCCTTTTTAGCGGTATTTAAATTTTGTGGTTATATAATAATAAGATCCGGAGTAATTAAACAAATTAGCAAAATTGACCTCTAACCTCATGGGGGTCATTTCCTACGTCAGAACTCTGGTGTCATTCGACATTTGCAACAAAAGAATTTGGGGTGTTGGCATATAGATAAGGGTAAATCCTTTTGAGTATGTTATAGTTCAACTTCTTCCCTTTTTAGCGGTATTTAAATTTTGTGGTTATGATAATTAGATCTGGAGTAATTAAACAAATTAGCAAAATTGACCCCTAACCCCTTGGGGCTCATTTCCTACGTCAGAACTCTGGTTTTAATAAAAGACACGCAGGTAAATAATATAAGGTGTGTCACAGTCCCATTTTCATCCTTTAAAAAATTCTAAATACTTTGCGTTACACTAATCACGGCTGCAGAGTAATTAAGTAAATTAACAAAATTGACCTCTAACCCCATCCACATTATTAAACAAAGTTGTTTCTGATAAGTATGCCATAAAGGGGCATGTTCTTTAGGCAAATTTGAGTCAAAATGTAACTTCCATGACCTTTCGACCTAAGTTTGACCCTTCACTTCTAGTCTCATCTCACTTCTGGGTAGGGTTATCAGAAACACAATGTATAGACGTACCACTTTGAACCGTTCCAACTTCCAACGATCAATTCACTAAATATTTGGGGTTACGACAATCAGATCTCCATAATTAACAAAATTAGCATTAAATAATAATTTCTATTCCTATATTGACGCTACACGTGACTTTAGAGCGTCATAAGTATGGTTTTATAACATATCCAGGAAAATCCTTTAACCGTCATAATCTTCTTAATAATCCTTCCCTTTTCAATGCCATACCAAATACCTGGGATTACGAAAACCAGGGCAAGAGAGCAAATACTCAAACAGGAAAATGAAGCTTTAGAGAGAGAGGCTGAGTTTACATATTCGTTCCAAAGGTATTACGTATGATTAACCTTGGGACTGTATTACTTTGACATTAACGTAAGTGTATTAAAGAATATTTGCAATAAATGAGTTTTGTCATATAACAAAATGAATATTGAGAGAGAAAAAAGCGCACCGGCCGGCCGGCTTTGCAAACGACGTCTGTCGGATATGATGTTATGTTTTATTATCGCAGCCTGAATTTACGGAAACTCCTGTTATAAATACACCTACACCCCGACAACCCGGCGCCTGTCAGAATCTATCTAACAAAAATATTGGTTCCAGCGAGCAGCTATATATGACTAATAACTTGGGAATAAAGGTACGAGCTAATACCCATTCAGACTCTTTAAGTTCACGTCGGTGAAGTTGCTTTTCACGCTTAATTAAGACACGTGACAACGACTACGTAAAAAATACGCGAGTTTAGTTTGATAATTTTCAGTGTCGAGATGTCACCACTTTCGTTAGCGCCTTTTCTTACTCCATAGCTCCCTCAATCATGCTTTACTGACGCGTGAACGAGTGAGCTACGTGTTAGCAGACGTTATTATGAAAATCGCCATATCAAAGAGGAGAGAAAGAGAATCAGTATAGGCAGCCGTGATCCATGCGTGGTGAAAAGGGGGGTAAATCTACGGTACACCGTGGCGCCTGAGCGCTGCTTTCTCGCGCACAGTTGACGTAGGGGATGACAGAGATAAAGCGAGGAGGTCAATCCCCCATGCGCAAAAGATGTGCGTCCTAAAACTAAACGTACCGAAAATTGTTTTTACTACCCCCTATTTTCCCATTTTTCGGCGGATTTTATAAAGCGCGTTTCTATCTACCTCTTTCTCTCTCCTCTTTGGCCATATAATACATGTGACTCGTTTTAAGTCGTCTGCTCTAACGTCTGAACAGGGAATTTAGCGTACCAACTCGACCGAAACGAAATTAATGAAGCGACCATAGGGAGGAACGTAAAAGATTTTTACTCCATAGTCTGAATAGGGCTTTATCGGTGTTTTGACCAAAACACCAATTTTGACCTGCATAGGTTAATTTTGAAATTAATGTCTTTAATACAACCCACATAAACAACAAACTAAAAGTAAATAAACGCGAAAGAATCATAATTAAAACCGTATATGGAAACTGTCAGTAAGAGCTTTGTATGTACTACCAAGAAGGGATATCTAGTTTACTAGGGAGAAGATATAAGATGCTTAAGCATTAGCGCGCCATAGTCCCCCTTTCAAAATACAAGGGAGACGTAAAAGGAGGACGGGCTATTTCGCCTCTCCTCAGTCGGAAAATACCTAACTAATTTTCGTCATTGGAGTTTTCAAGAACCAGTGAGATGCTGGTTGTAATTTAGAGGCGGGGATTAACTCCGGACCTACGTTTGGACTAGAGATAAAGCTAGAAATGTGGCGAATTTAGTAAGCTAGATATCACTTCTTGGTGAAACGTCAAATTCTCTGGTTACTGACACCTATATATTCCCACATTTAATTAAAAACAAGCTGTCGCGGTTATAAGATTAATAGGTACTCCTAGAAACACGTTATTGCGAATTTGGTAAAATTAGCAACTTAATTAAGACTGCATTAATCTAATTTGGAATAGATTCTCTTCCTCCCCTCCCCCCAAATGTGTCTCTGACGTCAGCGAAAAGAAAAAAAATTAGGATTCTGAAACAGAGCCAATTTAAACTCAAAAGGCTTTTCTTCTATTTTCTATTATGCATAGACGATTGAACTTTGTTTAAGAATGAACAGCGTCGCAAAATATTTCATAAAACTAAAAAAATCCCAAGTCAGCTTAGCTATCCTTTCGAGCTCGACGTCGACTTAAAACTTTAGTTACGCCTAATTTGAGACGCCCTATGATCAGCGGCTTTACCTAATTACAATTGAATTAACCGCGATAACTTAAGTGGAACAACTATTAAAAAATTGTGCACCAGTTACAAATGTTTAACGTATCAATATTAGACTCTGATTCCCTGTACATGGTCATAGTTAAAGGTCAATTAGAGGTCAGGTGCTTAATGAACATCGGATCTATTTACAACTAATTATGAAACAACTCAACTTGACAAACTCAAAAAACACAATAATTGTACACCAGCTATAAATGTTTAACATATCCTAATAAAATTTGCCCGTTGTCCGTGGTCATAATTGAAGGTCACTTAGATCATGTGACACTTAATGAACACAAAGGCTATAGAGTGCTGTCAGAAGCGCCGGTGTGACGTCACCCATGCTGTTTTCCCATAAAGAAAAAACGGTAACTGTCATGGCCGCCCATTGCTAAAGGCAGACTCGTGACGTTTAACCTTGGATCTGACGTCACAACTGACAGCACTCTATATTTAAAACTAACCCAAGCTGGACAACTAAAAAGAATTGCACGCCAGCAGCAAATATTTACCAAACCCTACTACTACATACACTTGGACTCCTTGTCCGTGCGTGGACATAATTAAAGCTCACTTAAAGGTCAGACGAAGGTAGGATCACTTACTGCCATTATTTACAAAGTTCTATTTCTGACCGAACTCAATTTGGACAACTAAAAAGATTGTATACACGAGGTATACAAATGTATAACCATTGTGCTCCTTCTCAGTGGTCAAACGTGTGGACTCTAGTCTTGAGGGGCAAATTAAGAAGCCACAATCATGGCTTTAGTTGCTCAAATACTACAGTTAGGGCTCATCACTTCGATGTATTTTCTCCTCCAAGGTTCGCACGAATTGTTACAATATTGAAAATCCCTAACTATTCATGCAGCCATAAGTTTATAATGCCATCATAAACTTATGATGCAGCTTATCCCAGACCAAATTTTGCCAAAATCCCTAACCATGTTAAGGAGTTTACCCTCAGAGCCCACTTTATCACCTGAGCCTGCTCAAAGCATGGTTCGATATACCAAGCGAAATCCCTGACTCATCCCTAATTTTTAGGTTAAGAACTTTTAATCCCTAACCAATTTTTGCCAATACCCTTGACCATTTTAAGAATTTTACCCCCAGAGCCCACTTCATCACACCTGGCCTATATTTAGCATTACTCAAAAGCACATGCCAAACAAAATCCCTGCCTTTTTAGGTAAAAAACTTTAAATCCCCCAATTTCTGACTTATCCAGGTTTGGTACGAACCCTGTGGTTACCCGAATGTCTGCACGAGTGAAGAAAAATTAGGATCTATTTTTGGGCCGAGAATGCTAGTGGAATATATAGGAAAGCCAGACGAGACGAGGAAGAGCCCCTTTACCTCGCTTCGTTTATCGATGATTAAAAAGCCCCCTGGAACTCGAGTCGAGTCTGGCGGCAGCTCGAAAGGGGGGGGGGGAGAGAAGGGAGAAGGAGGATAGCGAGTCTAAATTTAGTTTAGCAAGATCGTCTTTCCGGCAAAAAGAAGTAAAGTTGGGGGCTCTTAGTTCTTATTGTAATCTATCTATCCATCCATCCAGCTCTTGTACTTTTCTCGTTTCTGGGTCGAATTCACGTCATAATAATACGTCTTACGACGCCTTACAGGCTCTACTGGAATTCAAAGGGATACTGAAGTTGGTCCTATCATAAGTTCGTAAGATATGTGAACATAAGTTTGCTGCTGGTCAGTAAGAGCTTTGTATGTACTACCAAGAAGGGATATCTAGTTTACTAGGGAGAAGATATAAGATGCTTAAGCATTAGCGCGCCATAGTCCCCCTTTCAAAATACAAGGGAGACGTAAAAGGAGGACGGGCTATTTCGCCTCTCCTCAGTCGGAAAATACCTAACTAATTTTCGTCATTGGAATTTTCAAGAACCAGTGAGATGCTGGTTGTAATTTAGAGGCGGGGATTAACTCCGGACCTACGTTTGGACTAGAGATAAAGCTAGAAATGTGGCGAATTTAGTAAGCTAGATATCACTTCTTGGTGAAACGTCAAATTCTCTGGTTACTGAGAGCTTGTCATGAAGTGAAGTAGGTCATAGATTCTCGTAAAGCCACGCCTGTGAGGCACTGTCAAAGGCTTAGTACAGACTAAATAATACAATTGACTGCAAAACCGAGTGTAGTCAATTCTCGCTTGTCGTTCTCGAACTAGCTCGAGCTGTAAGTCTCTAGCATTGCGAAGTATAGACAGTGTCATACTTATGGAACATATACCTCATAAACTTATGGTTCTATATTTATATATATATATATATATATAACTAATGCTAAACTCAGATGTTCAAGAAAATGCAAGTCCTTGAGACATTTCGTACGGGCAAGCCCCAAAGAGTTAAGAATTTAAAATAGATTAATCTTTTGATTCAAAGGGATACTAAAGTTTAAGTCGAGATAATATCTATTAGATCGGTTCCATTAAGTTATATGCGTTGCCAGTCCGTTTGTTAGCCAAGAATCTGCAGAAATAAAGGCTAGGAGTTCAATTCGAATCAGTATTTGACTGCCTTGGCTCACAAAGGGGCTGACAACACAGCAATGAGCCTGAGAAAAGGGGGGGGGGGAGTTTTGACTAAAGGGGTTAGAAAAATATCTATTTGCGTGAGTTAGTCATTATTAAATTCATAACACGGAATTTCGAATATTTAGGTACCCCTTTAGTATTGAAAATAGTATAGTCTCATATTATTCAAAGGGATAATAAAGTCACTCACAAATTACCATAAACAATTTAAGTATTTTAAAATAATTGGGCCAAAATTAAATATAATATTCCATGAACTAGGACAATAATTTTAAAATTAATTAAAAACAATGTTTTAGGGTTTAATCTATAATTATAGGATAGAATATAATACACTGTAATAAATTTCATTTCTTCAAAATTTGGGCGAGGTTTTTATATCTAAGAAACTAGTACCTATATTCTTTTTTTTTTTTAAATAAAATCAAGAGAAAAATTAGCATAATATATATCTTATTAAACGGATGTAGCGGCCATTTTTGTATAAAAACAAATTTAAAAGGATTTAAAAATGACTAAATTCCTAATTCGCCTTACGTGTAATTAGAGAGCGGGACATATTTTTCTTATTAAAGGTCTTTAAAAGGCTCGGGCTACATATACAATCCGATATTATATTTAAAATTATTTAAGTTCAATGGTTTGAAATCCAATCCCGGATTGATTCTGAACTTTAAACATTTGTAAAATGAGTAAGATTGTATGTAATACAATCCTCGGGTCCAAATTTATTTTAATAAATAAAACTTTCTAGGAATTTTAATTAATTTTAAATTATTGTCCAAATATAGGTATGGTTTATAAACCTTTCAATGTATTTTCAACGTATATATTTTAAATAACAAATTGAGGATATCCTGTTAACCTAAACTTAAAAACAACAGCAGGATGTTAAACAAAAAAGGGAGTTAAGCCTATTTTTAAATTAAAAGAAGGGGTTAAAGATTAACCTATTTTTCAAAAAGGGTTAAAGTCAATCGAACCTTTAAATAGAAGGGGTTAAATTTAAGCCTACGTTTTAAAAGAAGGGGTTAAATTCAAGCCTACGTTTTAAAAGAAGGGGTTAAATTCAAGCCTACGTTTTAAAAGAAGGGGTTAAATTCAAGCCTACGTTTTAAAAAGAAGGGGTTAAATTCAAGCCTATGTTTTAAAAAGAAGGGGTTAAAGTTAATTGAACTAAGTTTGAGTACTTCAAACTGATAACAACTACTAGAATTATCTTTCTAAATTCTAAACAATCCCTTTTGAAGGGTTTCCCCCTGTTTGTTTCGAAGTATCTACGTCATCCCACCAGATGTATTTAACACGCAGCCTTAAATTTAAACAAAGGTAAAACCGAAGCCTAATTGGTTAAAGAGAGATGAAGGGAAGTTGGAGATTGACATTTTTTCGAGAGAGGAGAAATGCAATGCACCTTTGAATTCTCTTTTCTTCCTGTACGATCTTTGCTGCCAAATTTCTTAACGCTAAGACGGCCGCTTCATACGAATACTGTACTATATTATGTATCAACTTTTCCTTAAAAAATAAAATAGTTTCGAGTACGCATGCGTGGGTGGCGTAGTTTGGTAGTAAGAAAACCCAGGATTGCGTGACAACGTCGCAACTTCGTTACGAACGAGAAAATATATAATTAATTTGGGGGTTTTTACAAGTATGTTAATTTAGACCCAATCCATTATCGTGAAATTAAACCTAAATTGAGTCATATGTACAAAATTTAGATCTAACTTAATTGCAATGAAAAATATTAAATCGTATTTGATTTTGACAAAGAAAATTTAAATCTAATTTGATTTGAAAAAAGAAAAGTTAATTTAAATCTAATTTGATTTGAACGAAGAAAAGTTAATTTAAAACGAATTTGATTTGAACGAAGAAAAGTTAATTTAAATCGAATTTGATTTCGACGTAGAAAAGTTAAATTAAATCGAATTTGATTTCGACGTAGAGAAGTTAAATTAAATCGAATTTGATTTCGACGTAGAAAAGTTAAATTAAATCGAATTTGATTTCGACGTAGAAAAGTTAAATTTAACTAGATTTCGATAATGATAATTTAAATGTAACTTAATTCCAATGTGGAAAATTCAAATCTCATTTCAGTTGGATGAAGAAAATATAACTTAAATCCAACTTAACTTCGACAAAGAAAATTTAACTTAAATCCAACTTAACTTCGACAAAGAAAATTTAACTTAAATCTAACTTAATTCTAAATATAATTAGATCTAAAATTACTCAGAAGGAAAAAAATACCCAAATTGTTTTTCCACTATATGGGAACTTAGATAAAAACAGAAACGGAACCGCAAACAAAAACTGGAAAATGAGTGACAATTTAATTACAAAACCTATTTAGGCATTCACTTTCATTTAGACCGAAAATAAAATGGAGGCCCCTTTGAAGAAAGAAGAAAAAACCCGCCTATGTCTTTAAAAAAGCCCTAAAATAGAACACACACACAAAAGAAGATGAATAATATTATAAGGGAAGAAAAAAATAGTGAATATCCATTTTTTCCCACGGTTAATTATACCAGGAACCATTTTTTTTTGGCAATTTGGGAGTTTTCCCTCTCATCTTTTGCCCTAAAGGTAGGTGAGGTGAAGGGGGGTATATACCACGTGGGGTGGTGGGCCAATGTCGGCACCATTTGATTAATTGATCTAGTGTCTATATTTCTCCGAAATTTCCTTCCAAGGGGGATACGTTACCGGTAAAAACATAGGGGAGAGTAGAGAGATAGAGGTCAAGTAAAAGTTTACCTATAGAACCCAAAACAACCAAGCAATTTTGATAATTTCACGTTATATCTATACATTTTTTCCCGCTCATACCATAGTGCGTCTGTCCCGCTTCTAAGGACTACTAAACTAATGACAGCTTGTATATTTATTTTTTCCCCTAAACATAATGGTTTTGTTTTTCCCGGACAATCATTTTTCATATCAATAAATACAAGGGGGTAACCACTAACAGCGAGCCCAGTCAAAAATAGGAATTTTTTTCCTTGGAATTATAGGATTTTATAGGAGAAATAATTCATTTTTATAGGAGAAATAATTCATTTTTATAGGAGAAATAATTCATTTTTATAGGAGAAATAATTCATTTTTATAGGAGAAATAATTCATTTTTATAGGAGAAATAATTCATTTTTATAGGAGAAATAATTCATTTTTATAGGAGAAATAATTCATTTTTATAGGAGAAATAATTCATTTTTATAGGAGAAATAATTCATTTTTATAGGAGAAATAATTCATTTTTATAGGAGAAATAATTCATTTTTATAGGAAAATATACGAATAAAATTATATTATATCATGTAATATTATTTTGGCTTAAACTATGTAGAAAAATCTCAAATAATTAAATTGGACTTTACTTTGAAAAGAGGAACTTAATTAAAAAAAAATATATTAAAAATCCTGAACTCCGCCATTTCGGTGTCTATTCAAATGTGATCTCAATTAAAGAGCTAAATTTTGATGAATTTGATGCTTAACTATACAAAAACTTCAACAAAGTCAAATATATAGGATATTATAGGACCTTTCAAGAAATGATAGGATAATATAGGACAGGTTCAAACATATAGGATTTATAGGACCGCTTTGCTCCCTGCATTAAGGTTTTATCGACTTTTTTTAAATAAATATAAGTTTATATATTTTTAATAAATTTGGAAACTAAAAATAAAGCTCATTAAACCCAAAAATATTAACTTTAGATAAAACATTGGCTAAGAAATTCTTCGTCAAAGATAAAAAGGTAAATTTATCTTCAACACCCAACCCAAATATCCCCAAAATCTTAAATGAAATCTTTCAAATATTTGAAAAAGATAAACATTTCGCAATGAAGTGAAATTTTCTATACACTCAATAAATTATTTAAATCCTTGGAAAGGGATTATTTAAATTAAAACTAGTTAGTCAAGACCAGAATTTAAAAATTTCCAGTTATTACATAAAAGTAATTCTACTTAAATTGATAATTAGGGAAATCAATTGAATAATAAAGATTGAAGGTTGAATAATTGCGTTTTAGGTGCGTGTTTTTATACCGAGAAACTTTACAAAAACGCTTGTCAATTAGTACTTCGAGTTAATCTATTTTCTAACTATATTTTGTTCTCAGTGAACAAGCAGGGTGTTACGTAAATTGCGGTACTGGACCGAGTCAAAGTATTTTAAGGATGACCCCTTAATTAACTCAGCATTGTAATTCAGTTTCTTAGTTAAGCTTAAGGGGTCATCCGTAAAACACTTTAAATCTCCGCGTGATTTATAGTCAAAGTATTTTAGAGATGACCCCCTTAATTAAAATAGCACTGTATTTCAGTTTCTTAGTTAAATTTAAGGGGCCATCCGTAAAACACTACGACTCCGGGCGAATCTGACTCAGTGTTCTGCTTTTAGGGATGACCCCCTTAATTAAAATAGCAATGTATTTCAGTTTCTTAGTTAAATTTAAGGGGGGTCATCCGTAAAACACTTTAATCCTAAGATGGTACTTAGTACAAAATCGTGTATAGAGTAATCTCGGTAGAGAGGGGAAAAACCAGTTTATCCCTCCCTTTAGGCGCGCTTTTGTAAGAGGGGATACTGAGCGTGCTTGTTAGGGGGGATGACACGGAGCATGGAGAGTAGTATCGGCGCTACGTACACCAACGTCACTCCCTTCTATCTCCAAGCTACGTGTCATCCCCTCTAACAAGCGCGCTCAGTATTCCTTCTTACAAAAGCGCGCCTAAAGGGAGGGATAAACTGGTTTTTCCCCTCTCTACCGAGATTACGCTATGGAGTGACGTTGAAATACGTAGCGCTGACATTACTCTATTAAATCCACTGTACTTCGGTTCCCACCACCCTCCTTTTTGTAACACCCTGTACATTTGAGTCGAGAACATGTACTTCAAATTGATATATTTCTAGTTAAGGTAAGATAAAGACTTGTAAGAGAGAAAATGAGGCTAAAAGGAAAACCATTTTTCCAAGATCCCAATTTTTTGACAAGAAAGGAGAGATTTTGATTTTATTTTTTTCTTTCTCTCTCTCTCATGGTTTCTTAGTCAGAGCGCAAAACTGGTTTGGGATAATAAATAAGTTTAAAGTTTAAACGCGTTAATTACATAATCCCACCAGGCGACGAAAAGTCTAACTTACATTTTTACCCGACTAATAAATATATTAGTAAATTAACTTTAAAAGCAAATTAATTTAATACTCTAATATCCAATTTATAAATTATAGAACTTTACTAGAAAGCACTTTAAAAAAAGTGCGACTATTGTACTCGTACACTGGAAGGGGCGACCTATACATAGTTTTCCTACTAGGAGGATTCGTACCAATTACCCGGGCCAAGGAGGCCAGGCTTCAGGAGCGCAGGTGTTACACAAGGAGGCTTTTTGACTCCACTGCGAGGTCTGGCCTCCTTGTGTAAACGGTAAAATCCTCATATTCTGAAAACTATGAATAGATAGCGGGCGTACAAGTACTGTATTGGGAGTCATTTGTGAATGTAATTCAACCCGTATCTACAACTACAACTAAAAATCTTGTAGTTTAGCAGTTCGATTCAGTTCGAGATCGTAAATTATTGCCGGTTTATGTTAACAAACGGGGTTGGGGAAAATTTCTCTAAACCCTTTGAACGAGTTTGAATTATGAAAAATCCTGGCTTACTTCAAAAAACCTAATAAAAACTACGCAGCAGTCTACGTTATCTTTGGATAGATTTTAAAAGAGTCAAAGGACTGTGTCTGTCATTAGTCAATAAGGGCAAATAACCCTTTTACAAGAAGAGATAAAACTTGGGGTGATAAAGTGAGTGAGAGAGAGAGAGACATTCCTCTCGACAAGTATTTGATAAGTTAAATGTCCCCTTTACACAGGCAGGCAGGCGTAAAGTCCTGTACAGATTGTTGACCCCCATGTACCTCTCTACCAAGCAAGAAATTTCTTGTTGCGAACAGTAGCACCCCAAAAATGTATAAAGAAAAGTAAAAAGGTTTTTGTCCTACCTGCAATTCGCACCAGGCGACTGCAACTCCAGTTGAGGTATCCAATCCTTTATAGACAGTTTTAAAGGAACCACGTCCAATTTCTTCTTCGAATTTTAAAAATCGTCCATCAGGCGACGTATCCCTGGCTTTAACACCTTCATCTTCTTCGAGCACTACGTCCGTCGTCGCGTTATTATCCTTACCACCGTTACCACCGCCATCGGCACCGGCACCACCACCACTACCGTTATTACCGCCAGCACCCTGTCCCGAAGGGTTACTGTCCTCGTTGGCCTTAGCCTCTTCGGACTCCTGTTTATATAACCGTAACGTCCTTTCGTTCACGTGAGTGTCCTCGGGATGGTCATCGGATTCACGATGTTTTTCACTACTATCACAGACTCTTCCTTGTCCTCCTTCTTGGGTCGGGGTCGGGGTAGGTGAAGATGACGCGTTAACGTCATCCTCGTCGCTAAGATTGCCTGGCGGAGGTCGATTTTGATTGGCGCCTCCGTTAGGAAGACCATCCCGACTGGGAGGTCGGTGAGATTGTACCGACGGTATCTTCGAGGCGGGTCCGGCCGCCATGGTACCAGTACCGGATACGCTGCTAACACCACCACCACCAACTCCTTTATTGTGATTGTAACCTCTTAGATGACTAGTTTTTTTAAGAGCGTTTAAGTGTTCCTGGGGACAACAGAGAGCTTGTTGGGACTGCGAATCGGAGTTCTGCCTGCGAACGCCTTGAAGAAGTAAAACTTTCCCGTCTCTGACGCTAGGGGGCGGAGTACTTCCGCTACGTATCTGGCGACGTTGTCGCGAGGAATCGCTAGCCACTCGGGGTCGATTAGCCAATGGGACACCACCGATTGGAACTCCGTTCTGGGAAACAGGGGCCACCAATCTCGAGACGCCCTTGACTCCGACGACACCATGATGACATGGTCGATGGTTTTCGACGGTTTTCGTTGACACCGTGTAGTTGTTATTGTTGTTCTTGTAATTATTAAGGAACGTTGATTGGTTTTTAGTAGTATTATCTTTGGGAGAAATGGGTCGGAATGTCCCTTCGCCAGCCAACGAAGAAAACGCGCGCCTATTATTATTGTTTTGCTGTTGGCGTTTTTGGCTTTGACGCGGAGACGGTGATGAAGACTTATTGGTCGCGGGAGCGCTTGGGCTCTGTTGAGAAGGGGTAATGACTGGTGACGTAGCCACACTCGATCCTGACCCATCGGCCGTCGTAACGCTAGTAGTAATACGCTCGTTTCTACTAAAGAAATATTCACAAGAAATCAAGGGAAAAGGCTTAAGAAACTGCTGGAGGGACAAGGCTTAGCGTGTTAAATAGACCAACGCTTAAGACCTCGACTAAGAGACTGACTGGGAGCCAAAAAGGGTTAAGTTTCTCTCGAACTGTCAAATTATCTCGTCTGACTTTTAGTTGTAAGAAGAGAACGCGCACTGACTTTAGATCCTGAACTATTTGAGAAGTATTTTCTTTATCTATTTATCAGTAATCGCGAGTCGGAGTAAAGAGTAGACGTATAGAAAGAGAGTCACTCATTCCTAATCAATGGTCGCTTGGCGAAAACTAGTTTAGTATCACGTGGAAAAAAAAAACCCCCCACACTCGTGACACAAGTACCAAACCAAGATATCACCGAGACGGAGCCATAAAAATAGTAGTACCAAAGAGATTTTGACTTCAGATTTGGGGGGGGGGGGGAAAGTTGGGAAATCACAGAAAGTATAAAGATAAAAAAATTTATAAGTATAATTACCCGCAATGCGTGTGATATCTTTGGGCGAATCTATTTTTGACGAGGCTTTGTTTATTGGCGAAATGATTTGACGAATGAGAATCGCAAGACGACGACGACGAATGTTGGAAATTATTGGAAGAGGTCCGTTTAAGAATATTTGACGATCCGTCGACTAAGTAGCCAAGGGCCGACTTTAACTGCTGCTGATGATGAAGATGTCCACCGGTTTGCTGCTGGGAATCCCCATTATCGGGCTGCACGTCTCGGGAACGACTCCTCAACATGTCAAGTCCACGAGAAGTCAGGGCACGCTCGAGTACCCTGACAAATACAACCCCGTCCTCCAATCAAAAAAAGCGCCGGGATACAACAACTCTACAAGCAAATAAAAGCCCTCGTTAAATATATTTTAAATTAAATATAATTACAATTAAAGCCACTATAAGCTTTAAAGGGATGGTGAAGTGGAAAATCAAGTGATTTTTTTTTTATCGATTCTTCTACATATTATAAGACCAGTCGGCATAAAGAAACAAACACGGAAATACCTCCGAATGATTTTAAAATTCAAAATAGGTTGAGATTTTTATGTATAGAGTAATGTCAGTTCTACTATGCAAACGTCATACCATAGAGTAGTGTCGGTAGAGGGGGGAGTAGACGGTGTATCCCTCCCTCTAGGCGCGCTTTTGTAAGAGGGGATACTGTACGCGCCTGGTAGGGGGATGACATTTAGCTAAGAGATAGAAGGGTATGACGTTTGCATACGTAGAACTGACATCTAGCTCTAGCTCAGTGTCATCCCCCTACCAGGCGCGTACAGTATCCCCTCTTACAAAAGCGCGCCTAGAGGGAGGGATAAACAGTCTACTCCCCTCTCTACCGACACTGCTCTATAATTTGAAATAAGGACCTCTGACCAATCGCGTATCGCACTGCCTTCTTGTTAACAAAATTCTCGTGGCACGCTCCATGTCAAATGAAATTTATCCGCGATATTTGATAAAATTTGCGCGCGATGTGCACACATTCATGGTGTGAGATATAGTGCGTGCAACTGGAATTTTGTTAACAGGACTGCAGGGCGTTACGCAATTGGTCGGAGGTCCTTATTTAAAATTATCCTTAAAATCAGAACCTAATTTGAATTTTAAAATCATTCCGAGGGAACTATTTCCTGAATGTTTCACTATGCAGACTGGTCTTATAATTAGTGGAAGAATCGATAAAAAAAACCACTTGATTTTCCACTTCACCCTCCCTTTAAATAACAACAACCACCACAAATTTAATTTGAAAAATATAATCACCGGTTTAAAGAAGAAAAAAAAAATTTACACCGAACTTTTATTTATTTCTCTTTCTCCCGTCAGTCCAAGGGGTCAAATAAGTATTTGACCTTTTCATAAGGGTCAGGACATGAATAAAAAGTGTTTCTCTATTTAGAAACTACGGGAAATTTGAAAGCAATCGTTTCGCAATAATGGAACGTAATAAAAAAAGCACAGAGCTTGACGTTTACACGTCCAAACTCTGGCACGTACAATCTCGATTTATAAAATACATATATAAATCGATAGAGTAGCAGCCTTGAAAGAAACACTTTTTATTTATGGAAAAAGCACACTTATAAGGGGGAGAAATTGCCCGGGATTAATCAAACTGAGACTGTAATCTTTTATAGTAAATAAATAAATAAATACTTTTACGCTACGCTACATAGACGCTATTTTCAGCCCAAAAACAATATAGAAAGCCACTTATACGAAGTAATACAATATTGCCAACTGCAATTCTAGCGCAACAACCATAAAAATGGTTTACCTGAGACTTCTTAATCTTAAACCTCAGTTGTTTTAATAATATCTATAAATAACAGGTAGGAAATTTAAAAAAAAGCGTTCGAGTGGATCTTAAACTAGCTGTTTAATCAAATTAATCGGGCTAATCACGTCGACACAAAGTTCAAGAGAAATTTATCTAGAAAGTGTTTTTCCGATTACACCTTTTTTTTTTTGGATACAACTTTGAACTTAGAAACAGTTTAAAAGTTTCGACAACGAACGTAATTTGCATTAACGATGTTAAAGTCTATGTTAAATAGCTTTCTTTAAACCTAATTCATTGCGAAATCGTGTAAAAATTAAGTTTTTAACCCTAAAAATCAAGGCGTCCGTACAGTGTTAAGCCTTGGTTATTTTTTAAAAAGGGGGTGTTCGTGTTTTACGTGTTTTACGCAAAAACCAGCTTTCAAGGATGTTATTTTTCTTTAAAAATTAAAATACTTGAAATATCGCAAAGAAATTGGGTAAAAATAATTTACAAATCAGATTTAATCTCCGTATTTAATTGATTTTGGCCCAAAGGGTTTTCGAAATTAAATCTGAAGAAAAAATCGTCAGAACTTGACACTAAAAAAACTTTGTCACCAAAATAAGGAAACTTAAATAGTATCTTTTAATTGAAAAAAAAACCCTAAAATCGTTCATTTCAACGCAAAAATTTGGCACAAACGTTTTAGGAAGGATTTTTTTTAAATCACTTGGGTCAAAATAAAACCTGGTTGCAATACTTGGATTTAAACGTTAAGACTTGGCTAATAAATTCTTACCATGGGTTTCCATATTCGGAGACAATTATATGAATGGCTGAAACTTTTTATCTTATCCTTGGATTTATAGAGAGAAATTTACGCGCAAAAAACTCCGTAGAATCCGCGCAAAAATAGGCCCACCGACGAAACACACACATACACACACTTCAAAGGGAAACCCGCTTAGTCCCTTCTACGGCTAAAATTCGTCTGCCCGAAACTGACTAGTTTTATCGTGCCGTGGTACGAGCTTCGTAGGACGGCGCCGAACTTCACCCCCGTCTCGGGGATGCTTTCCCGCCCTTCGCCCATATATTTTACTAGCTACGCTTAGCGCATGCGTCAGAGGAAGGCCGCCGCCACTGACAAGGGGCGGGAGAGAAAGGGCGCCAAACACATTTTTAAAGGGATGCCATCACGACTTTTATTTCTAATTTTTTTAAGGGATAGTGTTATTTTCACAAACAGATCCAGGTGAAAGATTATTCCTTAATCTAAATTTGAGTTTTAGAAAAGGCTTAGCAAAGCTATTTCTTTTTTTCAGTCTGGAATCAAAGGAGATACGCAGCGTGGGTCGTTACACTCTAGGAGTCTAGATATCTCAGACAGCTATTATTCTTTGGTTAATGTTTTTTATATATATTCATTTTAGCGCTAAAGAATTCTTTAGATATTCTCATCTCTCGTTAATTTTTAAATTTTAGAATTTTAAAAATATTTTCAAGGTTTTTATAAACCAGTACAGTCGGAAAATTTGCATAAATTTCCTCTATAATAAAGGAAGTTTAGTACGATTTTAAAATAGAATTTCCTTTTTACAAAACTACCGAGATGCAACATCATAAATAAATTACGAAGCTCAACTAGTTTTTGTTTAATTTTCAGAGGCCGTAAACCTTTGGAATTCTCTTGTTTACAAAATAGCATAGTCATACGTGACATATGTGACGTAGAAAAATGCCCTCCTAGACTGTGGGGCCCCAACCCCCCATTCCATTCCCCTTCCTTTGTAAAAAAAAAGTATTATAAGCCTCGGTTTGTTTTAGTCGGATCGCAAAAGCGCTAAGCCTAAATAATAAACACACATTACGCCATACCCTTTTAAACGCTCGGGGAAACGCGAAAACAAGTTCAAAATACCCTAAAATTAAGTTGCCAACGATAAACGAATCGTGTTTTGTTACCTTTAGAGATATTCCTTGTTCCATAATAAAGTAGCCAAGGCTTAAGAAACTTCAGAGAAGATGACACACAACACAAAGCAACGCGAAACACACGTACTCGCTGCGACTTAATTATCACGAAAAACAATTAAAAACCACAAGTACTTTAGGACGAAATGATCCGGCTAAATATTCAACAAAGATTCAGCGAATTTTCGTAAAATTTCTCTAAGAAAACATTTAAAAATTTCCTCACATCGGAAACGCGAACATCCGCACAGAGAAAAACCCCGACGTTTGATATTAGGCTTAAAAGCAGACGACGCATTTCCGTAAAAATAATCAGAGGCGCCTACATGGGAGAGATTTTGATTGGACGAGTCCATTTTGTACCCGGGAATGCCGGGATAGATTCAATTTAAGAGGGTATTTTGAATATTTAATGTTGATATTCATTATAGAGAAAGCGCATTTACTCCTAAAATGCCCTGAGTTTTGGGACAGGAAATATTCGAAAATGGTAAAATTAAGGATTGTCAGCACGTGCATAAACTGCAATACATTCAGGGATTGAAATTAATTTGTTAATTAGTTAAATTAGGATTAGGAAATTCAAGGGTTAGGCTTAGCTACTGCGTCATTAACATTAAACATAAGACTGAAGTTAAGAAACCAAAATATCGGGGTGAAGGATGATTTTTTTTAAGGTCAGAACTTTACGACCTAGATTATGAAACTGTTCTAACCAAGAAAAGATAGAATTTGGCGCAGTGCTTTGTGGGTAAAATTTTATAAAAGCAGACTGACAGTCTGCGAGCTTCCCTAAGCTTATATCATAAAGAAACGTTTGACCCTTAACCCTGAACGGCCCGAAAATAATTATATTCCACTAGTTACACTCCAAACCGCTAAAATATACAACACCTGCAAGACATGTAGCTCCATAATCTTAGATATTAGAAGTATATTTATCAGTCTTGAATACTAATTAACAATATCTTAATGACTATGAGATATAAATAATTATTGAACATAAAAAAATACGGGATGGCCCCACTTTGGAAGAAGAAGAAAAAAATCAGTAAAAATTATTGAAACGGGGAAATGATTTTTAAGATCGAGACATAACATAAAAACAAATTTAGGTTGTGAGTTCTCATTTTTTTTATATATCATATTTATTGTTATTATGTCTGGATTAACAAAAAAAGAGAATGGGAGAGGAGAGAGAAAAAGCTCATAGACTAAAGGGGCCAATTAAATATATCGTCTAGGAGATTTTTGAAATGATGACCAATAAGGAACTACAAGGTTTCCTCAAAGTATAATAAACTTTGACACCAAATCATCCTCGTACATCCCCAAATGGTACCTCTTTCATTAACATTCGGGGCTTTCAAAAGAAAAAAAAAATGAAACCAAAACTCGACAGGGAGGGAATGAATCACGCAATTAAAGTATACACTTTTTTTTAATGAACTACTTTCCCCAAAAGAATTAAATATAAATGCGTAGAATTATGGCGCCATTAGACCCTTTTTCAAAAGTCGGGGATTAAAGTCCACACCTGGTTTTCTGGACAACAAAGACGTTAGATACGACTTAATCAGACTTATCAAACAAAATCCCTTTGGTGGACTGGTAACTTTGAAGCCTTATCTATTGTCTTTGTTGTCCTCATACCCATCAATGTTCTGTCTTTGCCCTATATGAAGCGAGCGACACTGAGCATCCCCGCCCCCATTTTGAATAGCAGGGGTGGATAGATTTCTTGAACTTGGAATGTTTAACCAAAGAGGGTAGAAAGAGGGGGAGTAGAAGGCTTGGCTGGAGTGTTCTCGCTTTCATAGTTTACCTCTAAGCTTCCGGTGTGCGCGCGCATCTTTCAGTGCCCTCTTATTGGTTGAAATACGGTGAACCGGATATTAGAAGGAAAATATAACAAATAAATAAAAGAGAAAAGCGAGAACACTCAAAATGCCTGGTCAAAGCCGCTAACTTCAACTCCCCCTCTTTCTACCCTCTTTGGTTTAACAGACCATTTTCTGGGCCTTTCTGTTTGAACTAAAGGGGAGGAGTTAATTGTAGAACCCGTTACCCTTGAAGTCATGCATAAAGCAGCATGAACTTTGAAACCACGTGACATTGATACAGTGCGCGCGACTCTCGCGACCTATTCGCTCCAGCAGGAGTTCATAATAACCCTCCTTCGGGGGGTTATTATGAACTCCTGGCTCCAGATACGAATCTTCGCTTGTTCTGAACGAGTAGGCCTTGGGTCGAAGGTTTCCGATATAAGTGAATAGCCAATGATACGCTAGGAAGGAGGAGCGGCCGTTTTAATAAAGTTTTAAGCCCTTCCCCTTACCTTCATTCAGATAGAGTCTATGGCCTCTTAACAATTCCAAGTAGAAGAAATCTACTTAATCCTGTAACTCCACGGGACTTGCGTCTGTTCATTTCGAATAAGAGATATTGTATCTCAAATTTAGGGGATCCAGGGCACTTTATTACTAGCATCCATTACTCTCCCAAATGTCTACTTCTAATCAACGTACTTAAAAGTCATCAGCATCGAAAGCAATTTTGAGAGCGTAAGGGGGAACCGTTCCAAAACAATCTAACTTCCTGAATTGCATTTCTTTAATGGAAGGCAGGGCAGGCAATCTTGACTTTGTTTCTTCGGTGTTGGTACACTTTTTATTTCAAGGGTACTCGAGTTTGTTTATCCATCCGTAAGGAGAGAATTAAACCGATTATACTACAGCCAAGATTTATTTTAAGCTAGAAAAAACTGCGGGGGACATCAGATAGGTAACGTGCCAACCAACCTTGCTAGAGTCAGGCGTTCTTCGAATTAAGGAGAGAAAATTGGCAAAAGAGTAAATTTAAACAACCCTTTCTCGAGGATGCTGCTGCCAAACGTGATATTTTAGAAGCTATACCTACATCTTACTAAACTAATTTCGAAATGTGATCATCGGAAGTTGAAAGGATTTTAATAGCCTTGTTTCATTATACAGGGTGTTCTATAAAAGGTGGTAAAACCGAAATACAGTGGAATGGTTCTATGGTAGAGAGGGGTAGAGACTGTATATCCTTGCCTCTGGGAGCGCTCTTGTAAGAGGGGATATGGGGAGCTAACAACTTTCTAGGGGGAAGAGATAGTCTGACGTCACGCAGCCCCTCTCTGGTTGGCATTTTTGCGCGTGGAATACTGTTTCAACCGTTAGGGGGGATGAAACTCCAGTAAGAGATAGAAGGGTGTGACGTTTCAGGGTCAGAACTGTACGCGCCCAGTAGGATGAAGACACCGAGCTATGGGAAATCAATTTTGGTTCGAAAATGTAACGGTTTTACGGATGGCCCCTTAAATTTAAGTAAGAAACCGAAAGGTAAAGCTAATTTAATTAAGGGGTCATTCATAAAAAACTCTAATCATAGCTTGTAAACGGTGGGAAATGTCATAGACTCAAAATTTATTTCCAATAGCACCATCCCAATGTACTTCGGTTCCTACCATCGTTTTTGCAACACCCTGTATACTCTTAATATGTAGTATACTTTATTCTGCTTACCTAACGGTGTGTATCTTTGATAACTTAATTAAATTGTTTCAAGGTTTCCTTAGTACGAGAACCTGATCTGATTCCAATAGTTTTAATTAATTAATTTAACGCTGCCAGTCAAATTTCTTCCCTCACGTGATTTTTCCGCGAATCGTAAATGATTTAATATTTTTTTTTTTCAAGCATTGCCATTCTAAGAAATTTAATTATATTTAAAACCTTGGAAAGTATTGCTTTTTTCTTTCCATTTTTTTCGCTCAATATTTTATATATGATATCAATATACCCTTCTTAGATTGCGAATTAATATTGAAGATTGCAAAAGGTAAAATAATATTTTTTTGCAAAGTTTAGCGTCTTTACTTGTAACGAAAGACGCCTCTAATCTGGAACCGAAGCGGTTCAAATCGCTTTCTAAGAATTTTAAATACTATACACTCAAGTTGCGCACCGATATCTTATGTTAAGATAAAGTAGTTTTCAATAAAGGTAAGAGAAAACTGAAACTTCTAGCTTATTCCGGTTTGTAAATACAACCAAAAACACACATACACAAACACAAAAAAGAGAAAATTATCATAGAAAATACGAAATATATTACTAACCTTTCGAGATTTGTTGCGTTGTACCAAAAGTTTATTAACTTTTGGTTGTACCGTATAGTCAACCGTTTTTCAGCGAAATATAACGAAGACTATTTGAACTGGAGAAAAGATCCGAAACACAAATCGAAGGCACAAAATACAGTGCTGACTATTCAGTACGCGAACCACTTCTTCAAAACCACGATCTTTATCTTACAGACACTAAAATTCTAAAAATAGTATTGCAAAAAAACAATTATTGTTATGATAAACGGTAGAGAGAGAAAAAAAAAACTTTCCCTTCGCGCTGCCGCGTACGAAATTTTGGTTTCAAAGTCTAGATAAAATCATCCTCAAGTTCCCATTGCCTAAAATTAGAAACCAACTGTGGGGAGGAATTGGTAGGGGTGTGAACGTATTATAATCCTAACCATGAACTTGTCTCATCCTTTCGTTCTGGGATTCTATAGAAACTTGGTTGGGTTTCGTACTTGGAAAGTTATTGGTATTGACAAAGGGTTTCTTTAGTATATAAGGAGGGTCCGTGGAGAATCGTGATTGACGGACGGACAAACCCTTTTAAAAACACAAACCACCCCACACGTGTGTTGAAAGGGTTAAAGAAAGGTCAAGGGGCTAATCCCTACCGAATTTTTCCATGATTTCAGGTTACCCGTAATTGGAGGGTAGGGTTTTCTTTTCCTTTTTCTTGTTTTTCAAGATAACGTCTTACACATTATATTCCTTTGGTATAGGACATGCAAGTGAGTGACGGGCCCCTCACGGGAAAAAAGATTTAACTTGACAGGTCAGGTGTTGCATTGTGGGGAAACAGTATAGTTCTGGACATTTCAATTGAATTCAAAAATTGCCTACAATTTGTGTTAAACCCAAATACAGAAGCCATGGGGTACCACCCCTTAACCTTTTGACCCCCATAACCCTCTTCATGGTTACCACAATAAATTCGTTTCATGACAAACAGAGAAACCAACACACAGGGGCGAGGCCGCCATTGGGGTATCCTCCCTCTCGCCAAGAAGCTCCGCCAGAGGTAGCGCCAGTTGGTTGGATTCCCACGTGTAGTGAACCCGGGCTCCGTCTGGCGTTGCTTCTTGGCGAGATGGAGAATACCCCAATGGCGGCCACGCCCCTGTGTGTTGTTTTCCCTGCTTGTAATAAACGAATTTGTCTATTCTACAAATATTTTAAGATCCTTTAAAGGAGCTATGGCTGGATAATTTCTTAATGAAATATAGTAAAGATATCAAGGATGGAAAATTCGAAACCCTTTGCTCACTAATTACTTCGCCTACGTCATCAAGATAACGAGAAACAAGTTTTGTTCTTGTTAATACGACCTTCATCGTCAAACGACCTTGAGGCGCCACAAGCCAGAGCTCAGCAGAGGACCTTTTTTATTCAACATCTACCCTACCCCTACCTTCGTGCAACGTTATTCCGGGCTTTCCGGCCAGGAAGTCTGCCATAATTTAATCCCCTAAACTCGACCCTTTTTTGCAAAATGGAAAAAAGGGACCTACGTGAAGGTTACGGTGTAGGAGTAACTTGTGAATGATTTTATGTTGATTAGAAACCTTTGTATATATTTATAACAAAATTAAATATCACATTGAAGTTTGAACTCAAAATATTTTGTTATAAATGAGAACTACCTGGGCCAGCCAAGTCGACGGGGAAACAACCGAGCACGCTGAACGGACGTGGCGCTCCGCAATCTCCGCCAAGCAAAGCCTGCGGCACTACGGGGCTAAAGCGCTTCCCTCCGTGGAGGCCTGCTATGATGGCTCTCACGGAGGAGGCCTCCTTTTCCAGGCACGGACGGGGTCCCTGCTTACGGGTGTCCGCCGCGCCGACTTCGGCGATTACCAGCGCACCTGTCGCCTCTGTGGTCTCCAGGACGAAGATGTCTTTCACGTCTTAATGGAGTGTCCAGAGACATGTGCCTCCCCCGCGACTTCCGATTGGCGACATGTCAATCGTGGTAGCCCGTTGGAAGTTGTCCTCGGTCTGGAGGGCTCCGTGTGGGACCACGACGCCGTTCGGACCATCCTCACGACCTGGTGGACCAAAAATGAAGCCTGGCGACGCGCCCACCCTGACTCGTCCATACCACATTATCTGGACCGATAGGTCTCAAGACTTCCGTCCCCCGCTGCCACCACAAACATTTGCGCATTTTGTTGGACTTTTTAACTTCTGCTGCGCTCCCCCAATTGTAGGGAGCCGCCCTGTTTCAAAAGGGCGTACCATTGTACGGCGAACAATTAAACCTGTAAACCTGTAAACCTGTTCAGCGCGCCAGTTTTTGGCGGGAACTTTCAGCCATTGAGATAGGCTTTCAGCGCGCCAGTTTTTGGCGGGAATATTTAGCGCGCGATATTTGAAGGCGCAAAACTGATGACAGTCATAAAATATCGGAAATTTCTAGAGGTTATTTCAATTTTATTCTTTTTTTTTACGATATACACAAAAATCATCATAATTTATTTTCGCGAAATATGAATCGTAGGAGTCTACTTTTTTAAATATATTTATATACATTATATTTTTATAATAAAACCTATTTGTGTGTGATCTGCTTAGATGCCTGTTAGTTTTAGATTAAATTTGGTGGAAAATTTATAGAAATCGTTCTAAATGGTGTGTATGTGTGTAAAAATATTTTGAGGTGGGAGTGGAGACCTAATAATAAGTAATTAATTAGTGTACTAAAATTAAAATTAATATTAATGAAGGTTCAATAATTATTCTAATGGGGTAACATTTAAGCAATGTTTTTTGTTTTTTTTTTCTAAACCATTCATTATTAAACTCACCTACTTCAATCCTGGAATGATTAATTAATTAATTGTTTAATTAATGCGTCATTTCATTAATTATTCATTAGTTAATATTAATATAAAAACTATGTTATTTTGTTATATATATATATGATAGCGATTATGTTTGTACTTATTTTACTTAGAAGCCAATCAACGAAAGTAAAGCCAAGCAAAAATATACATAAATGGCTATTTACTATTTAGTAAACTATTTTTACACGACACTTTTAAATGATTCATTCAAAGTATTTCTTTAAGAGTATTTTATAAAGACAGAACTTAAAATTAATATCACAAAAAAATTATTAAAAAAAAAAACAAGACGTACATTGATTGCAACACAAAATTAATTAATTAATTAACAAAATAAATATCGCCTGCCTAATTTGGTCTACGATATATTGTCTACTTTTGTTAAAAACCTCCCTCTCTCTATTCCTTAACCGGACTTAACGCTAATATCATCTATCTATTCTTTCCCTACATTTAAAATACAATATATATTTATATACTTGGTTAATTTAATTTAATTGTCTGGACATTATCGAATTAATTTCGAATTTACTAATTAATTGGCCTTATTCCTGATCAACGCCACCGAGGTGTAGCGGCGACTTTTGGAACTATAATAATACGGTAGCCAATTACAGGTGGCGCTGGAGTTGACGTACTCTGATGGAGATCTGTTATTTTCTATGTTTTGATTATTACCGCTTCAACTTCAAAAAACATGTTTTAACTAATTATTATTAACCGAATAATCTCCAAATAGACCAAAATCAAATGGAAACTTACTCCGAAAGTCTTATTTCATAATATTAGACAGAATAAGAAAGGTAAAATCAACTTTTAATACTTTTGAAACCATATCGCTTGTTAAGCCTTGGCTATTCACATGATTCAAAATAGAGAAAATAACAGATCTCCATCAGAGTCCATCGACTCCAGCGCCACCTGTAATTGGCTACCGTATTATTATAGTTCCAAAAGTCGCCGCTACGCCTCGGTGGCGTTGATCAGGAATAAGGCCAATTAATGTAATACTACAATAACCTAGCTACTTCGCTGCTAAAAATCAATGTTAATTGAATTCATATTAATTAATTTCTATATTATTATAATTATTTATACAATTTCTTACAATTTATTTACAAAAAAACCCTCCGTTACTTATCAATATAGTTCATATTTATTTTGTTTTCTTGGCTATTTTCAAATTTTCAAACTTCTCTCTCTCCCCATTTTAATTTTAATTTTAATTCAACAAAATTAAGGTGTATTACTGTTTATTTTGGGGTATTTACGTTGGTATCCCCCAAACCCAGTTAGAGCAGCAGCATTATTTTTAGGGGGACTAGAATTAATGCTACCGGCACTATCAATAGAACCACCTTCCCCCCCAGTGTTATTCCCCCCACCAAAACCCCCGCTACCTCCTGTTAAACTATCAGGAGATTGGAGGGAATGAACATAGAGTGGATTGACATTTGAAGCGTCAAATTGAGTGCTGTCATAAACATAGTTGTTCTGAAGATTATTTATGAAAGAAAGAAACAAAGAAAGAGAATGTGAGAGAAGATGTTAATTAATTAAGTTTAATTTAACAGGGTTCGTACAAAATGTTTGGAATGAAATTCCCTGACTTTCCCAGGTTTTCCCTGACTAAATCCCACAAATTTCCCTGACCATATGCAATAACTTACAAGGCGTAAATATATGAAAACCAATCTAAATTCACTCGAATCATTTTTGCACGAGTTGTCATTGTTATAAAGATAAGCCAATTAATTCGTTTAATTTAACCATAAGTAAATCATAAATAACCGGAGCGAGCGAAGAGAGCTCCGCGAATTTGGGGTTCTGCTCAAGTCTCAGACAACACTTTTTTGGTCACCCTTATACTGTTATCCAGACTATCAATTTCCCACCAATATATTTTTCCCTGACATTTCCCTCACTTTGTAGGCCCATTTTCAATTTCCCTGACTATTCCAGGTTATCCAGGTCGTGTACGAACCCTGTTTAATCTAAGATTATTAGAGAAATGGGGTAACCTGATAGATATAGTCTGAATCGGTCTTCAGAGAAGAACATGATAGTTGATGGGGAAGACTAACATTATCGTCTTCAACTACATCATCAACTTGGGCCTTATATGAAAACATTATACTCGGTTGAGCCACACTAAAAGACAAACAAGGAACACGTCACGTCTTTAGCACTGAGGCTCAGTAATCTATAAAAAAAAAAACCCTTTCCAAGACATCCATACCTGAAAAAATCTGCCAAAAACGTTCTGTAGACCAATGGAGTAAAGATTGTGAAGTAAATATAAGTTGTGACATCAACCACACTATAATAAATATTAATTAGACTTCTCTAGAAGTTCATTTACTTAAAAGTAAAACACTTTAAATAAATGAACTTAACCAACCAAAGGCCACAATCCTCTCTATAGTAAAGTAATCCGCTACCAACAGCTTGTGTCATATTAAGTGTTGCCAAAAATAGGGCATACCAGTAAAACGAGCGTTTAGCTAAGATATAATAATAATATACAAATGTTTAACATTCATTATGATTAAAATTAGTTAATTTGAATTATATTACATGGTAGAGCCAGTCTTTCTCTTATTGGTGTCCAAGGAAGGACAAAAATGGCCCAATAAATCTGAATTATACAGTGACAATTTGAATAATTTGACCCATTTAATTTAGGGTGTGTTCTTATAACTTACCACAGAATAAATGATGGAACTGACAAACCAAAAAAGCATTCCTCCGTGCCCAAAAATGTAATAATTTTTGCTAACAACCATAAAGGTTCCATCTGGAGAAACTATTTCCAATGCACCTTGAGTGCAGGAATAAGCTAAAGCTATCATAGATGTTACCAAAAGAACTCTTCTGATACTCGTTCCACTGTCTAGATGGCCTAAATATATCAGAAGTAAATCCTTCCTCAGTATAATTTCAATCATTTACCGAGTTAAAAAATCTGCGTTTTTAGTTCTTTACCAAATGCAAGTCCAAAAATGAGGACACTCAGTTCAGTTGAGAGTAAGAAAAATCTTACAGCAACCCAAAGAACTTTGTCAGTAAGACTACCGGCAGGTACAGCTGCATTAACTGTCATTGATACTACACATCTTATAACACTAATAACAGCGTTAACGACTACCTATAATTTTAATAGAGACCCTTTAAACTTACAATTCCCCGTTAATTTTCTTTTAAGTTTAAAATAAATATTACCAGGGCATAAAATGTAGAGAAAATAGGGCTACTTGTTGCCCGTAATTTTAATCTGGCTCGATTAAATCGTATTATTAAGAAAAACAGGAATAATATATTAGGGACCATAATACCAATGTCCCAATATCGAACCCTTTTGGTTTTAAGAAAATGTTTTAAGATTAGGGATAAACCTTTCTAAGTTTTGTATTTGAAAATAGTGTCATAATTACCGAGAGGTTAGTATCTCTTCATACAGAATCCATTTGCAAACAGATTCTTCGACAATGTCAGAGGGTGTGACATTTTCATTTTTAATACCTAATCTTGATTGCTCTAATGAATAAGCTAATGTATTGTCGTCCGGAAACATCGTTAAAGTTCTCTATAGGTTACTTAAACCAAGATCGACAATTGAACTAGTGCATAGCCTAAATTTTAAGGAAGAAATAGAAGAATTTTTATTTACTTCTATGTTCTTCTAGTAGTAAATAGATATATATATCAATATGCTTTGCCCCTCAAAACTAACAACATTCGAGTTGGACTTGGTTGGTACACGAATTTATCAGTTCTATATAAATTTTCCACTCAAAACTAGTTAACAACTATCAGATTGACAAATATTTTAACTGAAAAATTGGGTAACTTGTTTACCAAAACATGATTTTCCCCTTTTAGAGATGACAAAGGCTTAACTAAAACAATCCCCTTAAGCCTAACATATTGAAATACTATTAATCAATTTCATGGATTTACCTTTTCATTCTTTTATATAACCTTAACGAAATTAAATACTCATTATTAAAACAAAATATACCGGTTTAATTATTAATAACTGCACAAAGTACGATTTAAAATCAAAACTTTTCCGTCGCCCGTGATGGATAAAAGTGGGAAAATGACAGGATGAGTAATAGTGGAAGGTGGAAGGTCAAAGGAGAACTTTATGAACTGATCTGAACTGAGCTTATTTTATAGTTTCAATAAAATTCAAAAAATGGCGGGAAGCACAAAACTTTTCCTATATATATTTCAACACTTATTATTTATCGAAATAACGATAAAACTAACTAGGAACCAAATTAAACTAGCGTTGACTAGCATTAAAAACCTTTTCCTGGAAATATTTTTACTGGCCCTCATTTGAGTCATTTCACGCTTGAAAAGGCGCGAAAATGGGGCGCGTTTCCATAGTGACCAAAACAACAAACTAAAGATGACCCCCAAGAAAGGCGAAATAGGAAATTATCTATTCATTTGGGTTTCTGGCCACCTGGTAAACGACATGAGCGATAGATTCATGAGCGCCCAGAGGCAAAGTTTCATGCGAGAAAGAATTCGGGCTGAGTATCGGATCAAATTACTTTGGCATAAACGTTATTGTAGTTTCCCTCATAATTTTAATCAAAATCAAATTAGCGAAATTCCCTCCAATCAGGAGGGAGTATCGGAACAGAGATTGGATAATGCAACCACCAGCACGGTAGTTGACTCCACCCTTGGTTACCGCGCGACTCTTTAAGTAAACAATCTACCGGTTGTCAGGTAGGACACAAAGTTATTAAAAAATATCATGTGACGTAACCTAAGGTAAGTTATTAAACTTTGCTTGCCAAGGTTTCTTTGCGTTCTAACAGTCAGCAGATATTTTCGGGATGTGAACCATAACGGATGTCTCCTGGCTGGCTCTTGTCGAGCCAGTCATGAGTCATGGGTCACTCATGAGTAGAAAATAGTAACTAATTCATAAGAAGTCAGGCACCAACTACAGCACATTATTTTATCAAATTTTAAAGTAAGTTTGTGTAAATTCTATAATTGCAAGAGTGTAATTTTGTTAATTAATATTTTTATCTAATTTTATTAAATTATATTTTTAGGATTAATAATTTAGATCTTAATTATTTAATAAATCCATTATTGAATTTTCGTAAAATCAAGTTTCTATGGTAACCTATGTTGTCCCTGCATCACCATGGCAACGTACTTCCTCCAATAGCTAATGGAACAATACAAATAATAGTGTTTGAAACTTGATACGCCCTTAGCAAACTTTAGTAATGTAGCGTGTTTGATGTAAACAGCTGTCAGTAATTTTATAGTAATATAGTTAAACGTGGGTTAAATTCAAATACTCCATATCCGTGAAATTCTATAAAACTAAATGCCATAAATTGTTAATTGTGTAAATGTTTCCATGAATAGTGTAAGGCGCTCTCTATCAATAAAACTCCGTCCAAAATATTGCAATAGGAATATTGTAATAGAAGTTTTTAGAGTTTGTTCTCTTAGTACAATAGAATAGATTCATGTCAAAAAATAAATACAAGAATATATATTTTATGCACCGATAATAAAATAAAACTTGCTAAAAACACGTCTCGCTTCAATGAATTTTAACAACAAAACGTCAAAAACTAGATCAAAAACCTCCAAAAACAAAATGAATTAATTTAAACAAACCCCACGTCAAAATTAAACTATCATGTGTTTTCAAGCGAATTTTGCCTAAAGAGATAATGCCTTAAATTAAATTCCATGTAATCCAGTTTCTTGGTATGAAAATTACGTGTGTAATTCGCCCCGCGGAAAAATAGGAATAGGGTCAAACAATACTGAAAGGTGAAACACGTTATATTACGTTTTTATGTAGAGAAAAACCCGTTTATCCTGTCACTAAAAGATGCTTATATTTTTAATCCATGGATGGTAAATACAATGTACACGGGAGTTGTTTAAGTTTATACAGGAAATATACCAAATTATTAACAACTACTCCAGGGGTTTATATGTCTAGCATCCTTGCCGAGTGGGGGCAGGAAATGGTGGCGGGGAATGGTTGGAATTTCGATGACGTCAAAGGAAAAACTTCCGGTTTTGTTTGTTTGATATTTTGTAATCGCGGGAAAAAGGGGGTCCCCTACACTGTGTAGGCGCGTCATGCTGAGTAGTTGTAGGCCAAATCTGGCCATACGCGATACCATAATAGACCTGTCAGCTAAGCTTGGATTACGCAATCTTGACTCATTCAAACTCGGATTATATTTAATTTATAGAGGTAAGCGACTTACGTCTTTGTTATTAACTTTAAAGCCTGAGGGTTACTGATGAACTAGTAAACTTGAGTTCATTATATTCGCGCTAAGCCTTGGCCAGTTTGTAAGTAAAGTTTGTAGTTTTCGCGAACTTTTAAAACTTTTGACAACTTTTTGAAAAGTTGGTTTAGGTCTATTTTTGATCTAAAATATTAATATTTTGTTTATCCGGTGTTTCTGTTAGTCATTATTACATTTTTTTTGGTATAATAAAGTTAGTTTTATAGCTGAGGTGTTAAAATTATAAGAAAATTTCTTTTATGTTATTATAATATTATTATATAGAACAATTTTGAAGTTGCCCAAAACTAGTATAAACTTCGCAAAACGTGAGCGGCTAAATGTGCGCCTGTTTTTGTTATTATCAAGGTTTATCTAATGAATAAATTTCCCCCTTTTCCAAAATATTACTAAATTGGGTATGTTTTTACCTTAAAATATAGTTACTTTTCCCAATTATTGCTAATTAGCTGGTTTATCGTCGCCTCTTTGAACAATATTTTTATTTTATTTTTTACTTTATCTCTACTATCTCTACCCTAAAAAGAGGCCCACTTTTAGCCACTCCTCCCAAAACACTTAGAAAGCTACCAAAAAGTCTAAATGCCTATTCAGACGCTACAACTTTTGACTGAACTATCAGATGGGTCAAAAAATTGAGTCAGCAAAAACTAGTCAGTGATAAATGTTAAATTTGGTGGTTCAACTTGCAATTGAACTTCTGTTCACAAGTCCTAAGTAGTTTACTTCACTCAAGTTGACTCATCTAAATGGGTCAAAAAGTGGTATCGTCTGAAAATGTCTTTAAAGCAACAGGCGGCTCCATTATCACCCTGGCAAACCTTCTGGGCACGAATTTTTCTTGCCAAAGGCAGGAACCAATCAGACCTAGTGCATTAGGTCTGATGAGTCCCTGCCTTTGTCTTAAAGGGACTGTAAAGAGTTCGGCGGACCATTGAATTTTTAAAAAAAAAATCTGACCCGACCCATCCTCCCCTCTCTTGTGATTGGTTGAGTGCCGCTCTGCTTGGGCGTTTCCCAGTTCTGACCCGCGAGAGTGCGAGACCCCCGCTGCGTTTGCTAGAAGGAAAGACTTTCGTTTTGCTCACCCCCCCCCCGGAATTGTGACGTCAATAACGACGTTTTCAAAAAAAAAAAATTCCAACGGTCCGCCGACTTCTTTAGAGACCCTTTAACTAGCCTTTACCAAGCTTAGCCACTGTGTAGTAGAAAATCCATCTTAAAGGGTCACCAACGGAGCCCCCCCCTTTCCTTTAAAGTTAGTTATTTTTTAACCTTTAACCCTCTTAATGAAATTTTTGCGGGAAATTTCTTCATAATTCTAGCTTTAAACTAAAATGCCACGTCATAACAACTCTGACCCTTCGCAACAACAATCAGAAATGACCACCTCCCAATTACTGGGCAGTTCTAGTGGCAATCACAACTTAGCAGAAACTGGTAGTTTCATCCACAAACCTCCTAGAGGTTGGCTCCACCCAGATGATCTAATAATGGACCGTGGCATGGCCTACGGTGTCCGTTACATTGGTTGCCTCGAAGTCAATACTTCCATGAAAAGCCTAGACTTCGAAACGCGATCAATGGTGGCTAAAGAGAGCATCAATAGAGTATGCGAAGTTGCTGGACTTAAAACAACAGACAAACGTCGAAAAGTTGATAAAAGAGTGTTGAGAATGTTGGCCACAACACCCAACATGGATCACGCCGGTTCTAACATCACTTTAACCATCACCAGCGGATTTTTAAACCTGGTTATCCTGGAATCGGGGGAAGTTATCGCGAAACACGAGATGCCTAACATTTCATTCGCATCAGGAGGCGACGCTGATACTTTAGATTTTGTGGCATACGTTGCAAAAGATCGTCGGTATGGTCGAGCTTGTTTTATACTGGAATGTGGAGGTGGTTTAGCCCAAGACGTAATAACCACCATTGGACAAGCATTTGAATTACGGTTCAAAGAATTTTTACATGGATCTGCTGTTCCTTTAACCCAATCTTCCTTATCTGGCGTTCAAACTCAAAACACAACAGGAACATTGCCTAAAAGTCGAAGTACAGTAGCAAAGCCCTCGAATGGATTTAAACGAAACGACCCTGAATATTACAATGATTTACCAGGGAAAGCACCCCCTGATACGCCACCACCGGTACCACCTTTACCAGCTGGATTTTCTAGTTTAAGTCATTCTCGAGAAAATAGGGAACGAAAGAAGAATCAAACTAGACAACAGGAAACGACAATACAGAAAGAGGTCCCTGTTGGGAACCTCATTGACTTATCAACGGAATTACTGGGAGGACCTCATCATGGTAATAACCATTCCCAGGGCGCCGTGGCCAAAGCCTTAATAGAAGAGGCGGAGCATAACTACGCAAATGATTCAGTGTTAAACGGACAACGACAAAAGAAACCAGATACAACGACGACGACGAAAGATCCATTTGATATGCAACCATTTACTCAAGCAATCGCGTCTTCAAATACAAGTACTGTGGGAGGAAACAAGAGCGTCCCGTTTCAACAATTTGCCAGCCTACCGCCACCGCCTTCCAAGAAATTTAACTCAACGGGGGCCACTCCGAAATTGACGCAAAACTCGAGTACTTCGATTAAAACTCCGTTAAACCAAGAGGAATGGTTTCACAGCACCATTAGCCGAAAAGATAGCGAGGCTTTGGTTAAAAAAGATGGCGATTTTTTAGTACGCGAATCTCTGGGCTCTCCTGGACAGTACGTTTTAACCGGAATGCAAAATGGCGTTAGAAAACACCTGTTATTGGTTGACCCCGAAGGAGTGGTCAGAACAAAGGATAGAACTTTCGAAAGCGTCAGTCATTTGATCAATTACCATTGCGATAATGGATTGCCAATTATATCAGCCGAAAGTGCCTTGATTTTAAAACGTCCAGTTAATAAATTTGTTACTAATGGAACCCTTTGAAACTATTATTTTTTTTTTGCCTTTGAATCTCAATAAATGATTATTTTTAAACACTATTAACTTTAATTAAAGTAATTTATTTCGCCCTTGCACTGCCAATTAATATTAATCCTATATTTAGAATCGCGTGCCAAGCATTTACTTGCATTTGTATAGACTAATAGCACCCCATGTTATTTCCCTATAGAACGTAATACAGTCAAAGGTGGGGACTGTCAGTACTATATAATTATGATATAATTGAAAAACAATTGACGAAATATTTTTGTAATTTAAAATACTAAAAGTATATGGAAGGTAATTTGTAATTATTAGATGAATTTTTTAAATAAAACCATGAATTTTGATGAATTTTTCATGTTTCATAAATGAATAAAAAACTAACGTGTTATGGAAAAATTAATGTTATTTTCTCAATATTAGTGGCTTTACAGTTTACACTCAGCGGCGTTAATTAAATATGGCGTACATTCAGTGGCATCATTATTTTGGACAAAGGATTTAGTGTTTACAACAAATACAGTTAGTACAGTTTTATTTAACATTTATGTGTTATGATTTGTTATACATTAATTATTTTAATTTATTTACGCCGTAGGGAGGGTTAGGGAGCCAATTTGAATAAGCCAAGGTTTAATTTAATTTAAACAAACTTAATTTGGCACTTGGTAAAATTAAAACAAGGGTTTTTAGTGTATGGAAAGGGGGAATGGGGAATAGCTGCTAAGCCGAACGTGTATGGTTAAAATTAATCTTTCTGAAATAAAAAGTAGAAGATTTATCAGAGATTATAATTGTCTTCGCCCTTCACCACATTATTTTAACATGGAAAGCTTTAAAATTATTTATAGTTTTATCTCCCAAAGGCCCAACCGATTTAATCTTTAACCCTTGGTCAATTCGTACTCTCGTTTAAAATCGCAGTAAATACCGCATATATTATAATAAAATTTAAGCCTATTTACCTTATTATTTTCCCACGTAGGTAGCATCTCACTGAGCACATTTTAGTTCAATTTAATCCGCAATTAATTATTGATGCAACACGATTAAAAACTAATCCTTTTCCGTAACGATTACTAAACAACAAACGCTACGACTTGGCGAAAAGCCGGAAACCAGCCATTCACAAAGTCGTCTGCAGTAGCACGGAGCTGTATTGTAGAAGGAGTAGAGACTCGTAGCTTCCCCTCTACTAAAAAAAGCTAGACCTTATTTGTCCATAAAAAGGGGGTATGAATTTTGACCCTCCCTCCAAACCTAGGCGAGCCAATGTAAACAATAAAGATGGCCGCGAGCTACGAACGTTCAGGAGGGTTAAGCCTCGGTCTTTTGTGTATCAGAGTCTGGGTGACGGGAGTTTCTCAACGGTTTGCAAATCTTATTTAAATTTTGATTTTTACTATTATTTCTATTTATATTAATTATAATATGGAAAATATTCAAAGAATTAAGCCGGGAAAGAAGAAAACGGACGCCTTCTTTGAAAGGCCTAGTCTCTACTCCTTCTACAATACACATCCGTGGCAGTAGTTTGTTCACGTGACTTGCTACGACTTGGCGAAAAGCCGGAAACCAACAATTCACAAAGTCGTCTGCTATAATTTCTTCACTTGACTTGCGTACATTTTCAATGCTTATGCCGTTTTCCATGGAGTTATTTTATTGGAGTGTGAACAAAAGTTTCCTTAAAAATGCCTTAATTACATTTATGTCTCCTTTAATATTGCTTCATGGTAGCAGATTGCTAGTAGACAATGGAAAACGGCATCAGAGACGCTACCTAAGCGGGCAGGCGGGCTCTTTTACGATAACCATTATTTATTTAAGTTAAATAAGATTACCAATTAGTTTTAATTTACTTTCCATGTTAATTTAAATAATTTTCACCCCAAAAAAATAATACAAAATAATAAAATTGTCTTACGTTCGATCCTAAATTAAAAAAATATATAAAACTCTTTGGTTATAAGTTTTAATTTCAGAGTTTGGTGTTTTCGCAAATGATTATCGTGTTAGCATTGCGATCATTAAGAAGCTTAATATTTTTAATTTGCTATTTAATTAAGATAGAAAAGAAAAAAAAGCAATTAGCGAAAGAAATTAAATAAAGAAGGCTATGAAACCTAGAAAGCCCAAAAACCCAAAACCTCGTTTCATGCAAAAAATATTAAAATTAAAAATTAAAAATCGCAAATAAAAATAATTTGAAAAATAAACTTTTAATATAAAAAAATTAGGGAAAAAAATATATATATACCTATATATAAATTATAAATAACGTAATTAAATTAAATTAAATTTAAAATTAAAATTAAAGAGAGAGAAAGAGAGAAAAAGAAAAAGAAAAAGTGAGTTGCAAGAAAAGAAAAGAAAAGAAAAGCGTTGCGCTAAACCTGGTTGCGTTTATCTGAATCATTAATGGCTCCGTAAGCGGGTGGAGGACCCTGAACGGTATTTGCAATTGGTACAGAGAGTTCCTCTTTCGCACTATCACCTAAAGGCCTTGAGGAACAACAAAAAAATAACCAATTAAAAACGGGGAGGAACTAAACCATTTAGAGATCCTTCAATTAATTAAAAATAAAATTAAATTTTGCTTGTTGACAACAATAATAATAATAATAATAATAATATATAGGTGACGCTTCGCCCACCCCCGCCCCCTTCCCAATAAAATTTGGGAACCTTAAGAAGGTCAAAAGGGTCAACTGTCTTCCCCCGAGTCATCATCGACCGTCGTGGCACGATTAATTCCCTTAATATGGACATACTGTATGACTTTATTTTGATCCGTCGTTGTCCTGTCCCTCCACCACGAGTTAGCGAACAGGGATTCAACTTCCTCCAAAGATTTGCCCTTGGTTTCTGGTACCATGCAATAGAAGGTGATCCAGCCGACGGTAGCTAAGACGGTGTACAGGTAGAATGTTCCTGAGTTGATGGGAAAGATACGTCATTAATTGTTAAGGCCTCGGTTCGTTCATGGTAAAGAAAACTTACCGTATTTGGTGATGTTTTCGGTTAGGGTTAAGAAGGTCATGGCTACCAATAGGTTAAAAAGCCAATTGAAAGAAGTTGAAACGGCGAAACAAGTGCTTCGGGCCCACAGTGGATAAATTTCGGCATTGATTGTCCATGGCATTGGTCCCATTCCAGGTGAGAAGAAGAATAGGTACAAAACCAACCCCAACAGGATAAGCCAGCCGAAATTGGTCGGACACCATTGAGCGAAAGTCAATGGTGCCACTAAAGTGGTAGCATTGCAGGGACCCGAAAGCGCCTTCTCAATATCATCCGTATTAACCATAGAACATGTCCCGTTGTAGGGCTCATTCTCAGTATCGAGGAAGCAATAACCGCATTTCGTATTGGTTACGCAACTGGCGCAATTACTAGATAATAACGTCAGGTAAGTACATGTTTGGTCTGACCATCGAGGTCGTACGTATCTTACTCGTAAGCGTAACAGGCGGATCCAAGAGCGTCATCGTCTCGGAATGTGATATGGGGAGAGTGTATATCGGATACTTGAAATCCCGCGGCGAGAATTAGCAAACTGGCAATTACTCCTATAAGTACAGTCATTAACCAACCATAATGTTACATAACCTGATATATTGGCCTGAATGCTGCACTCCACTGAAACTTACCGGCCATACTACCCAAGATGAGAGGACGTCTACCAATACGTTCCACCAAGTAGATTCCAATAAAGCCCACGAAAAAGTTAACACCGGACGTGGCTGCGGACAGCCATATAGCTTTTGAGGGATCATGGAATCCAGCCATTTGGATTATGGTAGCGCTGTAGTACCTATAAAACCCCCAGAAGAACTATCAACCTTGTAACTAAGTTAGTTACGAAAAGAAAATCATACTAACATGACGGTATTAATGCCACAGATCTGTTGAAAAATCTGCAACAAACAACCCAAAACCAAAGCCCGGCGTAAAGCAGGATTCTTAAGTACTTGGAAAAGAATTGTCCCTGTCGCGGCTACAATTACATTCATCAAATTAAATCCTTTTATGATAACCGGAAGTACTTAAAGTTTTAGCCCATACTTTGTTGTTCGCGTTCAACTTCTACGCAATTAGTCTTGATGGCTTCGAACTCAATCTCAATGTTGGCGGTCGCTCCACGTATACTCCTCAAGACTTTAATGGCTTGTTCGTACTTAAGTTTACTAATCAGCCATCGAGGTGATTCGGGCATCAACAGAAATCCAAAAAACTGTAGGAAAGAAGGGACGGCAGCTAGACCCAACATGTATCTCCAGCCGTTAACATGATCCTCGCTAAAGATCCCGCATACGAGACTGGCGATGAACATGCCACAGGCTATGCAGATATTGTTTAGTGTCACTAGACTTCCTCTGATATCAGCCGGTGCAACTTCTCCGATGTACATTGGGACGCTCGTGGAAGCGATACCTGGAAAGATATTCATGAACCTGTACAGGGTGTTTCTTGCGTGCTCTTGGGTTGAAAACAGTCACACATGTTGAGTAAGACATATCAGTCTTCAATTTAAGAACCTTATTGAACCTTTATCTAGCAGAAGTGTCAACTATTAAATGTGTAGAAGTGTGCCTACGCTGCTAAATATTCCACATGTATGACTATAACCTTGTTTTAGGGGTCAATCAATGTTTGGGAGCCTATATCAATCCGTAACTAAATGTTGTAGACCCCATGCATGTTCTTTGACACTTCACACGCACCCTTTAATTTATGGCAGACTTATCAGAAACACCATGTATAGCTAATTTGAAATCAAAACACAACTGGTACGTAACACTAAGTAAATTTTACTTTTATCACGAAACGCCTACGAATCAATAAATATCTCTGATTGGATATCCTTTGAGAGAAGTGCCCGAAGACCGAAGTACTTTTAGCTGTATAACTTCCTAATTACATTTCAAGTTATAAGCCCGTCTCTGCAAAGGTATACTACCTTTCTTTGTCTTATTGCGGCCATTACGATCCATAGAAACTAAAAGCCGCACTTCACATCTTTAGTTTCTTTTACTCTATATGCCCTAAGAGAGTTTCATCTCTTAGAACCAATCCAAGTAAAGTTAATCAAGAACTAAGTAAAAGAAATAAAAAATAAAAATTTTAAGCTTTGCTTTTGAAAAAGGAAGAAAACCCATTTTCAGTATAAAAATTAAATCAAAAGTTATATTAATTTCTAAAAAGGTTCTATTTTTAACAGCCGAGGAACATGGGGAAGTGGCAGCTCCGTGACTTCAACAGTGTTAGGCTCTGCAGGAAGGTAACATCTTGCGCCAACCCTTTACAATTCCAGTATAGAAATTTATAATTATTTAATGTTGCACTCGTTCCTCTTTAAAAGCAACTAGAGCGTGTTCGCGTGTTATTTTATGAAACGCTTCTAAAGTTAGGATGAAACATCCATTTTTATAATAAACTTGTGGTAGCTTAAATAAAATTTATTATAAAGCGTTTCATTTTCACTTGAATGTCCTTCTGGGAAATATTATAATGAGTAAGCTATAAAACGGACAATTAATTAATTTCCTACACGCAAAACACCAACCTTCTTTGGACAATTTTTGCCAAAAGGTCGTTTTGTTAATTCGTAAGTGCATTTATGTAAATTATTTGGTCATGAAAAAGGGAAGCTAGTTTCCTGTATTAAGCCATAGCTTGAATTTGAAAACGTATTTGGCTTCCCAATATGTACATACAAGAAGTGATTAGATAATTTTTATTAATCCAATTAATTGTACGCTGTATATAATTTCTATTATGTTTATTTAGTTACGGATATGTTATTTATCGAAGACGCGTTAGTATCTGACCTTTCTCGGGAAGATAATCAGATCAATCATGACCTTTGACCCGACCCGAGTTCTTAAGCTTTCATCTTCTGGGAACGGAAGTGTGTGTGTGCGAAGTTCGATCCATTCGGGAAGAACAGTCTGAATTTTCGTTCGTTGTTTTATCTCATCCCGCTTGTGTAAAACGCGTGACGCATTTACCACGCGGTTGTATTTAAAAGGCCTATATGTTTCTCTTAATGGTCGTAAAAGTTTATTTCCTTTGTCAGCGTTTTTTGTTACGCAAAAAAGTGGAAGCGGAAGCGAGGTAGTTCCGTGCGTAGTTATAAATATGGAAATAGACTTAATGACGCGAGAGAAAGGGAAAAATTCTATCGGATTGAAATCTATCGTACTAGCAAAAGTACATGAGTGAAAACAAAAAGTATACTACATCGAGTCGTGTAATATGAGAAACACCCTTTAGCTCTCAGAATAGTGTCAACCCCCCCTCTGCGTATGGTTACCTTCACGACCGTAGCACAAGGAACCTTAGTGAATAGACCCCTTAAGTAGTACCAAGGATTAACTTTTGCATCACCGCTATATAGTCTATTTCAATAAACCTTTGACCTAAAAATAAAAACAACTCTTCTCTGATTGGTTAGTGTAGATTACCAATTAATAAACTGGTCCCAAGTACCAGTAACCCCCACTTCACGAATTTAGAAACTGGTCCAAGCAATTAATAAACTGGTTTTTGCATGACCAGAGGAAGTGTACTATTTCCGAGACTGCTGGGAACTGTGAAGGAACTAAGGAAGTACACTTTTTGGTTTTCTCTATGAACCTTTGTACTAGGAATAGAATGGAGTTGTAAGTAGGAATTACTGCCATCTATAGAGGGAAATAGGTCGCCTGTAGCCCTTGGTTGCGCTGAACCTTCGAGGGAAGAGAGATTCCAAGTATAGAGATAAGTAAGGGAAACTTCTGCTTGGAAACTTCAGATGATAAAGGGATGAAAAAGAGAAAAAGACTTTCAAACGCTGACCGTAGCAAAAACTGATGAAAGGTTTAAGAACTTCGATTATAGCGTTGAGTGTAGAGGAATATTGCCAAAGGGAATAAACTCATTTGGCCCTGAGAAAAAATATCCTTTTATTTTTCATGTGGATCGCGAGCCCCAACTTTGAGCCATCGTAACTTAATTTTAGAAATTATTTCGGGGAAATCCTTGGAACGCGTGATTGGGTAACTTATTCTCTATTTAGTGACACTAAATACTTAAATACGTCAAATGGTACTCTAGATATTGGGCTTTCAATAGAGAAGGATGTTTCCATCAAGGCGATCGCGAACCCCAACTTTAGGACATCATAGCTATTGTTTAGAAATACTTCTAATAATAACCCGTGAGAGTATGATAGACTAAATTATTGTCAATCTAATAATACTAAATACTTGAATCTACGTCAAAAGGTACTCGAGATATTATTGGGCTTTCAATAGAAAAGGATGTTCCATACATTGAGATCGCGAACCCCAACTTCAGGACATTATAACTATTGTTCAGAAATACTTATAAGAAAATCCTTTGAGAGTATGATAGACTAAATTATTATCTATCTAGTGATACTAAATACTTGAATCTACGTCTAAAAGTTCTCGAGATTTTAAGCTTTCAATAGAAAAGGAGGTTAGTTAAAAGGGGATCGCGAACCCCAACTTTAGGACATCATAGCCATTGTTCAGAAATACTTATAAAAAAATCCTTTGAGAGTATGATAGACTAAATTATTATCTATCTAATGATACTAAAAACTTGAATCTACGTCAAAATTTACTCGAGATATTAAGCTTTCAATAGAAAATGATGTTTCTCACAGCGGGATCGCGAACCCAAGCTTTGAGACATCATAAATTTATACTTGTATCTACGACAATCAGGGCTCCAGTAAATAAAGTTTTGAAAAATATCCTATACCCAGTACACTTAATAATGTCTCTTACGCGTGGGAGTTTTAAGCGAGGTTTCCCCCCCCCAAAAAGATACAAATATTTAATACGCATTCCAAAGTTTTAAAATATTCATAAATAGTCCCCAAGCTCTTACGTACAATCAAGAAGTGATATCTAGTTTATTAGGGAGAAGGTGTAAGATGCCTAAGTATTCGCGCGTATAGTCCCAGCCCCCCTTTCAAAATACAAGGGGGACGTAAAAGGAGGCCGGGCTATTTCGCCTCTCCTCAGTCGGAAAATACGTAATTTTCGTCATTCGCGTCGCGCTGACGCGAGTTTTCAAGAACCAATGAGAAGCTGGTTGTAATTTAGAGGCAGGGATTAACTCCGGACCTACGTTTGGACTGGAGATAAAGCTAGAAATGTGGCGAATTTATACCTTCTCCCTAGTAAACTAGATATCACTTCTTGATACAATAAAGGCTGATGTTAATAAAAAATACATGAAAAACATGCAAAAATAGCTGAATTTCGTTATATTCTGTTTTGACGTTGTCAAGAAAGGATGGAAGAAAATATATATATTTATAAAAAAGAAGTGCAAAAACAAAACTCGTTGTGTTTGTAGGCAGTTTTTTCCCAAGAGAAAAATTTTATACGATGACGTAGTTACGTCATAAAAAAGGCCTTAAGAGAAAAACAGCCGCAGATAAAAATATATTTTTAAAAGGATTTCGGGGTTCAAAAATCCAAAGAAAATCCTTTTAAATCCCAGCTTTATTTCGATAGAGTTAGTCTCAACACCAATATTCTATACTAAGGGACATATGTTATATAGTTTCTAAACCACGCCCCCCTTTATTTCCCGAAAATCGTAACTTTAAACGAATTAAATATGGAAGCCAACATTTAGGGGTAAACCCACCAGGTTTACAGGTTTACAGGTTTAATTGTTCGCCGTACAATGGTACGCCCTTTTGAAACAGGGCGGCTCCCTACAATTGGGGGAGCGCAGCAGAAGTTAATAAGTCCAACAAAATGCGCAAATGTTTGTGGTGGCAGCGGGGGACGGAAGTCTTGAGACCTATCGGTCCAGATAATGTGGTATGGACGAGTCAGGGTGGGCGCGTCGCCAGGCTTCATTTTTGGTCCACCAGGTCGTGAGGATGGCCCGAACGGCGTCGTGGTCCCACACGGAGCCCTCCAGACCTAGGACGACTTCCAACGGGCTACCACGATTGACATGTCGCCAATCGGAAGTCGCGGGGGAGGCACATGTCTCTGGACACGCCATTAAGACGTGAAAGACATCTTCGTCCTGGAGACCACAGAGGCGACAGGTGCGCTGGTAATCGCCGAAGTCGGCGCGGCGGACACCCGTAAGCAGGGACCCCGTCCGTGCCTGGAAAAGGAGGCCTCCTCCGTGAGAGCCATCATAGCAGGCCTCCACGGAGGGAAGCGCTTTAGCCCCGTAGTGCCGTAGGCTTTGCTTGGCGGAGATTGCGGAGCGCCACGTCCGTTCAGCGTGCTCGGTTGTTTCCCCGTCGACTTGGCTGGCCCAGGTAGCATAGGATGTTGCTTCACCCCTAGCGGTGCCGACCCCATATTTTCTATCCAACGCCGCGACGCGGAAAGTCCATGCGGTCTCTAGACCGTTAGCACGAATGGACTCGTACACTTGTTTGGCCAATCTGTCCTGGGGGAGGAACTTTAGGCGGCCGAGGTACCTGAGTTTGGAACGAGCTTCTCTGGCCTCCATGGAGCTCCAGCCCATTTCCCCTTGGATTGCCGCGTAAGCCGCCATCGAACCCGCGTTTAGTGCCGTTTTGCCAACCATCGATTGGGTACGCTCCAAGGTATCACCCACCGATTTGGGGTAACAAAGTACCTCATTTCCATGAGTGAGGGCCGGGACTGCAACGGATTTCCATAAGGTTCGACCGACGGAGTATTTATTGTAGGACCCTTCCGCAAGGTTGCGGACGGACCAGCGGAGGCGGTTACACTTCTGTGCGAGCACGTTGGCGGCCTTGGACAGGTAGTTGCCGACATTGGTTAGCACTACCCCCAGATAAGCGTATTCGTCCACCTCTGGGACCCGGAAGCCTTGAAGAACGTAGCCGGGGTGCTGGACTAGTCGACAGAAAGCCATAGAGTTAGACTTTTCACGGCTAAACCGAAGGCCTGTCTCCAAGGCAAAGGAACTGCAGGCGTCCAGGAGGGCTTGCATGTCGCGGGGGGAGTTCGCGAAGAGAACGATATCATCAGCGTACAGGACGCAGGAGATGATAATCGCCTCCCCGTTCCCCACAGCCGGTAACGTTGCGCCACATTTGAGATGGATAAGACTAGCCACCAACCGATCAATGTATACCAGGAACAGAAGAGGCGAGAGGGGGCAGCCCTGACGAAGGCCAACGAGACTGGGAATGGGCGCGGTGGTGCAGCCATGCAGCGTATACTCATACGACGACCCCGTGTATAGGCGCCGGATCTCCTCTATAAACGCGGGCGGAATGCCTTTCGTAGCGAGAGTCGCCCACAGACGCGTTCTGTCCACGCTATCGTACGCCTTTTGGATGTCGAGAAAGACGACTTCGAGCGGAGTACCTGCCCGTTGGGCCAGATCTACTAACTGTGTGACAACGAAAAGGCTGTCGGCAAGGCGACGGTCGGGGCGAAAACCGCCCTGGGCTTCCTCCAAGAGGTGGCCGGTTTCAAGGAAAGGGCTTAGCCGGTTTTTCAGCAGGAGGGCATACATCTTGTAGAGGATGGATGACACAGCGATTGGGCGGTAGGAAGCGAGGTCGGCCTCGTCCTTGGACTTCCCTTTGAATATGAGAGAGACTCGGGCGCGCAGCCAGGACGCAGGGACTACGTTCTCTGCCCTCATGGAGTTGATAATGGTGAGAAGTGCGAAAGCGGCTGCTGGCCCAAGTGCTTTTAGCGGTTCGGTGTAGACGCCATCGGGGCCCGCGGCCTTACCAGATTTCAACTGGAGGAGGACATGGCGAAGTTCCGCAATATCAAACGCGTCACAGAGGTCCGAAGATGGAGTCGGGAACGAAGGTGGGGACGGGGTATGTCCCTGAGACCCTGGCCCGCTGCCGGGTGGAGCAAGCAGCTCAGCTTCCAGGTCCTGGACATATTCGACTATGCGGAGGATTATGTCCTGGCGGGCCGTTAGGATGGCACCTTGCTTTGTTTTTATCCCCTTTAGCTGTGTAGATAATCGTTTGCCCTGACTACGGAGCCGCTTGAGGTGACGCCAGAATTTTCGGCCCTTGTCACGTCCCGCTGCGAGTATTGCTCTTTCAGTCCTGCGATGTGTTTCCCTAATCTTGTCTTGGATCAAACGCTTTGTAGACTGGCGAGCATCCTGGTAAGCTAGCCATTTTTTCCGCGTCACCTGGACCGGCTCATGAGCACGGACCGAGAGTCTATGGCTTTTGTTGCGCTGTTTCCGCGTTAGGATCGCGTCCTTAACATCCTGATCCCACCACCTTTTCGGTGTGTGACCTTTGTGCGGTCGGGCCGATAGCTTCTTCCTGCGCAGGTGTAGGTTCATACCGTCGAATAAAGCCGCGGTAAAAGTATCGTAGGTGGGGAGGCCGGCGATAGCACGAGTCTCCATGTAGGACGAGAACGCTACCATCGCTCTGTCATCCTGGAAGTCCCAGGTATAGCGGTCCGGGGTGACAACCTCGGGGTCGGGCAAAACGGGAGGCGGGGGTTTGGGATCGTTCCTCCACTCCAGAACCAACGCGTTGTGGTCGCTACCGATGCTGAGGTGACCATCTTCGTCGATGATGAAGCTCACGAGGAGGGAGGCGAGGGATGGCGAGTAGAGCGCAAAGTCCACCGCCGTGCGCGATACTGGTCCTTGCCACGTATATCGCCCTCTACACAACGAGGAGAGGTTGCCTATGACCAGACCCGTGTCAGCGGCGAAGGTCTTTAGGAGCGCTCCGCTAGCGTTTTCTTCGTAGTGAAGCCCAGTAGCGTCTTCGCGAGGTAGTTCCACGATGTGACCATTGAAGTCACCCACCACGCAGAGTCTTTGGTTCGGGTCCATAGCCGCGATATCTGACGCGAGACAGGAATAGATCGACGCATTTTTCTGATAGACCTCCTGTGATCTACCAGAGCTACCATAGACCACCGCGACGTTGAGCGGCGGCGTCGTGGGCGTGGTCACCCAAAGATGTTCACAACAGCGCTTGAGTACTGTAACCTCAGCGGAGGACGATAGGAAGCCTATCCCCCCTCCGCGTTTATCACCCTGGATTCTGTTGAGGCCAGTCCAATGGAGCCCCTCCGATACCGGGGGAGTCTCACCATCACGCAAATGCGTTTCCGCTACCGCCATGATATCAATCCGGTCCCGATCCATAATATGGGCCAGTTCCTGCCACTTCGTAGCACCGCGACCGCCCTGCATGTTAATAAACCCCATACGGTGGCTCGCTGGAGCCCGTTTAGAAGGCCTTTTACCACGTTTCACTTTCTTACGGCGCTTGGCGGAAGGGACACTGGGGGCGGAAGGGACTGGATGTGGTCGAATGTCAGGGGGGAACGCTGGACGGCACGGGATTAGGACTGGGACTGTGGGGCCCGAGAGTTCGAGCCCCGCCGGCGGTTTTTTTTGGTCTTCGATGGCGGGCCTGAGGGGGACGAACCAGCGGCTGGCGCAGGAGTATGAGCTGCGGCGGCCGTTGCGTCCGGCAGGGCGTCGGGGCGAGCGTCCTCACGACTAGGGAGGGGCGGCGGCGCTTTGGTTGTCTTGTTTCGCGGGACATGTGAAGTGAGGCGACGGACCTGGAGGCGGAGGCGTTGGAGTTCAGTGCGATCCGCAACTATCTTAATCCGCCCGTCTACGTCGACGTCTGGCACGGCAGCCCAAGGCTCTTTGGTGGCGTCAAGGACGGCATCGCGATCAGCCGCAGTGACAAAAGTGACCTTAACTGGTTGTCGGCTTATCTCGGGTCGCCTGCCAAAGCGAGATGTGGCCTCTATTTGCACAGGTTGTTTAGAGGCCAGCGAGAGGTGTGTGCGGAGCCAGGAACCAGCGGTGGCCGGGGTGTCCATGGCGGATGATTTCAGACCGAATACGATAAGATTTTTGGACGTGTCGACTGACGCAGGCTGGCTCGAGATGGTGGAGGCGATCTCAGACTTCAGGCGGTGAAGATCCATTTCGAACCCCGTCAGTTTGGTCTGGAGATCCGCGACGGAGTGTGTCATAGCGGAGACACTGTCAGTAGTCGCCCGAGCAGTGCTGAGTTGGGCCGCTTGTCCTTTTTGTAGGACGGCTACGGCGTTGGCAGTGGACACCAGCTCCGCTCGCACGTCCTTCATTATGTCACTTTTAATGGACTGAAAGGTTGAGGCAATTTGCGTTTGGAGGGCGGTTTGTTTTTTCCCTAGTTCATTTATCTTGGCCAAGATGGCGTTATCATCGTCCTCCTTTGATTTTTTAAAGGCTTGCAGTTCCGTTTGAAGCAGGTCCCGGATCGCGTCGAGGGTCACGGCAGGTGGGGCCGAGAGGTCCCGTAGCGGAGGCGGGGGGGAAGCGCGCTCCTGATCGGCGAGGTCGCCGTCCGAAGTGCTGTCATCATTGCCTGTTTGGTTTCGTTGAGAGGCACGTTTGGACTCCCGTTTTTCCCGGGCTTTCGACAGGTTAACTTGAGAGTGCTTCGGGGAGAGAGTGTAAGTTTCGCCCCCTCCGCGCTTCAACGAGTCCTTTACAGTGAGTTTTCCAAAGTTCGATTTCAACTGGTCGCGCAGGTGTGCAGCCTCGTCTTTCACCATTGTGTTATCTTAGAGACCAGGGGGGGGGCTAGCGAAACTTTCCACGGACTGGTATCTTGGGCCTTAACCAAGGGCAACGTGCTCGAGCACGGGAGAAATATGGCGGACGAGGATCCGAAAACGCGGGCGGCCGGTAGCGAGGCGATCTCGGCCGGCTGATGAAGTCAAGAAAGTACCGGCGAATACCCAGGTAGAGGGCGGTGTTAAGTACGTTAATTAATCGTATGATACGGCAATTAAATCAATCGAGTCGTGAGCTAAACCCTCGTGATGTATACGGGTGCATTAAGCCCCACCGTGGAGGCCGCACTTCCCGTAAAACAAACACACTCCGCTAACCCTTAACGGCGTAAAACAAACTAGGGGCCGCCTTAGTTAAACTTATCGAATATGGCAGACTAATTATGGTTATGGACGAAATAGTTTTAAAATCATAAACGCGACAGAGTCACAGTTAAACACTTACAGAGGTGTTGGAGAATACGCCGATTTTTGAGACAAAAACGTGGGCACGATGGTTGAACTCTATGGGCCCCTGTAAATGTATCACCCGCAATACACCGGTGTACGCGTAAAACCGAATTTCAAAAATTAAATATTTTCAATAGAATATGATGAATTAATGATCTAAAAAATAGTAATTAAATTAAATTCATCTACGTTTTCTGCAATTCCACAGACTAGAGATTGAAATGAATTTGGAAGCCAGCATTTAGGGGTAAACCCACCAATGCTATTTCTACGGGCCCCTGTAAAGGTATCACCCGCAATACACCAATGTATGCATTCAACCAAATTTCCAAATAAATTTTTTTAATAAAATATGAATTAATGGTTTAAAAAATAGTGATTAGATTAAATTAAATTAAATTCATCCACGTTTTCTGCAGTTCCACAGACTAGAGAATGAAATGAATCTTGGAGTGTTTGGTTCAATAAGTTAAAGTATCGAATTCGCTCAGAAAAAGGCTTTTTATAGATTGAGTTTCGACCGTGCTTCTATTAGATAAATAAAATAGGCCTAAAACGTAGTCTCCCACGTCGTAACCAAGACAACCAACCAATTGTATAAGAAAAAAATACAGCCCTGTAAGAATTCTTTACAAGCTATAGGAATATGTGTCTTCTAGTCTCTTCTCATCAACTTCAAGAAAGAAATAACGAATAAGTTATGAGAGACAACAATATTCGAGAAAATAAAAAAAACAACCCTCAAAGATCGTGTTCACACTACTAGTTAACTAGCGATTTTGTGGCAATTAAAATTGTTTGAAAGTGTGAACGCAGACAGAATTTACTTCTATATATATAAGTAACTCTTGGTCACCAAGAACAAACTTTGAAATAAAAGTTTGCTAGAAATAAAACCCAAGGTCTTTAAAAATAAACTTTCTTGGGAGTCCAGTTTATTGGACAGCCTGCCCATTCCACTTCAATTTGACGAGTGGGACCTCCACCCCAAATGCTTCTCAAAGACTTCAAATCCCAACCAACTAAATTGCTAAGCCTAAAATTCGCTTCCTTTGATTTAACCAGCCAAGGCTTAAGGAGTCCCCAAAGGAAATAAATGACTTCCCGCTTTTTCTAAAAACTCAAGATGTCTGGGACAATGTAACCGAAAGTCATTCAAGGTTTTTAGGCTACTAGCATTAGGCTTAGCTAGTTTGTAGAGTGTGGATGATGAAAGGAAAAAAATAATAATACTGCAAAGTCCCTAACCCTAAAAGGTGCCTTTGTTTCGGACATTCTTTGCTTCTTTCAACTCTGAACTTTCTTTCAAGATAAAAAGGGAGAGACTGAAAGTTTTCACCCCAACCAATTTAGGCCTAGCTTTCGATGATAGAGAATAATTATTGTCCAAGCCTAATTGAAAACTACTCGAAAGTTTTTATTGATCAATTCTTTGATAGGCCTATTTTAAAACACATTCCAATTTTCCTAAGCCTAATTGAAAACTACTTGAGAGTTTTGATTGATAAATTCTTTGATAGGCCTATTTTAAAAACATTCGAATTTTCCTAGGCCTAATTTAAAAGATGACTCGGCACTTTCTATGGAAGTAGTTTAAACAGGTTTTAATGGAAACTCCACAACATTTGAACTTTCCTGATAAAAACTAACATCAAATCATTCTGTAAGCCTACTTTGAACAAACAAAATCCTGAGAATTGCTAGAATTACATCGTGGGCGGTTAACGTAGGTTTCATTTAGCAAAAGACTTAACACATCGCAAAGATACCACGTGATAAGTGTAACACCAAGGCCTAGCTTGAATTAAGGACGATATGTCGGACATTAGCCTGAAATATATTTCCCTGTATAGAAATAAAGGGGCGATACAAACACGTAAGTATTATAGCCCTCCTTCCCTTGATTGTTTTGATAGCGTCAGTTTTGTTTACCTTGGACAACGAGCACCTACAACGTAATAACAATCAATACAAAGTGGTTCAATAAAAGTTTCCGGACATCGTAAGTCAGTCAGCTGATAGCGGCTACCGCTTCTGGACTAGTTTTATTTCGGGAAAGATATAACAATGGAGAAGGGGCAAGGAGCTATTTTTAGAAAATTTTTCAAGAATGACTGAACAAGGAAAGTAATAGGAGGGAAAACAAACACATCGTTTGACAATGGATCATACGCTACCAGGCATTTTTACTGACCTCAAATTAAGTATTTGGTATCTTTGTACTACGCTTTACTCTTAGGGAATTGTTGCTTTCAAAGTTCAAGTGTCTATTTAATACGTAATAATTTTGAGAGCACTCGCTATATCTGATACGAATAATGCTTCAAATATATAATTTTGTAGTTTAATAATGGGTCCCTAAGGAGACGGGGGAATCTAGTCATACGGATGAGGTATTACTCGGGATTTAAACTTTGAAGCGCGGATCTAATACCTGCATTATCTTCCTTAAAAATCGCGTATTAATATTGTAATTCCAGCTTCCCCGTTGTCTGGGAGAAAATCTCAGTTCGTGATCCGCAATTTCACTAATTATCGTATAGCCATTGATTCCCCTCGCCTCATTGGTTCCTTTTACGCTAGGATTAGTTGTAGACCAATAGGAAGGCAAGTCCTATCACCTTTAGCATAAGTTTATAAGATATGTTCCATAAGTATGACACTACCTATACCCAGTATTGCTAGAGACTTACAAGTGAGAGCTAGTTCGAGAACGACAAGCGAGAATTGCAGACTACATTCGGTTAATTTTGCAGGACTTCCATCTTCTCCTATTTAGTCTGTACTAAGCCTTTGACAGCGCCTCACCAGGCGTCGCTTTATCTCGAATCTATGACCTACGTCACTTCATGACAAGCTATAGTTTGTAACCAGTGACAAACTTATGGAACATATCTTATGAACTTATACCTCTAGCTATATTGTTAAGCCTAATTTATATTAGCATTCTAATTATAGTTCTGTACAACTCAAACAGAATTCAAGGACTGGCGCGGTTAATTATCCAAGTGTTTACCTTAAGCCTAATCTCCACGCGGCGCCATTTACTTTGAAATTATTTTAGTTAAGATTATTTAATGACCTATTTTTAATGTATAATTAAGAAATCTGGTTCAGTAGGGAAGTAAACATTAATCAAAGGTCGAGAGATTTAGCTGACTGGGAAATCTTAAGCCTAATTTAGATGGTTAGGCCCGAATGTTTACCCTCCAACCATGGATGAAGAATGCGCGTGAGGAAATTTGTTTTCACTCTACAGGATCGGCAACTCCCTATCTCGAGCGACAGCTTATTCTGTATATACTCTGTTACAACATCGGTTGTCAGCACGCGCAAAGCTAGGTCTCTATGTAACCTAGCTTTGTACGTGCTGTCAAGAGACGAAAAACTCGCGGATATTAAAATCCTGAAGATCCTGAAGTTTTTTGGTCTCTTGACAGCACGTACAAAGTAACGTTACATAGAGACCTAGGTTTGCCCGTGCTGACAACCGATGTTGTAACAGAGTATATACAGAATAAGCTGTCGTTAGAGATAGGGAGTTGCCGATCCTATAGCGTGAAAACAAATTTCCTCACGCGCATTCTTCATCCATGCTCCAACTAAGGAGTGGGGGAACCAATAAAGATTTTAAAACGGCTTTATTTAACACAACAGCGCTGTCTGTATTACGGGAAAAATCCCAAACCCTTTACTTGTGAAATGTTGTGTCTATAAACTATCATATTATTTTTGTACAGCTGTTGCAAAAAATAGGCTTAGCGTGGCTTATATTTTGTAGAAGTACAGCCTGGCGTGGTAAAAGAAACGAAATCATTTCAAAAACGTTCTTTTGAGATAAAATCATATCATTGTCAAAAACTTCACTAAAATCTTTCTAAAAGTTTTAAAAACAATTGTTAGTTCAGGGCTTAATTTTGTTTTAAAATATAAGTTCATCGCATGTGCAATTTTAATCTGAACACCTACGTTCAAGGCTGACAAATATGCATACACGCGAAAGTGTAGAACATCTGCGTACTTTTGCGACTTTAACAAGCTAACATATAACTTGAAAAAAACAAGGTTACGTAAAAATCTAGCTCTACTTTGTGTCATTCCTTTTCCCAGTTGGAAATAAAACCAAATATAGTTGTCAGATTTTTCGTACGTACTGTTCCGAGGTTTTTCGGAAAATTCACCTTCGATGAAAAAAAGGACCGGTGTATATCTTTCTTTTAAGGGACTATACTGCCCTTGAGTCGCTTGGAAATACCCAAAATTACAATGGAGAAACGTATTTACTTATTGGAAAAAATATGGTATATTTCTAGCGACTCAAAGACAATGGGGGACGTTGACGTTGAGAATAGATACAGCTGTCTTAAGTAATCATGAGCTACGATGTCTCAAAGACCAGTAAACCTCCCCCCCCCCCCCGTGAAAGTAAGTTAAACTACTCTGCGGAAAGGATGAATCACAGATAATCAAATTCAATATCATATATGTTCAGTTTGATAAAGATAATCATTGTTTCTTGTGTTATTTTTAACTTATTTTTCGGTTCTAGCAAGGCTTAGTTACCTCAAACAAACTGGCTTCGAGAGAAAGGACATTAAATTTAAACATAGGTTTATAAGATTTGTTCCATAAGTTTGTCACTGCTTACAAACTGAAGCTTGTCATGAAGTGACGTATGTCATAGATTCGAGGTAAAGCGAAGACGCCTGGTGAGGACCTGTCAAAGGCTTAGTACAGACTAAATATTAAGATGGACTGCAAAACTAACCGAGTGTAGTACTTCAATTCTTGCTTATCGTTCTCGGAACTAGCTCGAGCTGTCTCTTGCACTACATTACGAAGTATAGGTAGTGTCATATTTATGAAACATATCTTATAAACTTATGTTTAAAGTGATAGAACAACATAAAACTGTAATAAACACAAAATTTTAGGGACTAGGGTATAAAATTTAGAGGTAAAAAGTAAGGATAGAAAAAGGTGTTGGTTGAATTTGTAAGGGACATGCCCTCCTGTTAAGATAACGAAGGTGGTGGTGGTGGTCCCAGTTGGACATTATTAGGCTATAGTTACAGATTCTGGGATTTACGGGAAGAACAGATTTTTAGTCGGAACCCGAGGTTCATGAATGATTCAACGGAATGCTATTCAATTTTTATTCTCCGTGCGTGGAGTCTAGACTTTTATTTCATCAAAATGGAGAAGCCGTCTCGAAAGAAATCACGGCTAAAACCATCCATACCTTAAGGAATAATGTCTATTATCATAAGTTTATAAGTGATATGTTCCATAAGTAAGACACTACCTATACTTCGTCATGCTAGAGACTTGATGAGAGCTAGTTTGAGAATTGACTACACTCGGTTAGTTTTGCAGTCCATCTACCTAATTAGTCTGTACAAAGCCTTTGACTGCCCCTCACCAGGCGTCACTTTACCTAGAATCTATGACCTACGTCACTTCATGACAAGCTCCAGTTTGTAACCAGTGACAAACTTATGGAGGAACATATCTTATGAACTTATGTCTATTATTCCTTGATCCAGAACACAAACTAACAAAGAATAGGTCAGAAGAGACTGGAAACCGTAAACAAATCCAATAGGATATGTCAAAAATATAGACGTATACATATAGAGAAACAAGACGTTCGTACAAATATAAAAGGTCAAAGGTTACGCTCCATTTCCTGCATGGGTCAATATTTGACCTGGTAATGAATCCCTAACACCGGAGACCTAAGTACTTAGTTTCAAAATTTGTTTGTTTTTGTCTACGCCTAGTCTATAAGTGCCTTTTCGAGTTCACCCTTCAACATAAAACCTCGCTAATTAATAGTTTAACGAAGTTAATTAGCGTAAGGTTTTCTTTTTCTTAATTAAAACTGTCCACTCTAATAAGAAATTAATGAATCCATTCATGGTAGCTCCAGAAATAGCTCTTCAATGTCAATGTAAACTAAAGAACTCGATCTCCGAATTTCTACTTCTTATCTAAGCGAATTAGTCATGTACATAAATTGATAAGAGAACACTAACCCTGATGAAAGAAGGAAAGAAAGTTTCCACTCAAGTTTAATACTTTGTGGCTAGTCTGAAATCAATAGCTCCATAATTAAGCTTATATTTAATTATAATTAGATCATTTCCATAAGCCTTGGCGAATTTTCTTCAAGATAAAAATGATAAAATTCTCGTGCGGTGAGGATGACTTGAGTACTTTAAATTTTCCATTTAAAATCAAGATAAGAGATAGTTTTCAAAGATAAAAGATTACAGAGGTGGGCGTTAACCGTTAACTCTAGAAGGGAATTTTTTATTGTATTTTAAAACACGGAGACTTCTTTGCTAGGCTTAAATTAGGCTTAACAATTTAATAATCTATTAAAAAAAATTAAGCTCAGGTATTTCGTTTACAAATAAAGTAGAACAAGTACTGTAACATCGAAAATAGGTCAAATAATTAATTTGGCTACATAAATAATTATTCATTGAGTTGTTACAACTGGTAAATGACCTACAAGTTCGAAACCACCTAGTTTCCTTCATGAATTACGAGAATATCATGAACAAAAACAAACTAATAAGGTCACAAAACGTCAGTTTTTTGGTTTTAAGAGCAAGGTCGCGTCCAAAAGTTGTTAACGTAAATAACTCCCAACTTATGACATTGAATCTAACAATAAATAACGAAATGAAAATAGTATTTTTGATTTGATCAGCTCCCAATGAAACCAGTTGTTTCTGTTTTTGGTATTATTATTATTAAGTTTTACAAAAACGAAACAAGGTTAATACATCAACAACAGGATTTAAAGCCATGATATTATTGTGACGTATACGATATAACCTTTGAACTTTACAACAAATAAATATATCTTTAATAATTCTAGATATAACCTCCCCTTAATATCGTAAAACATATTTAAATCAAGCAGTTTTTCGGAATGGAAAGAAAAAGGCGTGACGTGGGAACACGATCTCAATACTTTGTTACTTTGCAGCGTTGGCGATACGGAGATAATGTATTTCTAACGTAATTGGGGTTATATTAAAGCGTAGTTTGACAGTAGAGTCAAGTTCGGTTCTGGGACGGTTGTTCTTAATTAATGTTATAAGCTAAACGCGCGTTTTCCGATTAAATAATCGTTAAAGCGTGGACTAAGTCGAAAAAAAAAAAAGAAAGAAAATGTAACCGAGAGCTGCATTTTATCAGAAGGGGATAATAGAAGAAGGATGACACTCTGTATCCTCTTTATACTTTAGTTCTGTAACATGATTCTTCCCAGTCTCACCCCCTTTTTGTTTGCTGTCCCGCTCAGCAAACTTCAGATGGGCATCGCACCGTGCTAGGGTGAATTCTATAACCGTTTGGTGGTACTAAATTCCCAGGATTCAACCCACAAACCTTGATTAATTGTCTTGACGTGGGACAAAAATCAATGCACAAGCGCACCTTGGCAAATATTTAAGCGCTAATATAGTAATGACGAGGGAACTATTTATCGCGTATGTGATTCGGTTTAGTAATTAACCTTGCTATAATAAATTTAAAATGATGTTGGGAAGAATCATGTTATAATTACCTCGCTATGTGGTACACTTCTCTCGAAGAGAAGTATTATATACTTCTGATTTTACGGAATTTTATAGACATTACTAATACTTCCCCCAAAACTTAAATAGGATTCGATTTCAAACTAAATGATAAGAATAAACTTAGAAAATTAAAAAACAAAAAACTTGGCAAAACAAGTTCTTATCTGGTGACTTACTAAAGCGGGATAAAAAATATAGAACTAACATTCCTTACACCTACCTAACTAAAATAACTCACGAGCTTCGTTATACGCAATACGTATAACAATTAAATCGCGCCCTATGATTGACCTTTCAACCATAGATAAAATAATTAAAAGTAATTTACCAATTCCGGCTCCAACGATGATTCGTCCTCCAAGTAACATGTACTTATCCACGGCTACTCCCATAAGAATGGCTCCGGCGGTGAAGACGAAACTGGCCAATAATATAACTGGTTTTCGTCCAAATATATCGGCCATGTAACCGGTCAGCAAGGAAAATAGCCAGGCCAAACCAACTGTCGCGCTGACAATTAACTCCTGCCACGTGGAACTCAGTGAAAAGGTGTCCTTAATTAAGATCATAGCTCCGCTGACGACACCAGTATCGTAACCAAACAAGAAACCACCAACGGCTGACAAAATTGTCACCACATAGATATAGAATGGTCTTTTCGTTTTGACATTACTTAACGATCCTGTTGACTGTAGGATATTTTGACGTTCGGAGCTTGGACTGTCAATAATGCCACCGTGCATGATTGCTCGATTTAATTACTTATCTTAATTAAATTATTTTAACGCCTTGATCATAATAATTTAGTGGTTTCGGATTCCGAGTTTCTCGTGGTAAGGCAAAAACGGCGCGAGAACTTAACTGACTTCCCGCCCGACTGGAGTTCGGCCTTAGAATGAAGAGAGGCAACGCGAAACGTCGATGAAAAGTGTACTTTTTGTTCCTCGGGGTCGATCTATCTATTGCTATGACGATATGCAATTGCTTAAGTTACAACTGCGTCGGCGCCTTTGCCGGCTGTGTCCCGCATTTTTTACAATCATATTTCTCTCCCGTTTAATCAAAATTGTTTGTTGCGTAAAACATCTTCCTAGGCCTATCTATGATAATTATTGTTTCGTTCATTATCACCGCGCGTTCTACTTTCTAAAAGTAATTAGGTAAAGGTACCGTTAATTAAAGTAAAAACAAATGGATAATTAGCCTTGAACTTTGTAGAAGCCTCTAACTTGTAAAACGCGTTTCATTGACTTAAACCTAATCTCTCGCGAAAATTACTGCTACGATTTAAAGTTGAGAGTTCATTCTCGCTTTAATGTTGCTACGTGAATCTACAACTACATTCATCGTAATTCGTAACTGCACAGCACGCGATCTCTAAAATCCCGCCTCTAGAAATAGATTTCCGGGGAGGGGAGAGGTCAGGTAAAAGTTGAACTAAACTGAACGGAACTGAAGTAATTTTAAGGAAGCGTCGTCTGCTCGTTCAAAAGATAAACAAAACTGACATTTAGGCCCAATCATAGGAAAACTTTGGTTTTAGTTGTAATAAACCGGCAATTTCAAATGGGCAATCGTAAAAACACGTGGAAACGTAAAGTTCGCGTAGATATAACGGCTATAGCGCTAAATTTAAAGCCTGGTTATATGTTTGACAGTTGTAAAATAACTCCGAAAGAAGCTAGAACATTCCTATCAGAAGTTCTGGAGGGTTTTCCAAAAGATACTTTGAATTTCAATTACGATTTAAATATTCTTGTAATAAAAGACGATATATTTGTGGTCCGATTTGATTCCCTTATCAAAAACATTGATAATTTAACCCCAAATCAATACTTTACTTTTGATAAACAATTGGATGAAACCCAATTACAAATCTGCCAATCTACATTACTGTACTTACGAGAAACCTTTGTAAAATTTCAAAAAGACGAAAAAGAAACACCTGGAATATTCCAATTGGAAATTGAACCTAACTGGTCCATGACTTATATATGGGGGGTGATATTAGGTTTCCCAGTTATTCTAATTCAACCCGACTTGGATGTTGATTCCCCCCCTTTAACAAATCATAAAATCTACCTAAAAATGGAGCCTAAACTAACGGAGAAGATTAATATCAAATGTTACGTCCCTTTCCAACATTTGCTCTATAGTTTCAGCTACCCTGTTGATTTAACAAATAAATTTGACACGATTGTTTGTAAATGGTTTAATACTTTATTCATAATGTCAAATAACGTAGAAATAGGAATACGTAAGAATGTAACTAATGAAGATAAAGGTGTTATTGTGTTTTGAATATTAAAAACATTAATATTAATATTAAATAACTTTAAAACTTTATATTTCTATGTGTCGAAACATTTTTCCACGTTAAACTGAATACCAAAGCCTCTTACCGGGATTAAAATATGATCTCATCTCCAGCTCATCGTATTGAACACCGGTTTCAATGTAATTGGGTTTTGGAGATTCGTAGGAAGGGTCCTTCTCAGTTTGAACAGCAACGTCCTCTGTCTTGACAGGTTTTTTGGCAACTAAAGCCTCTTGCTCTTCTTGTTGAGACTGATTTGAGACATTCAGGGATGATTGGTCATCAGTGGTACTTGTAAATTCGTCACAGGATGAATTTAGACTTCCCAAGGATATGATAGTGGATTGATAACTGGATGACTGTGTCATACCCTTGGAAACCTCAGAAGAACCATTATTTTTGTATTTTTTGGTTAATTCTTTGTCCCTGAAGGACATAGCAGTGTCCCGTTGGTCCTGACGCGACTCCGGGTTGTCTTGATGGTCCTGACACCGCGGCTTCGGGTTGTTCTGAGGGTCGTGACGCGACCCCAGGTTGCCCTGTTTGTCCTGATGTAGCTTCGGGTTGTTTTGTTGGTCTTGACGCGACCCCAGGTTGCCCTGTTTGTCCTGATGTAGCTTCGGGTTGTCTTGTTGGTCCTGACGCCGCGGCGACGGGTTGTTCTGTTTGTCGTGACGTGACCCCGGGTTGTCTTGTTGGTCCTGACGCCGCGGCTTCGGGTTGTCCTGTTGGTCCTGACGCGGCGGCGACGGGTTGTTCTGTTGGTCGTGACGCGACCCCGGGTTGTTCTGTTTGTCGTGATGCGACCCTGGGTTGACCTGATGTAGCTTCGGGTTGTTCCGTTGGTCGTGACACGACCCCGGGTTTTCCTGACGTAGCTTCGAGTTGTTCTGCTGGTCGTGACGCGACCCCGGGTTCGCCTGTATGTCCTGACGCGACCCCGGGTTTTCCAGTTGGTCTTTATGCCGCTTTGGGTTGTCTTGAGGGACTTGGAAGGTCCAACCTCCTTCCGTTGGGGACTTCGAAGTGTCCCTTGAGGTTATCTCAACACTGGTTACCTCAAAAAAGCTTTGGTCAACCCTTTTTGGACATTCAAACAGCAACTCGTCCATGATTTTTGCCATCAACCATTTTTGATAATCTTCCTCATATTCATCTTCTATCTCAGGAGGTTTCTAAAATAATTCGAAGTTAATTTAATTAATGTATTAAACAATGATTAATTAACCTTTTGAACTGGAGCTGAAAAAGAAAACACTTCATCCAAAGTTCCTTGGGGACTTTGAAATATTTTAGTGTTTAAAACTTGAGGAGTTGATTCAACCTAAAACAAATAATCACAAATTAATTTCAATTAATGTAAAAAGTTAATTAATTAACTTAATTACCAATTTAGGTGCACAATATTTATCGTATTTTGACTTTGATGATTCTGTTGAAGAGGGAGTCAAAAATTTATATGTTGGACCATCTACTTTCTCTCTATAATTAAATTTAAAATTAATTTTAATTACCTAAACTTATCACGCAATCAATTCTAGTTTGCGTCCAAATGTACCTCGTTTCAAATTGTCCATCACCTCTTCCAAAGTCAAATTGGAATTTCTGTGTTTGGACAGTGGAGGTTGAAGGGATATCATCACCACAGTTGAAAAACGTTTCAAAGTCCAATATTGTTGGACATGGAGACGAAAACTGGACATCACGTGGTATTTCATCGTGTTCAAAAGTGATGAATGGCGGTTCAATCTCGGTTTCATCACGAAATTTTATCTTTTTTTCTTTCGGCTGGTGCTTTACTATATTCTCAGTGTTTGAATTCGATTTTGAAATAGATGCTTTCAAATGTTCACTTTCATATGAATCATTTGGTTTTTCTTTGACACGTGGCCTATTTGCGGCTAAATTATTTTCCACTAATTGGCAATAATTACGTAGATGCTCGGGGAGTGAATCGTCCGAAGTTGAAGCCGCAGATGGCCTCGGAATCATTCTAGTTTGGTAGTGAAAATAAGAGTAATGTCACCACCCAGTCTTTGACTACATTATGTTCTATAGGGTCACTGTTTCCGCCAGAGTAAAAAGGGGTAAAAAAACCGGTTTTCAGGGGATGTCAACATGGCGTCCTAACGTGGCCAGAGCGGGCAGCCGGCAAGGGGAGAGGAAAGGGGGAAGGTAACTTGACGTCACGCGCAAAGACCCTATAGGTAGTTGACACGGCGTTCCACTACTGAATATGTTAATATCAATTTACCTGTGAGGTATTTTCTTGCCAACACTTTTGGGATCATAATTTAACGGAACTACATCCTTTCTTGTCATCATCGGCTGGGATCCGTAAGGAAAAACCGAAGTTGAAGCGTATAGCGATGCACCTAATACCGATTTTATCATTAATATTCCCTATCGCGCCGGTAAATGTGATGATTTATAGGGTACCGTTTGAATCCCGATATAGTGCCGAGTTTCCTAACTTAGACGCGAAGTAAATATCAGCGACAGATGGGATACTAGGGATACCACCAATAGGTTTGTGGTTGGGACCCTCTGAAGAAGACCTCTCGGCCAAATTTTTCTCCATACGTAACCGAGCAAAATATTCTTGTTGCCGTCTTCTGTCTTCCTTACTCAAACGATTACGAAATCCCCCCATCCAATTCATTTCTGATTTATATTTTATAAAATACGCTTAAAACCAGTAATTTTCCAAGCGCGTACAGTAAAAGAGACCACCAAGGCTTAACATTCAATTTTTGCTTTAAGCCTCGGTCACGTTGGTCCCTTAATTTTAGACTTACAAATTATAATCTCGATACGAAATGACGGTTATTATCATTCCTCGATATCTATTTCAGCTTAATAATTTCGTTATAGTTTAAAAAGTACTTACCCGAAATTGTTTTCTTCGCACCACCTAGAAATTCAAGACTTAACCCTAACAGGGTAAAAAAATGACTCAAGTAACGTAACCATAGAGATACAACTTAACTTTCCCGCTTTTAGAAGATGGGATGCCGGGCTGCCAGTTAGAGGGACGGAAATAAGCGTTGTATCAATATCGGTAATCAGTCTTAATTATACTTAAATAAAGCTTACGCAGAGAGTAGTTAGTTCATTTAAATCGATTACCTCGGAATTTAATTAAAGAGTGACAAATTGACACAGCATTTATTCCAACTAAAAGTATACGTACGTTTTGATCATGCGCTAGTTCAGTTTTGTATATTTGGCGGGAAATTCAAAATATTATTAAAATTGTTTTCAAAAGTTTTACACAAAAATCTATGGTTTGAAAATGATAAAAATGATTTATGGCACATGAATTTAACACTCTTGGCACTCGGGAAGGTACTGGAAAAAGTTTTGCCACATATGAGCGACTTTTCTTGGTAATAAACTTCTGAAAAGTGTTTGGAATTTAATAATTAAAGCTCATTTTTCAAAATGATCTTGAGATACGCACTGAGATAGACCAACCAAGAAACCGATTCTTTTCGGAATGACGACTCTGGCCTTGTTACGTAAAATCCCATCTATGGCAGAGTCCGCCACCTCTTCCAAAGTGCAAATAGGGAACAGAATAGGAAACCTAAATAGCGTCAAAGGCTTAACACAATGAGAGACTAAAGAAAATTAAACGATGGAAGCCTTACCTCGAAGATGGTTCATTTAACAAACCGGAAGTGAAACACCCAGGACAAATAGTTGTTAAATGAATGCCATCTTGAGCGGATAATTCCGCAGCGAGAGATTCCATTAGACCAATGACACCAAATTTTGACGCGCTATTCGGAATGATATAAAATTACAGCGCAATTCCTATTCCGAAACCTTAAACGACAAACAAACCAATAAGCGGCCGTATTTTCCCCGCCAACCATTCCCGCTATGGACGAAATGGCAACAATGTGTCCTTGTCCGCGTTTGATCATATTGGGTAGAAACGTTTTGACCGTCTAAGAAAAGGACCGACCAGTTGATCAGATTCAATCTTTTGAACTAAGGTGGTGAAACATACCCAATAGTGCGACAACAAATTGACCTCCATGGTCCTCCTGATTTGGTTGCTGTTCTGATAAGTTAGGGGCTTTTGATAGAAGACTCCGGCATTTTGAATCAGGATATCAACTTCCCCGACTTCTTTCATGACCAGCTGGCCAATTTTACGGACCCGCGCTTCATCGGCCACATCGCATTCGTAAGCGTAAGCTTTTCCTCCATTCATTTTAATCTCTTTAGCCACGGAGTCTACGGCCGTCTAAAAGTGGCGCGTCTTTAAAAGCGGACCTAACAAAACTGGTCAGATTAAGATCATAAGATATGTTCCATAAGTTTGTCACTATGCCTGTCATGAAGTGACGTAGGTGAAACACCATAGATCCTCGTAAAAAAACGCCTACTGAGGCGCTGTTAAAGGCTTAGTATAGACTTAATAGGAAGATGGACTGCAAAACTAACCGAGTGTAGTTACTTAATTATCGCGTCGTCGTTCTCTAGTAACTAGCGCTCAATAAGTCCTATCATTACATAGTATAGGTAGTGTCATACTTATGGAACATATCTTATAAACTTATGTTGTCAATCAATGACATACCTGATTAGTGCTCCAAAGCACCACGGTAGCCCCGAGTTTACCAAACCTGATGGCGATTTCTCGCCCTAAACCGCGACTTCCTCCGGTAATCAAGACAATTTTACCGGAAACTTTCTTCCTTGATGGTAAAACGAAACTTTCCCATAAATCGGCCGCTATTACGCACAAACCTTTAACTATTATTATTAATAATTCCGTCAAAATTTTGACAATCGAATCTTTCTCTAAACTCATCTTTCGTCCTTCCATAACGCGTTAAAACTGTTAATTTAATAGTAAATTAATTGCGTAATTAAATTTTCTGTCCAGCTGCATAAACATTTAAGATAGTTTTACTTGAAAAGGTATTTTACTCTCTCTCTCTCTCTAGAGAAACGCGGTAGGGGAATTGGTTAAAAAAAAACCAGTTTTTTATTTGACCTATTTGTACCGTTTTAAAGAAAAGAAGTGTCTGTGATATAACCTAACTTCGATGATGGATTTTTTTATTTATTATATTTTTTTAAACAACTTTCGCTTTTTATTTCCTGAATGTTTCCTTTCTCGCTCTTGTCCTCTTTTTAAAGATAGCGACGGAAATATTTTGGGAAACAAGATTACATTCAGCGAAGAAAAGAAAAGAACGCGGAAACTACACGGAAGTGATCGCTTCCCGCCCCTTTCTTAAACTAGTTTAGTTAAAAATTGATATACCTTGATACCTTTAATTTTGTATTTATAGGGGTTTATGATATTTTTAAAACTAAGTCATTAGCCCCAGGATAGAAAATAATCTATCAGAAAATGATAAACATTAAAGAGTGACATTGTTATAACGCCTTTACCATCTTGTTTTTTCTCCACTTAAAGCATGACTAACATATTAAGCAATTTAGTAGGTCAGAAAATGATAGCACTAAAGAGTGAAATTGTTTTAACTCCTTTACCATCTTGTTTTATCTCCACTTAAAGCGTAACTAACATATTAAGCACTTTAGTAGGCCAGAAAATGATAGCACTAAAGAGTGAAATTGTTTTAACTCCTTTACCATCTTGTTTTATCTCCACTTAAAGCGTAACTAACATAATAAGCACTTTAGTAGGTCGGAAAATAACACTAAAGAGTGAAATTGTTGTAACTCCTTTACCATCTTGTTTTATCTCCACTTAAAGCGTAACTAACATAATAAGCACGTTAGTAGGTTAGAAAATAACACTAAAGAGTGAAATTGTTTTAACGCCTTTACCATCTTGTTTTACTTTCACCAAAAGCGTAACTAACATATTAAACACTTTAGTAGAATAGGAGTCAGTAAATGATTAACACTGAAGAATGAAATTGTTATAACACCCTTACCATCTTGTTTTATCTCCACCAAAAGCGTAACTAACATATTAAACACTTTAGTAGAATAGAAGGTCAAAAAATGATTAACACTGAAGAGTGAAATTGTTATAACACCCTTACCATCTTGTTTTATCTCCACCAAAAGCGTAACTAACATATTAAACACTTTAGTAGAATATGTGGGTGTGAAAATGTCAAAGCTTATAACAAGATATAAACTTTATTTCCATAAAAATTACAAATGTAAAAATTTTTATATTTAATTAAAATGTATGCATCATTTTAATTATTTTATTAAAATTTATGTATTATCTTAATTACTTCATTAAGATTTTTTGTAACCATTTTTGAAAGCAGGGTCTGGGAAGTTTCTGAATCAAAACCATTGTTTTAGTGAGCCTGAATGGATTGCAAATAAGATTGTCTAGCAGGATGCTCATCAGCTGGACGATTAATAGGAGTCCAGATTGGTTCCCCCACAAAAAGTCTCTTAGCTTTGATGAAATTCTAACCATAAATATATATTTATTTTCTCAAGTTTATTAAGATTGTTTGAGTTCTTGAGTATAAGGTATAACAAATTTACCTTAGTATCCAATGTAAATCGATGATAAATCCCAGCGGGCAAAACAATTAAATCCCCTTTGGAACATTCCACTCTAATCCATTTATCATTTTTATCACGAACATCAAAATATCCACTGCCATCCAAAATTAACCTAATTTCTTCATCAGAGTGCAAATGTTCCTCAAAAAAGTGCTTAATCTAGTTCAATACGTAATCTTTCATTATTAATTTGAGTTTATTAATTAACCATATAGCTTTAATTAAAATATTCCCTACTTTCTCCTCATAATTTGGAAGTTTATCTTTAGTGACTTCAATTACATCTTCATAAGTGTAACCGCGATCTTTCTTAATTTTAACAAGAAGTTCATCTTCCGGAATATCAACGTTAATCTAAATTTTATAGCGTTTTAAATCTAATTTGTATTTTTCAAGGTTATTTTGGCTATTCCACTTTCCACCCTCCCTCCGCTAAATTATTGACCAAGGCTTAACAGTTTACAATACCTTCCAATGCAAAACTCCACTTAATGCGTATAAATCCTCAAGATTAACGTATTCCGGGGGGTTTAAATGGTGTTCCAGACGTTGATCCTCCAACGAATCATCCATAAACCAGGCACGAACCATTATTAATTATAATTAAATAACTTTCGTAATTAATGAATAAGTACAATCTGGTAAATAGCTGCAGTCGCAGACGACGATAAGCGCTGTCAAAGAGAATATAGGGGAGGAGTTGAAGCTCCCCCGCTCCACAAGGCTAAATTACATTGATGCCCCTAAATTATACTAGTGGTACGAGGGAGTTTCCGGCTCAGTCGCGCCACCTACGATACCGTTAAATGTCTCAAACGGAAATGCCTCGGTACTGCGCGGTAGAAAAGAGCAACAAGATTTTCCCCTCTTTCCACTCCTCCCCTATATTCTCTTTGGTGCTGTCAAGGTCATCCATAGACAGGAGATAAGGACGTGACTGACTACTGAAAGGTCACGCTTTTTTGAATTTATGGCGCGTTTTAAAGATATTTAATGAACAAACAATTTTTAATTTATTTTTCTAAAAACACGAAACCATTTCTACAATACATTTCTCTATAAAAGCTTTTCTTTGAACATCTAATTTATTACTAGATAACTTAATCCAAGAGTTAGTAGCTTTTTTCACATCATGTAAAGTAAATCTTGAATTGTAAAGTAAATTTTCAGATAAATATTCAAATGGTTCTATTTTAACGCTTTCAATTTTGCCATGAAAGACTGTAATTTCTAGAGATAACTCTTTAGTTCCGATATCTTTATGATCTTCAACAATAAATTTATTTTTTATGATAAACCTAGGGGTTTTACCATAAACCCAATCCCAGCTTCTTAAGACACTTTCACCAACTGATAGACCGGGAAATAAATCATCTGTTGGGTCTATGAATATCTTTTCAGAACCCTTCAATGTAAATAAACCAATTAGGGGAATAAGTTGATTTGATTTCATAATGAGCAGCAAATCACCTTAAATTTTTCCATATAAACCCTTGATATTTCATTGATAACTTTAGTTGGATCAATGTCAGGACAAATATCCTTTAAATTTTGAACTGAAGTTCTGACACTTTGAGTTGCTTTGGATTTAACTTCCTAACATTGTCATTATTTTTAACAAAATATTCAAAATCTATGACTAAAATAATCAAATTTCAAACCAGTTTAATATCCTGGTGTAAAGAATTTCGAAGTAAAAGAGGATTTACGTCTAACAAAAGGGTGCAATGATGGTAGGCATTTTCCCTCCCTAGTTTTGAAGCACTCCCTGATATCTAGGTAATCAATGCATAGAGTAATGTCAGTTCTACTATGCAAACGTCATACCATAGAGTAGTGTCGGTAGAGGGGGGGGGGAGTAGACTGTGTATCCCTCCCTCTAGGCGCGCTTTTGTAAGAGGGGATACTGTACGCGCCTGGTAGGGAGGATGACACTTAGCTAAGAGATAGAAGGGTATGACGTTTGCATACGTAGAACTGACATCTAGCTCTAGCTCAGTGTCATCCCCCCTACCAGGCGCGTACAGTATCCCCTCTTACAAAAGCGCGCCTAGAGGGAGGGATAAACAGTCTACTCCCCTCTCTACCGACACTACTCTTTTCAGAATGATTACCTTAAAATTATTCCAAAGTAAGTCATGCCTCTCTGATAAGTTTATTTTGATGCCGAATGCAGCAAGACTTTCGCGTATCATATTCAAATTTAACTCTCTATTATAATTTTTTCGCGGTGTGAAGAATGACAAGTTCAAATTACCCATATCATGATAAACAGTACCCCCACCACTATTACGACGAGCTAAATCTATATTGTTCTTTCGAAGAAGACCCGTATTACATTCTAACCATGGATTTTGATGCTTACCAATGACGACGGCCGCTTTATTTTGCCACATTAATAAAAAACTGATGTCATTTTGGGTGCACTTTAGATTGTTGTACAAATGATCTTCCAAAGCCAAGTTCGAGTAAATACTGCGCGCTTTTGATATAATTACAGAACCGTTCTTAATCATTTTCACCCGTATAAAGATTTTTAACATCAAACACAAAATAACAACACTCTGAAAAGAGACCACTTCAACCACGTGCGTGTCCCCTACTTGACCTCGCACGCGCTTTTCTATAAGCAGACGAAAAACAGAGAACATTTCTCATTGGTCGGACTACTAAAACAAAATTCTTATGTATGGCCCTGTTTCGAACTTTCGAGCAACAGGGTTGCCATATTGGGCTTCTTCTCAAAAATATTGGCTTGAAATAAAAGGGTTGGCTGTTGGCTGGAAATTGGGCTTGTCGGGGTTTTTCTTTGGCTTTCTGTACTTAAAATACCGCCAATAGGGGAAAATCATTAGAATGCCCAAAAAACTGACAAATGGTGCTGTCAAACCTTTTTAGCGGCTTATAAATCATGATTAAATAAAATGATTTCATTTTGTTTTGCGTTTTAAAAATGGTGTCAGTTTAGAATTTGCATAAATATTTCTAAAAGAAAACTAATTTTAAATTTTCACGATAAATTTTTGGCTTGTTTTTGGGCTGGATAGTTTAGATCTTAGGCAGTTTTTGGGCTTCTTTTCGAAACACCGATTGGCGGTTTATTGGGCTTGTTTCCAATTTGATTTTGGCGGGTTGAAGGTTTTCAATCTGGCATCCCTGTCGAGCAAGATAAGTAGTCTGCTTAAATTTTCAAATACAGGGAGTGTGGACAGAGTTTCGGTTATTCAATTTAATTACTAATTAATCGTAATTTCGATGGAAAATTTCAAACGTAAACCTGAAGACGGTATTTTAGTACCCGTTTCTAAACGTCCCAGGAACGAATTAATTCAATTTGACACCCGAAATGTAAGTAAACATAAAATCAAACCAAGGCTTAGGAAGCAACGCTTGTTTATTATCCGTTATTTAAATATTAATTAATTTAAAGGGCCCACCGAGAACATCCAGCCTCGAAGCACCTATTATGCTTCTTACAGGACACATGGGAGAAATATACTGCAGCAAATTTCACCCAGATGGTACCATGCTTGCTTCAGCTGGATATGAACGTCAAATATGTAATAAAATTATATCCCCTGACACTTAATTGAAGTCTAGTCACTAAACTAAGCTGTTTTAGTCTTTTGGAATACCTATGGGGAGTGTGAAAACTACGCAGTTTTAACTGGGCATACAGGAGCAGTATTAGACATTCATTTCTCAACAGATGGAACGTAATTAAGTTAATCAAATGACATGAAAAACTCATATATCATTAATGTTATTTATTTCTCTACCACAGCAACCTATTTAGCGCCTCAACAGACAAAACTGTTAGTATGTGGGACGTAGAAGTTGGAGCTAGACTAAAAAAAATGAGGGGACACACATCCTACGTTAATTGTTGCAATGTGGCAAGAAGGGGACCGCAATTAATATGTAGTGGGAGTGATGATTGCACAATTAAGTTATGGGATGCCAGGAAACGGGGAGCCATTCAGAACTTCCAAGAAACTTACCAAGTTACTGCCATAACGTTTAACGATACAGCTGAGCAAATAATAGTCGGGGGAATTGATAACACCATTAAAGTCTGGGATATGAGAAAGAACGGAGTTCTTTACAAAATGACTGGACATTTGGACACTGTAACTGGTTTGGCCCTGAGTCCGGATGGATCCTATGTCTTATCAAATTCTATGGATAACACGCGTAATTATTAATTACTTTAATCTAAATATAATTAATACCAGAAGTATATAATACTTCTCCTCGAGAGAAGTGTACCACAAAGCGGGGTAAGTGTAACGTCACTCTTCCCAACATCGGAACATTTAGAGCAAGGTTACTAAACCGAATCACATACACGATAAATAGTTCCCTCATCATTACTCTATTAGCGTTTAAATATTTGGCAAGACGTGCTTGAGCATTTTTGTCCCTCGTCAAGACAATCAAGGTTTGTGGGATGATTGCTGGGGATTTAGTGCCAAACAACGATAGAATTCACTTTACAGTGCGATGCCCATTTGTAGTTTGATGAGCGGAAAAGCAAACTAAAAGGGTGAGCCTGGGAAGAATGACGTTACATAACTAAAGCATTAAGAGGATACAGAGTGTCATCCTTCTTCTATTATCCCCTTCTGTTAATACTAAATAGACGACATTTTTAAAACAGTAAGAATATGGGATGTTAGACCATTCGCTCCTCAAGAACGTTGTGTTAAAATAATGCAAGGACATCAACATAATTTTGAAAAAGTACTTTAAGTTAATCAGCTTAGCTAATTACTGCAATTAATTAAATACTAACCATAATTATTATTTACCTTTTTTAGAATCTTTTAAGATGTAGTTGGTCCCCTAATGGCAGCAGAGTTGCTGCTGGTTCCGCTGATCGTTTCGTTTACATTTGGGATACAACAACGCGTAAAATAATTTATAAATTACCAGGACATAATGGATCTGTTAATGAAGTTGATTTTCATCCCACAGAACCTATTAGTAAATATTAATTAACGCGTATTCCATTAATTACCTTTGCTAATTTCATAATTTTTCTTCTTTTATTTTCAGTTTTATCAGGTTCAAGCGATAAACAATTGTATTTGGGTGAAATTGAATAAAAAAAAAAATTAGTTTTTTAACGCAGTTTTTGCTGTTATTTCTTTTTAATTTCGCGCTTAAACACAACTGGCAATTGGCAATTGCAATTATTATTTTCAGGTTCAAGCGATAAACAATTGTATTTGGGTGAAATTGAATAAATAAAAAAAAATCTGTTTTTTAACGCAGTTTTTGTCGTTATTTCTTTTTAATTTTGCGCAAAAACGAAACTGGCAAATGGCAATTGGCAATTGCAATAATTATTTAACTAGGCAATCATACATTGAACCTTCCTAACCCTAAATGAAGGTTAAAAAATAAATATTTTAATTAAGCTTTAATTAAGTTTATAATTATTTGAGCAATTATTGATTGGAATTAAAACTTGAGTGAGTGAATAAAAATAAATGAATCATCAAACAAGTCTTGATGAATGAAGAATAAGTTAATTAGTATATTATTATATTTAATTTAAATGCAATTAAGGTCTTTTTTTTCTTTCTAACTTTAAAAGCTTCTTACCGTAATTGCTTATAGTGTAGTGTAGTGTAATTGCTGATATAATAATGTTGGGCTAGTTATAATTGATATTGCACCGAAAAAAGGAACTTAAAAATATCCTCCGCTATTTTAATTTAATTTCTTTTATAAGTTAAATATTATTTTTCTAAATGCTTTCTAAATCTTTAGATTTTACTTAGAATCTTCTAAAGTTTCTAAACTAAAAAAATTAAATACTTCTTAACAATCAGAACGGGCATCAAAAAGCCTGATATGTTAATTAAGATTTATCTCTATTATAATAATTATTAATTATCTACAAACACCCAATTTTATCAAGAAGTGATATCTATTCTACTAGGGAGAAGGTGTATAAATACGCTACATTTCCAGCAGCTTTATCTCCGGTTCAAACGTATAGTAGGTCCGGAGTTAATCCCCCCCCCCCCGCCTCTGAATTACAACCAGCATGCATCTCATTGGTTCTTGAAAACTCACGTCAGAACGGCGACGCGAATGACGAAAATTACAGTCATATTTTCCGACTGAGGAGAGGCTGCGAAATAGCCCGGCTTCTCCTTTTACGTCCCCCCTTGTATTTTGAAAGGGGGACTGGGACTATGGTATGGAACGCGAATACAAAGGCATCTTATACCTTCTCCCTAATAAACTAGATATCACTTCTTGCTTTTATCTAAACAATTAATTTTCTCTAAGAGAGCTTTTTTTTTCATAATTTAATTTAAAACTCTTTAACACGATCGATATTTGGTTTTTTTCAATTTCTTCAAACTATTAATTATTTCTTTTTTGGAAAACATTCGAAAACCTTTCTTTCTCTCTCCGTATCATCAAAAATATGCCTTTCTTTTTCTGATCAAAATAATTCTTTAGAATCCACTTTTAAACTGCGGTACTTTTGTTTTTCAAACGCTATTTGCATTTGGTGTTTTTCACATACCGTTTTGCACTTTTAATTTGTAATGTAACGTTTACGCTCAAGACTCATTACCAAGCCTTGAATGAGTGAAAAAACATTCCTACAAGGAATTAAATCTAAATAGATCATTTGATAGAAGTGGGGGAGACTAAATTAAACGATATTCTATAAATTGCACATCATTAACGCAAAAATGAAGATCCTTCGATAAACTAAATCCCCATATCACAGAATAAATTAAAAAATACCTGATTATTCGTATAATTATTCCATCAGGTTCTAGGAGGAGGGAAAATTCGTTATAATTATAATTGACGCCTAATTTGATCTATAAACTCTAATTTACGTATATATGCGATGAGAAAACAATTAAATATGAAGGAAGGGGGGGGGACGAATTGACGCTCGCAGATTGAACTCACTTAATCTTAATGTTGTACAATTTAAGTTTAAAACCTAAAAGTTCAGTTAAAACAGCCGAAAACGCCGATAGAACGACAACTTTTGTTACGTTGTAAAGATAAGGATTGGCACGTAAACCGGAAATTTTAAAGGGTCCTTCCAGTTCCTAAATTAAAATGTTATTGCAAAATTTACAAGGCAAACAAACAAACAAACAAACACTAAAACACATCACATTTTTTCTAATCTTACCTTCAACAAATCTATGGCGAGTTTGAGAACATTATTGGCTAACATCAACTCTTCTTTCTTATGTGGCTTTTGTTCCATGTGCAAATATAAATTAATCTAGAACGATTTATATTTTAAGCTTCAGCCCCCAAAAAAACACAAAACCAGGGGTGTGCGAGTACTCGTTAAGTTCGAGTACTCGGTTCGAGTATCGAGCCGAGTACTCGACTCGATAGTCGATAACAACACATTGAGATACTCGAGACAGATTCGAGTAGCTTTTTAACATCTTAAATACTCGACAAATACTCGAATCCGAGGCTTACAACTATAGCAGACGATGAGTTCATGAGCATTTATTTTGAAAATCACCTGTTCAAGGTTTAATTGATCACTAACAATCTTTTTGAACTAGTTAGATATTAGATAATTGAACATCTTCGTTATTTTCAAGAAATTTACAAAATTGCTACTTGACAAGTCAATATTTGAGACTCGATAATTACTCGAAAGAACCAAAATTTGACCTATCTAAATACTCGATACTCGAAAGCATTTTTGAGACTCGGCTCGATACTCGATAAGAAATTAGTTTCGATACTCGGACTCGGCTCGAAAGCGAAAAAACGGGACTCGCACACCACTGCACAAAACCCTCAACGTCATTACTTGTTCCGTCGTTAACGCTGATAAATTTCGATATTTCTTATTTATCTTTGACCCGAGTATCATGAATCGCATTAGAAATAAACCCAAAGCGATACACCAAAAGACAATCTCCCAACAATATAATCGGTCCACGAATTGTTGGTTTCCTTTCAGTAACTGTACGTCACGTCAATGTATAACAATTACCCGTTAACATGGTTTAGGACAGAGAGAGAGATATTGAAGGGAGTAGTAACCTACTTGAACGCAAAGAAATGATAGTAGGCAAACTATTAACACGAATGCGGTTGAAACAATAACATCCACCGATCGTTCGGGTCCGTGTTTCTACGTACGCATAAGAAATGAAATGAAATGGTATGGTATGGTATTGGAAGGTCTAACTTTGGGAAAGAGACGAAAGAATCTTCTTACTTTTAAATAGGATCGTACTGAAAGCCACGTTTTGATATTTCTAACTTTGTTCAAACGAAAATGAGGTAATTCAGACCTTCGAGCTCGTCTAGCCGATGTTAAGTGACAAAAATGTTTGGCGTAAAGAAACCGCTAATGATAAGTAATAAATCATATACTTTGAGCCGCGTTCCCTTTATGTCTCTTTGAGTCGTACAAGAAGTTATATCTAATATCTCAGAGAGAAGGTATAAATTCGCCAGATTTCCAGCAGCTTTATCTCCAGTCCAAATGTATAGTAGGTCCGGAGTTAATCCCCGTCTCTAAATCACAACCAGCATCTCATTGGTTCTTGAAAACTCACGTCAGCGCGACGACGCGAGTGACGAAAATTACAGTCTTATTTTCCGACTGAGGAGAGGCAGCGAAATAGCCCGGCCTCCTTTTACCCCCCCCCCCTTGTATTTTGAAAGGGGGACTGGGACTATGGCCTGGCGCGAATACAAAGGCATCTTATACCTTCTCTCTGAGATACTGATATAACTTCTTGGTCGTATAAAACACTAACTTGTTTGAACGTTCTCTCAGCAACGGCCAACAGAAAGAAATAAATAGCGCTGAGAGTGTATCTCTCTAATAATGCGCCGCAAACGACAATTTTGCTTCTAAAAGACGATCCCAATAACGCTTCTTGCAATTTTAGCGCCAATTTTGCAACCATATCCGGTGTTGGAATGGTAAACAGTAGAACTTCGCTGGCAACATCTTGTAAAGTATCGTCTCTCAGTACGACGCAATTTAAACGAAATAAAACGGGCAACATAGCCAAGATGAGAGCGCATAAAAGTCCAACTATTAAATACTCCGAACTATGAGATAACGAATCGACTTTAACAATAATGGCCGAACTGATGTCCAAGACTGTTAAATCCACTTTCTTGCATTCGTTACGTTCCCAGATTGTACAGCTCACTTTGTATTCGGGGGAAAATGAATAAGGAATAGGATACGAGATACGATCGACGCACAACAAAAATACAGAAAAAGGAATAGAATATTTCGAAGCGCATTGCGTAGAAGAAAAAATATTACGAAATATTAAAAAAAAAAAAAAAATTATTTTTTTGAAGCAAAAATGATTTAGCAGTTAGCGGCAAACAGTTCATTAATTACTTATCCAAGTACCATAGTTTTTAAAATTAATAAATAAAATACTACGCTAATATCATAGGTTTATAAGATATGTTCATCTATAAGTTTGTCACTGGTTACGAACTGGAACTTGTCATGAAGTGATTGAAGTAGGTCATAGATTAGAGGTAAAGCGAAGACGCCTGGTGACTGGGCGCTGTCAAAGGCTTAGTACAGACTAAATAGGAAGATGGCAGTCCTCGAACTAGCTCTTAGTCCAATAGTGCAATTTTTTGCGCATTTACAGACCTTGGCTCTTAGTCAAGTCTCTAGTATAGAGCTATTTCAGAGGGGGTAATGGCTACGTCACCAATGCTATTTGCCCATAGAGAAACCCTCACAAAATGGCCGCCCTCTACACTCAAAGGCAGGCCCAATTTTCGTAGCAGACGAAATTTTTCCCCCACTGAAATAGCTCTATTACGAAGTATACTTATAGATGGAACATATCTTATAAACTTATGCTAATATTGTTAAGGAAAGGTTTTTTTTTTTTTTTTTCAAAATTCAATATTGTATAGTATATGTATGCCTTTTTCCCGTCGTAATTATGTAATTAAAATATGCCTAAAAATCGTAAACAAATTTATATTATCAGTTTCAAATAGGTGCGAGCGAAAGATAGAGAAAAAAGGCGAACTGTTCAATTGGGTTCTAAGTTCTGAAAGGAGAAGAAAATGGGAAAAAAAAACACATGCAAAGTGCGATAGAGGAAAATTTAGATGGACATGCGGAGAGAGATTGGTTTCCGAAGAATGGGGAAATGAAAATTCATGCAAATTGAAATTAAGCCATTGCAATTCAATCTAAGCAAAAGAGGAGTTTTAAATGAAAAGAAAAGCATATATAGAAAGGTAGAGAAAGAGAGCTAGCTTCCCGTTAAGTAAATTAATTAATTAATTAATTGGCGGCAAGGGAAATGAAATTAAAATTATAAAAATTTTAAAAACATAAAAAAACTACCTTTGGTTGAACACCTCCCTAAAAAACAGGCAAAAATTAAAAATCACAAAAAATATATCTCTATTTTCTATTTTGTTATTTATTTTTTTAATATAATGTTCCCAAATAAAAAAAAAATGTCAGGTCTGTCAATTAGGGATAAATGAGAAAGATACCAATCGAGGGATAATTTCTGAGGGTTTGGGAAGCATTCGTGTTGTGTTTTTTTACTTTTTAGAAAAATATTAGGGGGGATATGATATGTAAATGTGCGTGTCATAGTTAGTGTTTAACGAAACAATCCATTGCCAATCTATTCAAAGTACAAGCCAACCCCAAGGGGTCTATTCTAAAGTACAGATACTGTGCAAAAGGTATTTTTTCTAAGTTACGTTCATAAATTCTTGGTGAAACTGCGTAAATTTTAAAGTACGCGATGTGAAGACTGATTTGTAGCTTATAAGTGCGAATAAGCCTGAACAGAATATACTAATGGCACCTCGTGTTATTTCCCCATACAGCCAAAAGTCGGGAATTCGGGATCTGTCATTACCCTATATGCACTCCCGGAAGAAAAGGGACAGAGCGTAACTTCCATCAAAAGTCAAGAGAAAAAAAATGAAATAAAATTGCCCAAAAACTACAGCAGAATAAACCCAGGAAAAAAATAAAAAGAATTCAAGCCATTCTGCAAGTTAACAGATTGCAAATACTAAAGAGGGCAATTTTTATCAATGTATTACGTTCTTTCTACTTTAATTAATGGCCTAAGTAACTAAGTTATAGGTTGGGATTCAAAAGTAGCTATGGTTCACCTTTATCAGATCCACTGTAAGGACTCAAGAAATGACCGGTGGCCTTGAAAAAAATTAAAATTAGTTTCCATGAAACTTTAATTTGGCATGATTTTTTTAAATTTCTCCTCAGTGTTTGACATACTTCTTGATTCTCTTCTTGGTTCGTTTGATCTTCGTAGGTTGAGACGTTACCATCGTCTTGGTCACTTTCGGCCGAATCAGTGCTGTCACTATTGCAATCCGTGTTAGTTATGATTGGCCATTCCATGTCGGATGTTTGGGGCTACGGACAAAGATATCATTGACTGTTCCGCTTCCCCCTAGCTGCTTAAGTGTACCTAACGTACTTTATTAGGTGTAGTTGGTGTGGTATCTCCGTCAGATTCGCAGGAACTGTAAAGAGGTTCCCCTCTATTTGGCGTCATCAATGGTACGCCTTGATTCATTAATCGTTTCGCGTTTGGTCCACCACCACCACCACCACCAAAATTGGTGGTTAACGGGTTCTCTCTAGGAACGGACCTTCTATTTAACGAGCACCCATCCGATAATCTCCTTAATGTACTAGCTAGACCGCTTCTTTCCATCAAATTCGCTGGTAATCTCTCGGGTTTATTCCCAAAATCGGAAAACCTTCTCCAATAAAGGGGGAATATTTGTCTCTCAGCGCTGGAACGTAATTTGTTTCCGTAAACCGAATTGCGTCTGCGATGATTTGGAGTGTTATGATGAGATTGATCCTGAGATGCTTCTAATAAATTTGATTTCTTATGACGAGCTACGAAATATTCCTCTCCGGAACTAGCTTCCGCCGTTTCTTTATCCATCTTTTCGTACTGTCCATTTACCAATTCTCCCTTTTTTAAGTTTGAATTTTCACGGTTTTCGAATGGTTGACGTTTTTCAGCAGTAACGTTTTCCTCATTTAGATCTTTTTGGTCATCCCCATTAACAAACCTAACGTTTAAGTTATTCTCCGCGGTCCTATCACCGCCACCGGGATTTTCACATTCCGATAAAGAAGTCTTTGAAAATAATTTGCTTAATTGTTTTTCATCGTGAAAATGATTTTCGAGAACGTTTTGAGTTTCAACGTCATTCGATTGAGCAAAATCGAGACTATCTAATCCACTTTCTTCGTCAGAGTTTTTACGAATTGGTAAATTGAGATTATCGTTTGTATTTATCTCCGTCGCATTATTTTTAGAGTTTTGATTTAATTTCTCTTCCGACGCCGTTTCGGGAGAAGATTTTGAAGATTCTTTATTCGTTTCAAACGCGATACGATATTTACGTTTCAATCTTTTCCTAAAGTGAGCGTTACCGTGTTAACTTTTGTAAGTTTACTACGTTAAAGGTAAAGTTCAGGTGACATAACATTATACATTAAGTATAAAAGGAAAAATATTAAAAAATAAATAAATGAACTCTTATTACAAAATAATTAGTATTTAATTAGTCTTAAAAACAATCGAGGACTACTACTGTGCTATCCGCCATTGGTTTAGTGGCTTGTCTGCTAAACCGAACCTACCTTACCTCTCTCAGCCTGTAAGAATTCAACCAATCCCATAGGAGTAAGAGGTTCGGTTTAGCAGACACCACTAAAGCAATAGAGTAATTTCGGTTGAGAGGGGGAGTGAACTGTGTCTCCCCTACGTTAGGGGCAACTTTGTACTAGAGAATACTGTTTGCCCCCGGAAGGGAAGGGAAGGGGGATATCACTAAGGTAAGAGATGGAGGGTTATGACGTTGCCGTATAGGGTCTTTGCGCGTGACGTCAAGTTACCTTCCCCCTTTCCTCTCCCCTTGCCGGCTCCCCGCTCTGGCCACGTTAGGACGCCCTATTGACATCCCCTGAAAACCGGTTTTCGCCCCCTATTTCTTCCCCCTTTTTACTCTGGCGGAAACACCCTATATGGGAAAGAAATTACTCTATGGCGCATTAGTCCTTGATTATTTTTAAGACTAATTAAATGCTAATTATTTTGTAATAAGAGATCATTTATTTATTTTTTAATATTTTTCCTTCTATATTCAGAAAGAGGCCGTTCTTTTAAGGTATAATGTTACGTTATCCGAAATTATCTTTTCATATTAACCTTTTTGATCTGCAAACTGATTTATGACTATTTTTTGATGAAACTGTCGCTACAATTTGAGAATGTACAACCCCCAAAACAATCATCATAACTACGGGGGTCATAACTTCGTAAGTTGACACATCCTATTTTAAAAGGTCAAAGATCATCTACACATACTTCAAGATAGATCATAAACCCCCCCTTTATTTAATTACCTGAAAATCATCGTTAGCGGAAAAGTATAAAAATAATATTCCTATTTGTAGAAAATACAAAACTAAAATGCCAAAACAAACTGGTTTGGAAGTTTGTTTCTTCCACCTAATTATTGATAAGATTAATTGCGTATAACAAGAATTTTCAATGACGAGTCAAATTAACAGGTGTTTAATTTACCATGAGCAATAAATAGGTAATAAAAGAACACGCCACACCCCAATAGAAGTTGTGGCTATCCAACCTTTTTGAGGTTTAGCTTTAGGAAAAGTAGAACCTAAACAGATATCGCGCAATATTATACTAACTAGTTAAAGGGAGGGTGAAGTGGAAAATCAAGTGATTTTTATCGATTCTTCTACTAATTATAAGACCAGTCTGCATAGTGAAACATTCAGGAAATACCAGCTCCGAATGATTTTAAAATTCAAATTAGGTTCAGATTTTAAGGATAATTTTAAATAAGGACCTCCGACCAATCGCGTAACGCCCTGCCTTTTTATTAAAAAAATTCTCGTGGCACGTTCCGTGTCGAATGAAATTTATCACGAGATTTGATAAAATTAGGCGCGCGACGTGACAATCGTGGCGCGAGACACGGAGCATGCCACGAGAACTTTGTTAACAGGAAGGCAGGGCGTCACGCGATTGGTCAGAGGGGCTTGTTTCAAATTATCCTTAAAATCTGAACCTAATTTGAATTTTAAAATCATTCGGAGCTGGTATTTCCTGAATGTTCCACTATGCAGACTGGTCTTATAATCAGTAGAAGAATCGATAAAAAATCACTTGATTTTCTACTACACCCTCCCTTTAAAGAGGAAAATGGGGGTTGAAAAATTAAGGAAGAATACTGACCTCTTACAAGGTCAACGTCAATTAGTTCTGGTTTTAATTTGGCAGATTTTTTGGGCAATTCATCTACATTCTAACAAAAAAAAAATCGGGGAATTTTCTGGTTTATCTTAACCACTCGTAGCTAACATTAAACAGAGAAACTCACTCTTAAAATATGCTGTTCAACGGACCTTTCCCATAATTGTTTATCATAAGCACCGATCTATAAATTATTTAATGACTAAATTTAACCCTAACCATGCCAACAATTAATTCTTTAATGTGGCAGTAAAGTTTTTTCGTTTCCCCTACCACTCTCCGATAAAAAGAATTTTTCATATAAAAAAAATAACACTTACCTTCTTTTGATACCAATGTAATGCAGCGCCGAGTACACTCATGACCAATTCGCATTCCAATTTTTACCTGAATTAAACGAACAAAATCCTGAAACAATTGCACTCATGCATTGACGGTGCCAGACTGCAAGGCGCCCATCATTCGATTCATTTGCATGATGATTGATGATGAATGTGAATCGCATGGATTTTTTGACAAAGCCAAGGCTTAGCGTAACACAACTTGTAACACGCAAAACACACTTACTTTTCCGAAATATCACGTCGCCCGGTTATTGATACATTAAATTAAAACACTAATATATTAATATCATTGCAATAATTTAACATTATTCTCACTGCTAATTAATTACACATCCCGAAAATACTTCCGACCCAAAGAAGTCCCGCGCCGACAGACAGACTGAAACAACCTACGCACTTTCCAACGATCCAAAATGCCAGGATGATTGATAATGATACCTGTATCGGAAGCTATTGTAGGTTAATGCCTATAGCTATTGTTAGTTTCCGCACTGGTTTCCATTTTCAGATTTTTATTCGATGCCGTCTGCTACTGCGCGAACTTTAATACCACGTGGTTGACGGGGTCAAGTGGCGTATTTTCGTGCTTTCACCATTTTCGTGGCGCACATTCTGAATAATAAAAAAGCAAGGAGTATTGGAAACTATAGTGGAAGCTACTATTGGCGCTAGTTTCTATTTTCATATAGGACGTTTACAGGGTTGCCATATTGGGCTGGAAAGCCCGCCAATTGGGCTTCTTCTCAAAAATATTGGCTGGAAATAAAAGGGTTGGCTGTTGGCTGGAAATTGGGCTTGTCGGGATTTTTCTTTGGCTTTCTGTACTTAAATATACCGCCAATAGGCGAAGATCATTAGAATTCCCAAAAAACTGACAAATGGTGCTGTCAAACCTTTTGAGCGGCTTATAATTCGTCAATTCATGATTAAATAAAATGGTTTCATTTTGTTTTGGGTTTTAAAAATGGTGTCAGTATAGAATATGCAATTTATGCATTGAAATTTCTAAAAGAAAAACAAATTTCAAGTTTTCACGATAAAATTTTGGCTTGTTTTTGGGCTGGATAGCCCTAGGAGGATGGAACTCGTTCCGGGAGGGGAAAAGAGAGCTGAGCGGGTGCGCCATGATTGGCAGTGTAAAAAGGTGGGCATAAGATAGTGGCACCACCTATCGAGCGCTTTGTTAGTTATTTCCAAGGATTGTTTTTTTTTTTGGATAAACGTTTTCTGCTAGTTCGGACTTCCTTCGGATACTTCATTCTTCCACTTAACTATACTTAACTAAATACTACTTATCATTAAAACTAAATACTACTTATCATTAAAACTAAATACTACTTATCATTAAAACTAAATACTACTTATCATTAAAACTAAATACTACTTATCATTAAAACTAAATACTACTTATCATTAAAACTAAATACTACTTATCATTAAAACTAAATACTACTTATCATTAAAACTAAATACTACTTATCATTAAAACTAAATACTACTTATCATTAAAACTAAATACTACTTATCATTAAAACTAAATACTACTTATCATTAAAACTAAATACTACTTATCATTAAAACTAAATACTACTTATCATTAAAACTAAATACTACTTATCATTAAAACTAAATACTACTTATCATTAAAACTAAATACTACTTATCATTAAAACTAAATACTACTTATCATTAAAACTAAATACTACTTATCATTAAAACTAAATACTACTTATCATTAAAACTAAATACTACTTATCATTAAAACTAAATACTACTTATCATTAAAACTAAATACTACTTATCATTAAAACTAAATACTACTTATCATTAAAACTAAATACTACTTATCATTAAAACTAAATACTACTTATCATTAAAACTAAATACTACTTAATCATTAAAACTTAATGAATCGAAATGAAACGAACAGAAGACATCCAAACACTGAACTTACTGAAGAGTGAAGCAGACGGACGGTTAGAATTCAAATTTTTTTCTCAGGGTCATAGAGAAGGGGCGGGGGGAGTAGGAGACTCAAGAAATATGATTTGATTTTCGTCCGCTAGGCAGCAGTTAAAGCGTATGCCCACTTTTTCACACTGCCACGCATGGGTGTAAGACTTCTGTACTATTGGCAAGCTATCCTCCATCCATCCTCCTAGGATAGCCTAGATCTTAGGCAGTTTTTGGGCTTCTTTTCGAAATACCGATTGGCGGTTTTTTGGGCTTGTTTCCAATTTGATTTTGGCGGGTTGAAGGTTTTCAATCTGGCATCCCTGGACGTTTATTGCTGTCTGCTATTTTTTTAAACGTACACGTGGGCGGAATAGCACGTGGTAGAAGGGGTCAACTGGCGTATTTTGGTTGGCTTTACCATTTTTGTGGCGCATATTTTGAATAATGAAGCGAAAAAATAAAGATAAGAATAATTTACAGGTAATTTTAGTATTATTTTAAGCCTGTATTATATTTATAATGATTTTTTTATAGGTAAAAAAGATTAAACTACCTGAAAATGAGAAAAAGGTTGAAGAAAAATTAGAAAGTGGAGATGAAGATGAGGGAGAGTTAAATCTGGGCCAACTTTTCAGGGATAAATCCAAGAAAAAGAAATCCGGGGGATTTCAAAGCATGGGTATGTTATATGAAAATATAAGGTAATGGCAGCCCTCTGGCTTCGACTGTATTAATCTCTATGGGGAAATAACATGGGGTGCCATTAGTCTATTGAAAATGCTGTTCGATAATAAAATTAATTTTAAAACAGGGTTCACTTATGCCATTCTGAAGGGAGTTTTACGAAAAGGTTATAAAGTACCTACACCTATCCAGAGAAAAGTAATTAAATACTCGTTTTTTGTACTGAAATTTAAATTTGTGGAGCTAAATTATTATTATTACATACTTTAAAGACAATTCCCGTTATTTTGGATGGAAAAGATGTAGTAGCCATGGCTAGAACAGGTAGCGGTAAAACAGCCGCCTTCTTACTACCGTTATTTCAACGCCTCAAAACCAGATGCAGTAAAACAGGGGCTAGAGCCTTAATTTTATCCCCAACCAGAGAATTAGCGCAACAAACCATGAAATTTGCTAAAGAGGTAAGTTAGCGTGACAAAACTTAGGCAACTGTAACTAAAACGGGATGTAATTAATTTAACAGTTAGGAAAGTTTACTGGACTCCGTTACGCTCTTGTTTTGGGTGGAGACAAAATGGACGACCAATTTGCGGCGATTCACGATAATCCTGACGTATTAATCGCCACACCCGGTAGATTTCTTCACATAGTGATGGAAATGGATTTAAAACTATCATCGGTGGAATACATTGTTTTTGACGAAGCCGATAGACTTTTTGAAATGGGTTTTCAAGATCAATTGTTGGAAATTCTTCATAGATTACCCGAAAATCGTCAGACCTTGTTGTTCTCCGCCACATTACCTCGATTAATGGTTGATTTTGCTAAAGCCGGTCTTAATGATCCAGTTTTAATTAGATTAGACACTGAAACAAAGCTTAGTAATCAACTAAAAGTACGAAAAAGGCAATAAAAGTAATTAAAATAAATTATCTCTAATCTAATTATTGATTGCTTTATAGACTGCCTATCTCTTTTGTCGATCCGAAGACAAATTTTCCATACTTTTACATTTACTAACACAAGTAATTGAGAAAAACCAGCTTACGGTTGTGTTTTTCGCTACAAAACATCACGTGGAATACGCTAAAGATGTAAAATAATTAAATTAACTATAATTGGCCTTATTCCTGATCAACGCCACCGAGGCGTAGCGGCGACTTTTGGAACTATAATAATACGGTAGCCAATCAGAGGTGGCGCTGGAGTCGATGGACTCTGATGGAGATCTGTTATTTTCTCTGTTTTGATTATTACCGCTTCAACTTCAAAAAACATGTTTTAAATAATTATTATTAACCTAATAATCTCCAAATAGACCAAAATCGAATGAAAACTTACTCCGAAAGTCTTATTTCATAATATTAGACAGAATAAGAAAGGTAAAATCAACTTTTAATACTTTTGAAACCATATCGCTTGTTAAGCCTTGGCTATTCACATGATTCAAAATAGAGTCCATCGGCTCCAGCGCCACCTGTAATTGGCTACCGTATTATTATAGTTCCAAAAGTCGCCGCTACGCCTCGGTGGCGTTGATCAGGAATAAGGCCAATTGAAGTTAATTTAAAACTTAATTAAATATATATATTTATTTCAGATCCTAGAACAAGCCGAAATTCCTTGTTCTTATATCTACAGCAGTTTAGACCAAACCGCTAGAAAAATCCAAGGCGCTAAATTTCACGCTAGAAAAACAACCGTTTTATTAGTTACCGATGTAGCTGCCCGAGGAATAGACATTCCTCATTTAGATTTCGTCATAAATTTCAATTTCCCAGCCAAACCTAAACTATTCGTACATCGCGTTGGTAGAGTTGCCAGAGCGGGGAGAGACGGAACCGCGTTTTCCATCGTTTCCCCTGATGAAACCGCTTACGTCTTAGACTTACATTTATTTCTGGGAAGGCCATTAGCCATTGCCGCGAAAACGAAAACGGACTCCCAAGATGGCGGCGTAATCGGATCCGTACCCCAAAGCATTATAGACGAAGAATCGGATGCTCTTACTTTATGGCATAATAATCATATTGAGCTTGTAAATATCAAATATAATCAGGGGTGTGCGAGTACTCGTTAAGTACGAGTACTCGGTTCGAGTATCGAGCCGAGTACTCGACTCGATACTCGATAACAACACATTGAGATACTCGAGACAGATTCGAGTAGCTTTTTAACATCTTAAATACTCGGGACAAATACTCGAGTCCGAGGCTTACAACTATAGCAGACGATGAGTTCATGAGCATTTATTTTGAAAATCACCTGTTCAATGTTTAATTGATCACTAACAATCTTTTTGAACTAGTTAGATATTAGATAATTGAACATATTCGTTATTTTCAAGAAATTTACAAAATTGCTACTCGACAAGTCAATATTTGAGACTCGATAATTACTCGAAAGAACAAACAAAATTTGAACTATCTAAATACTCGATACTCGAAAGCATTTTCGAGACTCGGCTCGATACTCGATAAGAAATTAGTTTTGATACTCGGACTCGGCTCGAAACCGAAAAAACGGGACTCGCACACCACTGAATATAATTCGCTTCGAACGCAATCTTCCCCTTTGACTAATATCATTTCTACTTATGTAGAAAAGTATGGCTAAAGTTTGCAGTAACGGTTACGAACAATATTTAAAATCCAGACCAGCTCCGTCTAACGAATCCACAAAACGAATGAAGGAAATTTTGAACAGTCCCGTGGGGATTCACCCCATGTTTAAAAATAAAACGGCAACAGCGCAATTGGAAGACGAAAGAACAAAGTTCCTGGAGAACATGAAATCTTATCGTCCGCTAAATGTATATATATACACTACAAACATTCAGGAACGATACGGGGACTAAAAAAGTATATTGTTTCGTTTTTTCTAGACAATTTTCGAGGTAGGAGCTACGGCGAAAAGTCAAGCGCCTTTGGTCATGAGAGTTAAAAAGGAATATCATCGGAAAGCCATTGAAAAAACCCGAAATACTCATAAACTTCAAAATGAAACCGAAGATGAGGATTTAAGGAAATCTTTTATGAAGAAACTACCACTTATGGATAACGAAGATGATATTAAAGTATGTCCCATGATAAAACATATCTTTGATTAACACTAAACTAAACTAAACTTTTAAAAACAGAATTCCTTCTCGAACGTGATGGCACCAAAATCTCAAAGGAAACGTCAGAACCAAGATGTCTCGTTTAAGGATAAAAACTTTTACTTGAACTATAAACCAATTGATCATCATTCCGAAAAAAGGTGTGTTTCTCTGTTTGTTTGTTTGTTTGTTTGTTTGTTCTCTGTTTGACCTCTGACCTCTTTCAGCGTGTAATTAACTGAATTTTTGGTTTGTTTGTTTGTTTGTTCTCTGTTTGACCTCTGACCTCTTTCAACGTGTAATTAACTGAATTTTAATTTTTAACCAATTTTCAGTTTTGAAATTGAAAAATCCTTCAATAAACAAGTCAATAAAGAGATACTGGACTTGAACGGTGATGAATCAACGCAAATCGCGCAATCTTCCGGCAACAAAAAATGGTATTAAAAAACCTCGGACAACATTAAAGGAATCAATTAAATGTTTATCATTAACTTAATTAGGGATCGCAAGAAGAAGAAATTCGTTAATGATCCCGCTTTTGAAAACAAACGGAAGAAAATACGCACGGAAAGCGGCGTTTTAATCCCAGCGACTTATAAATCAAACGCCTATAATCAATGGAAAGAAAAGAATAAGGTCGATCAACAGGATCATCTTTCAGATAGCGAAGATGAGGGACGAAAATTCGGTGGAAGACTTGGTAATAATCGACGTAAGTAGTTTCGAACATAGCTACTTCATTTCCAGGACATGCGCGAAACAATAGAGCTATCTCAGTCGTCTTTGTGTGACGTCACCCATGCTATTTGCTCATAGAAGGCCGCCGCCATAGCGGTACCAAACATGGATGATTGCCCACTGTCAAAGCTTAGCGCGTGATGACGTTTTATCTAGGCACTGACTGACGTCACAACTATGTTCGTTTCGTTTCAGGTGGTGGAAAGAAACGTGATAAAGATGAGCCAGGAGCGAAATCTGGAAAGGGAAGACATTTTAAACGCGAATTAAAAACGAAAGACGAGATTCTGAAAATGAGGAATAGAAGGGAAAGATTAGAAGGTCATCGCAAGAAAGTTCAAGGCGGAAGAATTAAAAAGAAAAAAATGTTAAAACGAGAAAAATTTACCAAATAAAATATTTTTTTTTGTTGTCTCTTTGACGTTTCAAAATTACGTGTTGTTATTATTTCACAACCTTTACAAATCTTTTCTTCTTAACTTGTTATAGACCATTCCATTTAATAGATTCAGGGGGTTTAATAGACCTTATCGACGTAATAAAAGGGGGTAGGCAACTTCCAGTATCGGGACATACAAGGGGGTTGATACATTGCCATCCGTTTCTGCACACTCATGATACAAAAAGACTACAGCGCAGGCGCCAAAAAGCGAGATGGAAGGCAAAGTCTCACCCCCGTCTCTTTCCCTCTTAGTTACATCGAAATGGTCTATTCCAGAAGAGAAGTAGTAAACACCACAGGGGTGGGGGAGGTCACGTTCTCGGGTTATTTCCCTGTTGCCAAATAGCACCGCTAGAAGCAGTGAGAGTTGGCTAGCTTCCCGCGTGTCCGTGTAGTAAACTCCGACTCAGTCTGGCGTTGTCTCTTGGTTAGCACTAGGGGAAATAAACTAAGAGGGTGGCGTCCTGCCTGTGTGTTGGTTTCTCTCCATGCATTTTATGGAACGGTCTATAACAAAGAGACTGGAGCTATTTACCTTACCTCTCTTTATTTATGGCTCCACACCTGAGTAAAGGGTTCAGCCCTTCGGAATGTAAAGATTTAAAGATAAGATAGCGAATATGTCAATCACTCGCTTCTTCCCTTTTCTCGAACAAAAGAGTTTCTAGGAAATTGGCCCAGAGAGCCTGATATTTCAACAAGAATGAAAGGTCTTTTTGGTTAGAAATTGTAAAGAAATTCTTTCAAAATAGCGTCCGAAAAAGTTCCCCTAGGACCCCAACTGGGTTGGTTTTTACCCGCTTGTAATGCTTAAAATTTACAGGGTGTTCAAAAGAAAATTGTGGTATGGCCGAAGTACAGTGGGTTCTCTATGGGACATTTTGAAGCAACCATTACACGTTACGATTGGCGTGCTCTACGACGGCGTGCTTTACGGATGACCCCTTTTCCAGTTTCTTACTTAATTTTAAGGGGTAATGCATAAAACACTTCAATCATAACTTGTAAACGGTGACCCTCCGGGCAAAATGTAATAGAAGTTAAACTTTCGACTCAAAATCGTCCATAGGGAGCTAACAGTTCTGACCCTGAAACGTCACACCCTTTTATCTCTTACTGGAGTTTCATCCCCCCTAACGGTTGGAAACAGTATTCTACGCGCAAAAATACCAACCAGAGGGGGCTGCGTGACGTCAGACTATCTTTTCCCCCTAGCCAGTTGTTAGCTCCCTATAAGTTCATAAGATCATAAGATATGTTCCATAAATTTGTCACTGGTTACTGAGAGCTTGTTACGTAGGTGAAACGTCATAGATTCTCGTAAAGCGACGCTTGTAGAGGCCGAGTGTAGCTAATTCTCGCATGTCGAACTAGCTCTCAGTATTCAGTAAGTCTAGCATTACGAATTATAGTAAGTGTCATACTTATGGAACATATCTTATAAACTTATGATAGAAACCACCGCTTCAATCCTACCACCAAGCGCTACACTCCATGGTCGAACAATACTAGTATTGTCCGCCGCAGATGTACTTACGTCCCAAAAAGGGGAGTCACAAAAAGTACAGTGAAAATTTTTATTACAAGTAGCTGTGTCAAAAATACAGATAATCATCTGTGTTTTTTTTTTATACATTTTTGATAGCAATGTTTTTGCTTTACTTGTATGTTTTGTATTTCATCGACTACACTTAAACTGCGCCACAGCTTAATTTAGAGTTATTATATATATTTACATATTTCAGTCCATAAGCGGGGGAAAATTAAAACAAATTTCATCGCTAAATTAGTTTAAACCGGGAAAGGGGGGGGGGTAGGTAAGATTAAAAATGTTTATCGATAATCGAAAACAACGCGTCCAAAAAAAAAAAGAAAAAAGGAAGCATTATAAAAACAATGCGATCGTTCTCAAAAAAAAAAAAAAATTATACGAGAGGTTTTATTTATAAACACAAAAAATACTTATAAGTTACCGGAGCTGTTTCTTTCATAACAAAGCCTATGTTTGTTAAAGGGAGGGTGAAATAGAAAAACGAGTGATTTTTTTATCGATTCTTCTCCTAATTATAAGACCAGTCTGCATAGTCAAACATTCAGGAAATACTTCCGAATGATTTTAATATTCAAATTAGGTTCAGATTTTAAGGATAATTTTAAAGAAGGACCTCCGACCAATCGCGTAACGCCCTGCCTTTTCATTAACAAAATTCTCGTGGCACGTACGTTAAGTGTCAAATGAAATTTATCACGAGATTTGATAAAATTAGGCGCGCGACGTGACAATCGTGGCGCGAGACATGGAACGTGCCACGAGAATTTTGTTAACAAAAAGGCAGGGCGTTACGCGATTGGTCGGAGGGGCTTGTTTAAAATTATCCTTAAAATCGGAACCTAGTTTGAATTTTAAAATCATTCGGAGCTGGTATTTACTGAATGTTTGACATAGCAGACTGGTCTTAAAATTAGTAGAAGAATCGATAAAAAATAAAAATCACTTGATTTTCTACTTCACCCTCCCTTGCGTGGGAATTAGGATTATTAACTCTATTTAAATATAATTATTTAATCATTACGTGGGTTAACCTTGATTTTATAAATACCGATACTGAAATAAGCAGCAGCAGTAGCGGCGGCGTTTAATAACAAACCTTGTTTTTTCGACACCTAAAGAGGAGTTTACGTTGATTCCCCACCCAAAGTTACTTTTTACTTCTTATTTTTATTTTTTTGTTTCATCTTAGTTCAGGGGGATATAAGGCAAAATGTGGGCTTGTTAAATTGTATGTATGTAAACACTTTTTTAGTTAAGGTTTTAATCATCCATCCCAATGCATAGAGGCTTTAATGAAGCCACTTGGCACATACGTACTTTCCCGCATACCCGGCGGCCGTTGCGGCGGTTAACCGTCGGTAATTAATTATAATACGACTTTGTTTATTCAAAACTGGGGGGGTCTTCTTAATTTGTTGTTTAATTATTTATGTATATATATAAAATGCGTTAATTAATTAATTAATTAGCGTAGCCCTAAATGTATTTGTTTGTTTTTATAATATAAATATTTATATAATTACCTTGATGCAACCAAACCGAGCGAGACAAATCCGTTTTTCTTGTTTTTATTTGACGTAGGTAACTTACTTACTTTGAAAAAACAGAGATATATATTTTCTTTTGGCACGATAAATAAATTCGATGCAAATATTATTTTTTTTTGTTTACTTCTTTGTTTGTGGCGCGTCGCGTAGTTTTTTCATTGTTTATAATAATTTTCCCTTTAATTAAAGGAAGGGACCAAAACGTTTATTATAACTATAGCGTACGTTTTTAGCCTATTTTTCGCCTATTTCTGAATTTTTTTTTAATATCTCACTGGGATTATATTTCTTTAGTCCAGAAAATGTTTTTGAAATTTTGCGCAGTTGTATTTTTTTTTTGAGCAAAGCTTAAAAATGAATGCAGTTTGTTTGTCGTTCAAGGCATATATTTAAAGCGCGCTTATGGTCGCCGTATTTTTTTAATATCAATTAAAATTAATTTAATTAATATTAATTCTGAATAGGAAATCATTATTTTGGTAACGGTTTAGAATATTACCAAATAATTAGATTTAATTTATTGTAATTAGATAATTAATTTAATACCGTAGCCATCTTGGATGGTATTTAATTTCTTTTTTTTTTAAGTACTATAAGGGTCTTTTAATGATTTTTTTTTAAATTATTATTTATTTAATCAATTTTGAAAAAAAAAAATCATAATTAATTTAAAAACTGATATTAATAGGGGAGAATTTAATTTTAATTAAAAACGGTATTTGAAAAATATGTACCCAAATACGATACATATAAACCCTATCCCCGTACTTTTGTTTTTGACCTCCGACCCCCGGCGGCGTATTTATTATTTTAATTTTCTTAATTACCATAGTAAAGGATTTTGTAAAATTCTCGTAGTAAAAAGTGGGAGGGGGGAATTAATTTCATCATCAAATTACTTTCTTTCTCTCTCTATAATTAATTTTATAATTATTTATTTTTTGTTTTGGTTTTTGACCCGAAAAAGTTTCACTCAGGACCTCGCCTCAAATTAATTATTTATTTATTTTCGTAGCGCGCTAATTGTTTTTTCTTTTTTTTTCTTTTTTTAATTAGTCAATCATTAATTAATTTAAAGGATTCACTTTAACACTTTTACGACTCAATTAAGATCATTGTTTTTGTTTGGAACGAGAGTGCGATTGTGTTTAAGGCATTCACGAACTGGTTTCATCAGCCATCGAGATGTTAGCGGAACGTTCGCTTAAACTGACAGTGGCCGAAGCCGTTTCGCTCGTTAGACTTAGTCTCTTGTTTGAATTCGCCACATCCGCTTGCACCTCCAGCCTTTGGTTGTTTATTTATTTAGAAAAAGGGGTATTTCAACCAATCTTACAAGTATCATAACGCGCGCAAGCAAGCGAGCGAGCGAGCAACCACGACGATGTCCTATCCATAAAGGCCTGTCCAGACTGACACATTTTGCGAATTCGCATCTTCGCTTTGCTTGTTTGAAAGATCGCGTTACTGTCCACATTGGGTTTTCGCTACTTTGCGTCCTCAACTCGCGAAGATACAAATTTCTCGCAACTAGGCCAAGAATTTCGCGCCTTCGCGAGAAAAGCACCAATCACAGACGAGAGGAAGGCAGGGGCGATAAGTTTCGTTCTTTTCTTTGGACAACGTCGATGGAGAAGGGCAGATGGCGCAATGATTGCTCAAACTTTATTGGCTCTCAGAATGGGAAAAGCAAATTTTTTGCGTGTATCAGAACAGAAGTGCAAATTTTTTTCGTGATCTGTTGCGAAGATGCGAATAGACGAAGGCGCGAACACGCGAACGCGAGTTCAATGTGGACAAAGCTTAACGCGCGCAAGCGAGCGAGCAACCACGACGATGTCCTATCCATAACGCGCGCAAGCGAGCGAGCAAGCGAGCAACCACGACCAGACGATGTCCTATCCGCAATTACGCTTAGAAATAAATAAAAAAGAAGCGTAATACTCACTTATGGTTACTGTTCAGGTTGTTAGGATTAGAAATGGCAACTGTATTTCCGCAAGAAGACGAGGCTCCGACGATAGAAGCGCTGGCGATACTGCCAGTCAAACTATGACCCGCGATAGCCGTATTACTCGCGCTCTCTCGATCACTTTCCCGTTCTCTAACGTATCCGACGCGTTCCAAATGACATCCGCTACCGAGGCTTAAACTAGTTGACATTTGAAAGGAAACTTCTCCAATACTGGGATTGACTCCACGATGGCTGACGGCCGTGTCTACGCTGACACCATCTAATAAGCGTAGAGTGTCACTGACTTACCATCAATAGAACTATCTCAGAAGCCTTATTGCGACGTCATTCACGCTATTTGCGTGGCCATAGAACGGAAGCGGTTCCAGACATGGCCGACAACTACCAGAGCTAAGCCCGTGACGTCACAACTGAGATAGCTCTATAGAGTTCTGTCAGAAGCGCCAGTGTGACGTCACCCATGCTGTTTTCCCATAAAGAAAAAACGGTAACTGTCATGGCCGCCCATTGCTAAAGGCAGACTCGTGACGTTTAACCTTGGATCTGACGTCACAACTGACAGCACTCTATAAAGCTTAAAGAAGAGCGGGATGGAGTGGAAAACTCCCCTACCCATAACATTATCTCCGTACCCCCACCTATGGAAGGGCACCTAAGTCCTCAGCTTTTGGGTAGGGTCGTAGGGTCGTACAGTACGGAATTGTAAAGGACGCCCCCTCAGTCTTAAAAATAGAAGCTATAGTTCTCATAGAAATACAACGGCGCAACGCGGCAGCGCTTAAAAATCGCCTACCGAAGGATAGGGGCGTGCGCGAGGTACACTGGGAGAGTTTCAGCGCATGCCGCAAGTCGCCCATCATGATTTCCACTCCATCTTACCTCATATCACCCTAAATAAAGAAGCTAGAAACTATCTAAAAACTCACCGGCGGCTAAACTACTTCCAATTCCTATATCATTCTCTTCGTCAAATTCTATTCTGACACCGGAAGCGGAAGTGGTCACGCCGCAACCTCCGCTACGACAGAGAGATATTGGCACGACTCCGTAAACGTAAGCTAAGAGGATGGGAACGCCAATTCCTACGATGATAAGTACGTAATGTATTAATATTACCCCGAATGTCAAGCAACACGCTAGTACTAGTACTTGTACCGTACCAACTGCAATGGCGGCTAACATGGGCGAAACTAAAATTGAAGCCATGACTCCGCTCGAAACAACCAAGTTCCTAGTGTGTTTGTTACTATTCTGTCTATTATATCTGGCAAAAAGCTGATAGTAACACCGCGAATATAATTATATTAAGTACATTGACCATTGGGAACGGGTTAGGAGACTTAACGTACCTTTCGTCCAACCCATACTGGAACACCAATTATAATCGCCGGTACCGCGATACCAGCGATTAAAGCGATACCTACGGGAGCTCCGACTAACATTCCTAATTGCCATAGAATCTTTTTCTTCCTACTCCATGGCTTTTTACCCCAAAAAGTGCAACCGGATGGGCTGCCAAATGATACACGACACTATTCAATATCCTATTTCCCCGCAAATATCGCATCCCTAATTACACTACCTGAGGTAGTGAAGATCGGATATTTCTTTCATACAAAGCCAACAGAATTCTGTGCCGCAAACGCTGCAAGTCAAATGGTTGCAAGAGCCATCGTCCATCTTGACGATAAGGGCTTTGCAACACGGACACATTTTAATGTCGTCTCTCTGAGCTATGGAGTCCTGACTGAAAGAAACGGAGGCCGATCGTGGATTGGGTGAATGACGAGCTCTTTGGGCTCTAGCGTTGTCGCAAGTTTGGTTAGGATGCCATTCTTGTTTGCAATGGTAACAAAAATAAGTTTCGCAGCCAGGACGCTCGCACTTTAATTTTGGGCAACCCGCGCAACCGCTAGCTATCACCGCGTAACTAAAGAAGAAAAAAAGAGAATAGGAAAGACAGTTCCGTAAGACGCGAGAGTGGGTCCATGGCAGGCTGGGAAATAGCACACGTCCTCTGGTCCAAAACCAGTTTATTAATTGCTTGGACTAGTTTTTTAATTCAAGAAGTGGGGGTTAATGGTCCTCGGGACCAGTTTATTAATTGCAAATCTATTGGAGAGCAAATTCTGGGACCAGTCCGGAGACCAGTAAATGATTTCAGACACTAGGGCGTCACTGGTCCAAAGGACTAGTTTAAAAAATATCCTTATTTCCCAGCCTGGTCCATGGCCTTGCAAAGTGACAACGTACCCGCAATCGGGAGCTGGACACCACCTAATATCGGGTTCAGTTACCAATACTCTTCGTAAGAGGAATTCCTCGTACTTGGCCATCATTAATTCGTCGTTTAATACCATTCTAATGTCATTCGGATGAAGAGGCTCTGAGCAATGAGGACAAGAAATATTTACCCTGTACAAAAATCGCGAGAAGAAAAAAAGAAGAAGCAGAAAGAACATTAACCCCGATAGATAACGCCGATTTTTGGACACTCGAATGATCCCGGATAGGTCACGTGTTTGTTAAGAGGGTTTTTCAACAGATACTCAGACTATGGATCATTCAAGTTTGTCTCTATTTTTTTGAGAGTTTTGTTTTGTTCGGACCTGCTTTCCGTGATCTCAATTTTGAGATACTGCTGGAGGCAGTCGTAGCAGGCACGATGTTCGCAAGAGGCGAGGCCCGGGAAGCATTCGGGTGGAAGTTCCAACAAGCATAAGGGACATTCTAATAGCGTGGCCAATTGACCGATAGAATGTTGGTGTTGAATGGGAGGAAGAATGACTCGGCCACCACCGTCCACCCTGGAAATATTAGGAAGTCCGGACGGAGCAGTGGCCCCCGCCGCCAGGGGATGAGGCATATCAATGCGAGCGCTGGACGAGTTTGATTCCGAATCGGAAGAAAGGGTTTGGCTCGTGCAATTGGCTTGCTGATTTTGTTGACTGCGATTGCTAGATAACGCTATTCGGAAAGATTCTCTGTGCCCTCTACCGCCGCCAACCGCGGCACCTCCATCCTAATTAAGAGGGGCAAAAATTTTCTTCAGACACTCCTACAACACGCTACCCACGAAACAACGATTTTTCTATACAATCTCAGTAGGAAACCTCCCAAAAACAAAGCGCGACTAGTACATCAACCCTAAAAAGCAATGCAATTACTTTTTCATTCGTGGTTGAGCCCAAGTAACTATTTTCCGACTGATTATCCGGTTCTGTTGTCAAACTGTGCGTGGCTAACGCGGCTTTACTTCCAGAGCCGACACCGATGGAGTTCTTGTTGGGGGTACCGGCCACTCCGCTCCTTCCGTAAGCGTTGCCTCCGAAAAGGCGTCGCAATGAAAAACCGTGTTTCCGAGAGACACCGCTAACGCTGGAAGGTCCAGACATGGCCATTGAAGTGATTCTAGCGTGAAAAGCCGCCGCTGAAGCCATCGAGGAAGAACGATGGGACACTCGGTCCTCTTGCTCGCCCGACCACTGTTTCTTCATCCTGAAGATCCCGCAACACACAAATTAAACCCGACCGAACAACTCCAAATTTACACTTTTATTGGCTTAAAACGTAATAAAACCGAGTTCAGACTTAGTTTAAACATATAGGAGGTCATATTTTCACGGGGGTGGCAACCAGAACACCAACTTTGAAACAATACGTTTTGTTACAACGCAAAGGGGATGTACTAGCCCAAATGCTTCTAAATATTCGGGGGTTATTTTATACAGGACTCGAAAATTTCAGAAAAGAAATATTACTCCTCTATTAACTTTGTAATTGTTCGACGGAAAATTAGTAAACATAAACAAAAATCTACAGAGGTTGGCAAAGTGATTGACTTTGGCAAATAATCGCGAAAAAGTCTTTGACCCACGATAATAGATCTCTTATTGTTTTTACGAACATTTCTCACAATTATCAAACCCTTAACCTTTGATTCTATCTCACTACAAACTGAACAAAACATGAAATTAACAAAAAATATAGCTACTAGCATAAGTTTATCATGCCTTTAAGTACACAAATAAAGATTACAACTGGGCATCTTCCGCAGGCTACTGTCAAACCCTTAACCTTTGATTCTATCTCACTACAAACTGAACAAAACATGAAATTAACAAAAAATATAGCTACTAGCATAAGTTTATCATGCCTTTAAGTACACAAATAAAGATTACAACTGGGCATCTTCCGCAGGCTACTGTGACGTCAGAACTCGTATAGAGTGCTGTCAGAAGCGTCAGTGTGACGTCACCCATGCTGTTTTCCCATAAAGAAAAAACGGTAACTGTCATGGCCGCCCATTGCTAAAGGCAGACTCGTGACGTTTAACCTTGGATCTGACGTCACAACTAACAGCACTCTATAGCTCTAAGATCCGAAGAGAAAAAATTTTGAAATTTCTGTCGCGGTGCAGCCACCAAGCGGTCGAAACGATTTTCAATGGGTAACATGAAAAAAAATCATCCAATGGACTAAAGGAGATTTTTACGTTTCATATAGGCAGGCATTGGGGGGGGGGACGAATTTTACTTAAGCAAACCCCAATTCCCTCTCTCTCTCGTGAGATAGAGGCGGTTTCAGACGAGAGAGAGAGAGAGAGAGGCGGTTTCAGACGAGAGAGAGAGAGAGAGTGAGGCGGTTTCAGACGAGAGAGAGAGAGAGAGCGAGAGAGGCGGTTTCAGTCCTGAAACATTCTAAAAGGGATAAAAGAAACGCTAGGCTAGGCAGTACAATTTTGTATTGAAGTTGAGGTGATAAATGATACGGAGAGAGTATAGGGGTTCATTAAAGGGAGCCAGACAAACACTATTGCCATAGGAGTAGCAGCCATATCTCTACTTAGAGGCATGATAAACTTATGCTACTAGCTAGAGAATTTAAAGGAAAAGATAAGGTACCATAGCATTAAACCTTAAAAGAACGGCCTTTTTCTAAATATAAAAATATTAAAAAATAAATGATATCTTATTACAAAATAATTTGCATTTAATTTGTCTTAAAAATAATCAAGGACTACTGTGCCATCCGCCATTGTTTTAGTGGTGTCTGCTAAACCAATCCCTAAACCCCTACGGGATTAGTTGAATTTTCACAGGTTGAGAGAGGCAAGGGGAAAATAGGTTCGGGATAGCAGACGCCACTAAATCAATGGCGGATGGCGCAGTAGCCCTCGTTTTTAAGATAAATTAAATACTAATTATTTTGTAATAAGAGATCATATATATATTTTTAAATATTTTTCCTACTATATTTAGAAAATGGCAGTCCTTTTAAGGTATAATCAAGAAGGGATATCTAGTTTACTAGGGAGAAGGTATAAGATGCCTAAGTATTCGCGCGCCATAGTCCCAGTCCCCCTTTCAAAATACAAGGGGGTGATGTAAAAGGAGGCCGGGCTATTTCGCCTCTCCTCAGTCGGAAAATACGTAATTTTCGTCATTCGCGTCGCGTTGACGTGAGTTTTCAAAAATCAATAAGATACTGGTTGTAATTTAGAGGCGGCGATTAACTCCGGACCTACGTTTGGACTGGAGATAAAGCTATAAATATGGCAAATTTTTATACCTTCTCCCTAGTAAACTAGATATCGCTTCTTGGTATAATGTTATGTAACTTGAACTTTTCCTTTAATTTACTAAAACATCATTACCTTAAACTCGAGTTTGAAAACATCTAACGCGAAAAGGAAAGTACCCTACTAAATTAAATCTCATTTCGCGTGTATGAGTCAGTCAACTAACTGAAAGCGTTTACTTATACGCGGAGAAGGATTGTTTGAGGAAATATTTGTCGAAATTTTCCAGTTCACTCATGCCTAGCTAAATTCTTTTAATAAAATGTAGTTGTGTGCCTAGTATCTCTCTCTCTCTACCAGTATTGTAAACACTAATAAAACTGATAAATCTTCCCTGTAGGTTAGGTAGAATGGCTTTGAAATGAAATAAAAAATAACTAGAATGTCAATTCATCCTAGCGCGGCTGAGGGGATGGAGGAGGGAGTGGGGGGGGGGGTTAGTAAACGAAAGGTTTTGGGAATTTTCGCAGACCTTTTCAATAAAAATAGGCTATTAATCAGAGACTGATAAGCACCATTGATTATCTAGTTCACGGTGTAAGAACTGATTAAACATTTGACTAATTAATTACAAAGAGTAATGCAATACTATACATGCCTAAGGACATTTGACATGCCCTAATGGCTATAGTTGGCAATAATAATGCAATATTTACCAATAATAATAAAAATATTGTTAGATCAAAATTTTACCCTTGTATATTTTGAAGGTGTCAGTAAATTTTGGGACAGGGAACGCCCCGACCCGACTGGCGGATTTTGTATTTTGAAATTGTTATTAATGTTTTAAAAAAAAAATTGTTTATTTTTTTAAGCTCAATGATAAATATTATTGATTCTAGGTAACCCCTTAACCTATATATAAAGTAACATAACATTCAATGTGTTGTGTCATTGATTATATTTAAAAGAAATCTTATTACTAATATGAAGTCAATAAAATTAATTCTGGTTACTGATTAATAAAGGCGCTTAATTGAAGCTAGCAATATTATAAAAGTGGCAGTTCTTCCTCTATGGGAAGATAACATGAACTGCCAATTAGGCTTATAGTTTCTAATCAAGAATAATTTCAACATAGATCACCAGATTTAAACACCTGGAGGGGATTACAACAAAACGGATCTGAAATAACTAACAACGTTTCGTAGGAATTTTATTTATCACACCCTGAACTTAGACATGCAGTGTTTTCAACTCTCTAAATGCTAAAGACTTTGAAGTTTGCCCATAAATACTTGAAACAAAATTCTAAAAATTAAAGCGCATATATTATCAATGTTTAAACTTCTAAGAATGGGCCTCTTAATTATCTAATTAGCCTTCAAGTATAATTGTTTCAAGAACAAAGTTAGAAGGACACAAGTCATATGAAGCAATTAGCCTAAACATTAGTCTGATTCAACTTAAATAAATGAAAAATTATAGCTTTGCTCATCAAAACGAAGGCAGAAAAAGCAGAATTTCTCAAAATTATTATGATCTATAAATATTTTTTTAATTTAAAGGGCATAATTACAAACGTAAAAGGTTAAAATATTGGTATTTGGATGGAATGTAGTATGGGAAAATGCATAGGGCATCAATTACTGACCAAGGCTTAGAAAACTAAATCTGAAACTAAGCCTTTGTTTATCTACCAGCTTTTGTTACTTTTATAATATTCTAGGCTAATTTTCCGATTTTCATACTGAAAATTAGGGTTTAAAGAAGGTTTTAGCTTACCTCGAATATTCCCAAAGTATTCTTGAAAATATAAACAAGGAATTATGATTAAGAAAGTTTTACAATCCGATTTTGCGTCCCATTCTTCGAGTACTTGTCCCGGTTGTCCGATAACAAAAAAAAAACTAAATAATGAAGCCAGCCAACTTGCCAAGCCAATTAGCAACGTCATCCCCTACGTAACACTGGGCGGTTCTCAAGGACGCGTCTAGCTAGACAGAATTCTGTTACTTTGCTAAGAATTTAAATTCTGCAACTTAGAAAGGGCAGAATTCTTAAAGTTCTGACATAGATTTTGTAAGAACTTTTCTGATTTTCTTATGACTTATTACGTTCTATCGCTTGTCGTACGGCCGGCTGTTTCGCGTTTCTCCTATGTTGAATAATGAATTTTTAATATTATCTTAAGTAGTTAAAGATAAAATCAATTTTATTGAATGATTTTTTGCAACGTAAAGTAATTTTTGGGCAGCCAAATGGCAAAAAAACTCTTTAAAAATGGGCAAACTTATCGTCAGACGTCTTCTTCGAAGGAAAGAGTTTTTCGTGGTGTTGCTTCTATTCGGAGTGGTCTTTTTGATATACCAAATTTTCTCGGTCAATCAACTAGGTAGAGAACTAGCTAGAAGAAACAATGGCTTTAGAAAGAACTTTAGGGAATACGAAAAAGCGGACGATCACTTTGACATGGACATAGCCAGGCGACGCGCCGCTTACGAAGAAGCCGATCGCGTAAAACGAGAAAATGAAAGCCCGCCCAATGAAGGCGAGAAACAACCAGTCTACGTTAAAAGAACTTTAGGAGTTTTACCCAAAAACCAAGAGCTTTATTCGCAAAGGACGGTATTTCGTTGCGTATTAGGAAATTTGGAAATACCTTTTGATCGAGTTAACGATGATTATTGCGATTGCGAAGACTCCTCTGATGAGCCAAGTACAAATGCCTGCGCTAATGGAAGGTTTTATTGCACCTTTCAGGATCCACTTTTGCCAAATCCAGTCTCTGTTCCATCTAGTCGAGTAAATGATGGTAAATATTACTTCATTCCTTAAATAACCATTTTTATTTAAAGGAAAATTACAGATAACATAACATTATTCCTTAAAAAACGGCATTTTTTTGAAATATAAAAGGAAAAATATTATAAAAGAATAAATTGTCTGTTATTACAAAATAATTAGTCTTAAAAATAATCAAGGACTACTGCGCCATCGGCCATTGATTTAGTGGCGTCTGCTAAACCGAACCTCTTATCCCACTGTGATTGGTTTAATTCTCACAGACTGAGAGGTAGGGGGAGCGGTTCAGTTTAGCAGACGCCACTAAACCAATGGCGGATGGCGCAATAATCCTTCATTGTTTTTAAGACTAATTATGTTTTAATAACAGACAATTTATTCTTTTAAAATATTTTAAGTTTAATTTATTTGTAATTTTCCTTTAAATAACAATTCACCGTTAAAATTTGTCACCAGGAATTTGTGACTGTTGCGATGGTTCGGATGAATGGAAGAACATCATTCTACCTAGTCACGTTCAACTCTCAGGTAAATTAATTAATTAACTTTTCAAAGTTAATTAAAATCATTGGATCAACCTACTTCTTCAATTGAATTTCAGATTCAATTCAAATGCGGTTAAACGTGGACCAAACACCTTGTCGTAATCGTTGTCTTTAAATTTATCCCAAAAAAAAGTATAAATTGTCTTTCAATCAAAAATGTTTAACTATAGTGAGATGTTTTACATAGCATTTGTTATCATCAAATTAAAATTAAAATTAAATTAAATTAATTATCAATCGCAATTGCTTTGTTAGTTTCTTTTTAATCAATTAAAAAATAATTAAAGGCCACTACACGTTTTTTTATAATTAATAAATTTAGTACTAATGAACTATAACTCTTTGGGCTTCCTAATCGTTAAATGTATCAAATTAATTGATTAAAAAATGAAAAATTAACATTGTTCACGCAAATAATACTGAATAAAACAACTCTCTGTTTCTACTAATTGTGTCTGTTTATCGTTACTTTCTCCCTTCAACATTTCTTTCTTTTCTTTTTTTACATTATTTACAATATTTTTAATTATTTTTAATTACAATTAAATCTATCTTCATAATCTAATACATAAGTACCATAATTATTAATTATATTTAATTAATTTAAATCCGACTTAAGAAGAAGTCAAATCAACGTTGTTTTGTTTTCACTTCCTTTAGCAATTTCAACATCGTTAGTTCGTTACGTTATTTTTGAAGACCTCACCGTTTCCAAAGCCTAACGCGTTTTGTATATAATTAAATAACATAATTAAACTAATTAAAAAGGTATGGGAACATAATTACTACAAATTAAACACGAAATTATTCAAATTAATAAATTTATGACAATAAGAATTAATTAAACTTCCTTCATTAACTTTTTAAAATTTAATACACGTTTTAAAACTTCAAACAAGTTCAAACTTCAAAGGCACTTAATAATATATATCATTCGCTAATTAACCCAAAAAAATCATGCTAATTAGTTAAATAATTAATTAATTATAATTAACTATATATATAATTTGTAAAATTCATTAAAAATATATATCTTATTTAGTCCTTAATTTAATTGCTCTCGCAAAAACAGTTCAAATTGCTCTAAAATTAAATTAACTAGTAACTAATCAGTAATCATCATGCAACATTGCGTTTGCGGGATTCGCTTATTAATTATTTTGGTAATAAAAATGAATTAAATTAAATCCAGACATTAATTAATAAGAAAAAGGGGTTTGTTTTTAAAAGGCCATGCGGTAAATTAATGTTTTTTAAACGTAACGTAGGAATTAGAATTGGTATAGTTGCTCTTAAGTCTTAATATTCAAAGAACTCGCTGGAAAATGGAAAAAAATAAACGAGAGAGAGAAAAATAAGGTAAATGATGTCAATTAAATAATAAATAATTAAAATTCATTCAAATGGCAAAATTTTAACTTAATTAATTTGGTTAAGAAGAGTTAATAGCGGTTAAAGGTTAGAGACAACAAGAGGAATATGTTGCAAGCGTGGGTGTAAGAAATAAATTTATTTTTTTTTACCTTGTGGCAACACTTGGTATATTTAAACGTTTAGAAGTTGCCTGACGTTGCCTGGAAAGAAATGTTTGAGGTTGAGGAGATATTTGACGCATTCTTTCTTCAGCCGTTTTTCTTTGAAGTTGAGCACCCTAAATTAATTAAATAATTTGAGGGACTAATTAATGTTTCCTAAACGATTTAATTTAATTTACCATGTTGTAAAATGCCGAGGTTAAAAGCTGCGATTCGTATTCTCTCATAGCAGCCTCTTTCTGCGATTCTCTCTGAATTAAATTAATAAATTAATAATTAACACAGATTAAATATTATTTAAAGGGAGGGTGAAGTAGAAAATCAAGTGATTTTTTATCGATTCTTCTACTAAATATAAGACCAGTCTGCATAGTCAAACATTTAGGAAATACCAGCTCCGAATGATTTTAAAATTCAAATTAGGTTCAGATTTTAAGGATAATTTTAAATAAGCCCCTCCGACCAATCGCGTAACGCCCTGCCTTTTTGTTAACCAAATTCTCGTGGCACGTTCCGTGTCTCGCGAAACGACTGTCACGTCGCGCGCCTAATTTTATTAAATCTCGTGATAAATTTCATTCAACACGGAACGTGCCACGAGAATTTTGTTAAGAAAAAGGCAGGGCGTTACGCGATTGGTCGGCAGTCCTTGTTTAAAAAATCCTTAAAATCTGAACCTAATTTGAATTTTAAAACCATTCGGAGTTGGTATTTCCTGAATGTTTGACTACGCAGACTGGTCTTATAATTAGTAGAAGAATCGATAAAAAATCACTTGATTTTCTTCTTCACCCTCCCTTTAAAATAAGATTAAATAATACTAAATGATTTAATTAAGTCACCTCTAGGTTAGCGATTAACTTTTCCTTTTCGTGTAACTGATTTTTGAGAACAATTATATCGGGGCTTTCATTTTGGTCAAGGTTTTTCATGACGTGTTTAGCTTTTTCAACGCATTTCTTATATCTTTCATTCTTTTCTATTAAATCCTTTATTTCTTCTTCTTTCCTTAATAATAAATCTTGAGCAGCGGCCAATTTTTGATCTTTATCCAAACTTTCACTTTCAACCCTTTCCACGTTAGTTTTCTTCTGTTCCAATTCTAATTCAGTTTCTTCCAATTTTCTGGCTAACATTCCCATTTGTTTTCGTAAATCAGCTCCGACGCTGGTATTGCTGGCCGCCTGATTTTCCTGTAAATCCTGAATATTTCCCTCCAATTCCATAATGCGTTGATTGGCCAATCTATTTTCTGTTTCCAATTCACTCAAACGTGACTTTGTATCATCTAAAAGCGCTTGAAGGAAAGTTAATTGTTGTTCATCCGCCGTATTTTGACGTAATTTCATATTTTCGTGAGTTAATCGGATTAATTTTTCTTTGATCTCGGGATTAACTCCATCGATAACGTCAACATCCGAGATTGAACCTTCAGTTCTCTTATTTCCATTTCCTTCTCTCATCTCTTCGTTTTCTATTTGAACTTGAAAACACTTCAATTCTTCTATTGTTTCTCTCATGGTGTTTCTTTCGCTAATTAATCTCTGTGATTAATTAAAATTAGTTGGGGAATATAATTAAATTAAATTTGGAGTGTTTTAAAGGGAGGGTGAAGTAGAAAATCAAGTGATTTTTTATCGATTCTTCTACCAATTATAAGACCAGTCTGCATAGTGAAACATTCAGGAAATACCAGCTCCGAATGATTTTAAAATTATTTCAAATTAGGTTCAGATTTGAAATATAATTTTAAAGAAGGTCCTCCGACCAATCGCGTAACGCCCTGCCTTTTTATTAACAAAATTCTCGTGGCACGTTCCATGTCTTGCGCCACGATTGTCACGTCGCGCGCGAATTTTATCAAATCTCGTGATAAATTTCATTCAACCTGGAACGTGCCACGAGAATTTTGTTAATAAAAAGGCAGGGCGTTACGCGATTGGTCGGAAGTCCTTGTTTAAAATTATCCTTAAAATCTGAACCTAATTTGAATTTTAAAATCATTCGGAATTGGTATTTCCTGAATGTTTCACTATGCAGACTGGTCTTATAATTAGTAGAAGAATCAATAAAAAATCACTTGATTTTCTACTTCACCCTCCCTTTAAAAATATTATTTAATATTTACATCTTTCTCTTTCTGAAGTGCATCCAATTTTTCCGAGAATCGTTTCGCTTCAAACTGACATTTGTCTGCTTTTCGAGTTTCCTCGAATAATTTTGTGTTCAATTCTTGAGTTTGTTTCTTAAACGATTCCATCTGGGTTTTTAATTGGGCAGTTTTTTTCATTTCCTAAAATAATAGTCAGGTAGTCAGGGTCAATAAAATTTTATTAGTAGGCGAAAAATAGGCCACAATACTAAAGGACGTTACTTCTTCTAATTCCAAATTTTTTTCCACGTAAAACGCATTTTTCTCCTCCAATTTCTTTATTTGTCGTTTCAGATCACTTTGGTCACTTAATTTCTTTTTATACGATTCGATTGTGTTTTCGTAAAGTTCAACTTTATCGGCTTTATGCTTTAACACGTCTAATTCATCCCTCAGGGCTCTAGCAATCTCCGCTGATTTACTGAATTCGTCATTTTTGCCTTGCAAATCAGTTAGCTCTTTTTCCAACAACTCAACCTTCGCTTTATATTCATCTCTAGCAGTTTCGAGATTAAAGACCTCGTCTTGAAGAATGTTAAGTTTATGCTGCATTTGTTGGAATCGTCTCCCAGCCACAGTGCTAAATTTGTTTGTTTACTCGTGAATTAAGAATCTTAAGAAATTAAAATTTGTTTCTAAAGTTTCTAACAAACCTCGGATCTTCCAGACTTTCAATGTGATTAAGTTTATCACTAAGTTTCTCATTTTCGAGGATTAGAGCGTTTTTTTCTTCCTGTAGAATCGCAACTTGCATGTCAAGTTCGTGACAGCGCGCAGTTATTTGTTCTCTAGCGTCATTAGCTATTTGAAGATCATGGGTTGTTTTTTTAACTTGTTCGTTCAGTTCTAAGTAAGAATCGGGAGCTACGGCCGTAGGAACTTCTGTCATAATTAGCTAAAAGATTTAAATTACTTTAATATTTAAGTACAGTTAGTTTTTACTTTAGGAAGAAAATAAACATCCGATACCTCTTGAATAGCATTCATAACAACTTGTTGCACATTTTCTTCTAAACCCAAAATTGCTTCAATGTATACTTGTTTTTTAGCGCAATTTACAGCACATCCTAAAATAAGTTGCAATAGACGAGCCAATTGGCTGGAGTCTTGCTTCTCAGCAATTTCATTGATATTTGGGATCTGATAATCCATTATTTGTTGACCTAATATCTCCATATTATAATCTAGAATGCCTTTAAGCACCTTTTTTAGATTGCTTTGCTATATAATACAGTTTAAAATTATTATTTCTCATTTTTAAAGTCACTATAGGGTAATGGCAGCCCTATGCCTTCGACTGTATTAAGCTCTATGGGGAAATAACATGGGGTGCCATTAGTCTATTAGGGTATATAGAGTAATGGCAGCCCTCTGGCTTTTACTGTATTAAGCTCTATGGGGAAATAACATGGGGTGCCATTAGTCTATAAAAAGTATTTAAAAATTTAAACAAACCCTGAGCCTCCAATTATCAGGTGACGCTGTTTTTAGCTTTGATAGCCATATTGGATTGAAATAATCTGGCGCACTATCGTTTATTAAAAGGATTATTTTAAAAGTTGAATATTTATTTAAGCAAGTACTAAATCTAACGTGTTTTTACATTTGAGCGAGCACCTGCGCCAACGCTACACCATCGGAAAGTTCACTAGCAGTGCTGTGAGGGGCCTCAACTTTGAACGTTTTAATCTAATATGGGATTTAATTTAAATTTCTAATCAATATATGTAATTAGTTTATATAGATCATATTTTTCACACAAAGAACTGGTAGATTATCTTATACACGTATTATTATTATTAAATGACCATTAAATTTCTAATCTTCCTTCCTTGCAAAAAAAAAAAAAAAAAACAGGCCAAGGCTTACCCAAGTTATCAGACTGTCAGCGATTCCCTCCATATTGCTCATTTTAAAGAATGTAAATCCTCTTCGGCAACTTTAATTAATTAGTAGTTAGCTAATCAGCGTTCCATTAGATACAAAATTTCATGAATTAAAAAAAGTAACTAATTAACGACAACGAGCGCAAGTTGCAGTTGCAGTAGAAGCCCTTTATTTGCTTGTCGTCGGATGGTCGGAGATCAAGACTAGCATAGCCCCCTGGATCACGCGGCTCGCGGACGCAGGCTGCTCGCGCTATAGAAGCCCGCCCAATGGGCCCGAAAACGCGTATCAAGCATTTTAAGCCAAAAATCAAAGCCGTCAGCTTTTAACATGGTCGGCTATGGGGGGAACTAAGTTTTTTGGCCCTAATTTGGCAAATACTGGCTCAAATCTCTTGAAATTTTAATGAGAGGTGTAAAATAAGGTTTGTGATTTTTGTGCAAAGTTTCAAAAGATTATATTTAGTAGTTTTTTTGTAAAAAAAAATTAAAACTTAGCCGTCTATGGGGGAACCAGGTATTTTGCCCCTAATATTGAAAATACGGACTCAAATTTCTTGAAATTTTAATGCGAGGTGTACTGAAGGAATATTAATTACCGAGCGAAGTTTGAAAGCTCTAAAACCAATAGTTTTTTCCCTGAAATTCTTTAGAGATCCAGCGTTCATGAGTATCGACCCTAGTCAAGAACTACAAAACTTTACAAGCTGCTCGCGCTATAGAAGCCCATTCAATCGGACAAAACATGCGACTTTTGGACTATCGGCGGGGAGTTCAAAGGAACCCAAAATTAACATTAAGTTCTATGGGAGGAGGTAGGTTTTTGGACAGATCCTTTGTCCTATTCATCCAAATGACCTGAAATTTTAATGAGACTTGTGTTTAGACGTGTCTTATTATTCTAAAAAGGATTCAAGCTTTTATAGTCGATAGAGTTTTTTTAATAAAAATTAATTTCCAATATCAAAATTGTAAATTCAGTACATACATAAGCGAATAAGGTACTTATAACCGTTTTCCAAGATAAAAAACCCAACCCCATACTCCTTGTCCAAAACATGCCTTTTAAAAAGTATTAGATTATACAGCCAGATTGTCTAGCCCATAATTAATTAGTTTTACTTCAAGAAACCAAGGAACGCTTTTGATGTAACGTTTGAAGCTAGCGCACATCTTGGGGAAACTAACCTTAGTATTATCAGAAGGGGATAATAGGAGAAGGATGACACTCTGTAACCTCTTAATGCTTTAGTTATGTAACGTCATTCTTCAGAGGCTCACCCTTTTAGTTTGCTTTCCCGCTCATCAAACTACAAATAGGCATCGCACCGTAAGGTGAATTCTATAGTTGTTTGGCACCAAATCCCCAGCAATCATCCCACAAACCTCGTCTTGACATGGGACAAAAATGCACAAGCGCGTCTTGCCAAATATTTAAACGCTAATAGAGTAATATGAGGGAACCATTTATCGCGTATGTGATTCGTCTTAATAACCTTGCTCTAAATGTTCCGATGTTGGGAAGAGTGACGTTACACTTACCCCGCTTTGTGGTACACTTCTCTCGAAGAGAAGTATTATATACTTCTGGTATTATTGACCATTGTCATTACTGGAGGGAAGACTCGCATCTCTTCGATTGCACCATTTTAGGTGGAATTTCTGATAGCGTTTTGACGTGTATTCCAACCAGATTATTCTTACAGGACACCTTAAGGGGCGGCTAAACCTATAGCATCTTCTTTCTTCATACTATTTTTATTTTACTAATTTTCTAATTAAGAACAGGAATAATTAGGCCAAAAACAAACAAAGATTTTGGAATATATTACACATTTCATTTCAGAACTTTTGATCAACGTAAAACAGGGTCCCCTGTAAAATTAATTAACTTTCATAGGAATTAGTTTAATTACTATGATTTCAGGTTTCGACCTATTAGACAAACATGTGTACAGGGTGGTTTTTCCAGCTGCAGGAATCCATAAACTCCAGTACCACTTTCTAAAAGTGGAGAAAAGTGTTTTGAAGACATTAGTAAATTATAATTAACTAAATTATTAATTATATTAGAAAATAGAAACAATAAAATTGAAACGCACGCTCCCGCCATATTTTGAAGTCTGCCTAACTTCAGCAGCGCCATCTAGTGGTCTATATTTGCACCAAAATAAGCCTATTCATTCTGGGTTCTTTTGGAGCGATTTCCGTGGGAACGAGATGCTGCGATTTTCTGTGCGATTTTTGCTGGTAAATATTTTGATTTTATTTATATTTTAAGGGTTAATTTTGATTAAATAACAAAGTTTTATCGCAACCGATCGGAAATTAAGCGTTGGAAGTGGAAAATTTATGGTCAACCCTGCCAAAATACGTTTGTTAATTACGACCAAGGCTTAAGGGACCACTTTTGTTGGCACCACTGGGCTCTGGCTGGTGCTACTATTACCAAGGCTTACGAGAGACCACGTTGGCACCACGGATTCAAGGAAGCTGTTGCCTCTTTCAGTAGTGGTATAAGAGATCTTTCCAGGTAAATATTTTATTTATATTTTAAGGGCTAATTTAGATTAAATACCAAAGTTTTATCGCAACCAAATGGAAATTAAACGTTACAAATGGAAAATGGAAATTAAACGTTACAAATGGAAAATGTATCTTAACCGTGCCAAATAGGATTGTTAATTACGACCATTGTCTGTTTGAAGAAAACATAGCCTTAGTTGATTTTATATATTGGTTACCAAACATAATGGTAGTTATTTGGAACTCCATAGTTCTAAATAACTAATGCACTTTTGTTGCTTTGGTTATTGGCTGTATATTGCCCTTAACTGAAGCGAGTAGAAAACCTTTAACGGCAGATGTATTAACGCCGAAGTTAGGTTTCAAAGTAACTGTAGTTCTCTAAAATGTTTTCAATTAACAAATCTATTGGTGTAAATATGGGTGTCTAGGGCCGGAAATAAGCACAGGACACAATGTCCAATAACATTTTAAAATGTCCCATACTATTTTTAAAAACCAAGGGGGTCACTGGCCAATTTTACCAATTATTTTTCCGAAAGTTTTGATAGCTTAATCAAGAACACGCGATACTAGTTTTGCACACTCTAGTGGACAATGTCCTATAAATTTTCTAGTCAAAGGAGTTAAGTCGTTTTTGTCCTTTGAGTATGTTATAGTCCTATTTGCCCCCCCCCCATCCAACCATATTAGAAGCCCGAGTAATTAAGCAAAAGGTTCACAAACATACCACCTCCATAGGAAAAGCATTACACCCAACTTTGAAAGCTCATAACTGTGGTTCTACTAGAGATATGGGGATGTCCTCTGACTATGTTATAGTCCTATTTGCCCCCCCCCATCCAACCATATTAGAAGCCCGGGTGATTAAGCAAAAGGTTCACAAACATACCACCTCCGTAGGAAAAGCATTACACCCAACTTTGAAAGCTCATAACTGTGGTTCTACTAGAGATATGGGGATGTCCTCTGACTATGTTATAGTCCTATTTGCCCCCCCCCATCCAACCATATTAGAAGCCCGAGTGATTAAGAAAAAGGTTCACAAACATACCACCTCCGTAGGAAAAGCATTACACCCAACTTTGAAAGCTCATAACTGTGGTTCTACTAGAGATATGGGGATGCCCTTTGAGTATGTTATAGTCCTATTTGCCCCCCCCATCCAACCATATTAGAAGCCCGAGTAATTAAGCAAAAGGTTCACAAACATACCACCTCCGTAGGAAAAGCATTACACCCAACTTTGAAAGCTCATAACTGTGGTTCTACTAGGTATATGGGGATGTCCTTTGGCTATGTTATAGTCCTATTTGCCCCCCCCCCCCATCCAACCATAATTACACTCAACTTGAAGGCTCATAACCGTGGTTCTACTAGAGATATGGGAGTGTCCTTTGACTATGTTATAGTCCTATTTGCCCCCCCCCCCATCCAACCATATTAGAAGCCCGAGTGATTAAGCAAAAGGTTCACAAACATACCACCTCCGTAGGAAAAGCATTACACCCAACTTTGAAAGCTCATAACTGTGGTTCTACTAGAGATATGGGGATGTCCTTTGAGTATGTTATAGTCCTATTTGCCCCCCCCCCCATCCAACCATAATTACACTCAACTTTGAAGGCTCATAACCATGGTTCTACTAGAGATATGGGAGTGTCCTTTGACTATGTTATGGTCCTATTTGCCCCCCCCCATCCCAGCTTAATTACACTCAACTTTGTAGTCGCATAACTGTGGTTCTACTAGAGATATGGGGATGTCCTTTGAGTATGTTATAGTCCTATTTGCCTCGCCCCCATCCAACCATAATTACACTCAACTTTGAAGGCTCATAACCGTGGTTCTACTAGAGATATGGGAGTGTCCTTTGACTATGTTATGGTCCTATTTGCCCCCCCCCCCCATCCCAGCTTAATTACACTCAACTTTGTAGTCGCATAACTGTGGTTCTACTAGAGATATGGGGATGTCCTTTGAGTATGTTATAGTCCTATTTGTCCCGCCCCCATCCAACCATAATTACACTCAACTTTGAAGGCTCATAACCGTGGTTCTACTAGAGATATGGGAGTGTCCTTTGACTTTGTTATGGTCCTATTTGCCCCCCCCATCCCAGCTTAATTACACTCAACTTTGTAGTCGCATAACTGTGGTTCTACTAGAGATATGGGGATGTCCTTTGAGTATGTTATAGTCCTATTTGTCCCGCCCCCATCCAACCATAATTACACTCAACTTTGAAGGCTCATAACCGTGGTTCTACTAGAGATATGGGAGTGTCCTTTGGCTATGTTATAGTCCTATTTGCCCCCCCCATCCAACCATAATTACACTCAACTTGAAGGCTCATAACCGTGGTTCTACTAGAGATATGGGAGTGTCCTTTGACTATGTTATAGTCCTATTTGCCCCCCCCATTCCACCTTAATTACACCCAACTTTGAAGGCTCATAACTCGGGTTCTTCTAGATATATGGGGGTGTCCTTTGACTATGTTATAGTCCTATTTGCCCCCCCCCATCCCACCATAATTACACCCAACTTTGAAGGCTCATAACTGTGGTTCTACTAGAGATACGCGGAGTTTTTGCACACACTAGTGGACAAGGTCCTATAAATTTTCTAGTCTAAGGAGGGGACAGATGTTCTATATGAAAGTTTCCTCGTTTCCGGCCCTGTGGGTGTCAAGCCCATTTGTTTTCACCGTAACATTTGTTACAAGTTAGCCGTATCCAAATGGCTTCTTGGAAAGAATTTAGAAGTTTATTTTGATAATAATTTTGTATTAGATTGTTTGAATTGAACAGGTTTTATTTTTTAGCTATCATCTGTTTCCAAAGGAGAAATTTATGTTGGATTCTAGAATGAATTATTATTATTTGACAAAATACACCCTATATTAATCAGGTCAATGAACCCATTACAATTCCGGGTCTACACTTTGATTTTATCCGTTGAAACTGAATCTCACTAGGAAAACAATTTAGATATTTTAGGCTCTCAGTGAAGTAATTAAATCTTATTAATAGTAATTTTAGCAATATTAACAGGACAATTCCATTCTCAATTCAGGTCTACACTTTGATTTTATCCGTTTAATGGGAATCTCATTAGCAAAAAAGACCATTTCGACAGCCTGTTACATTGTAGGCAATTATTGGGGTATTTAGTTTATTATTTATTATTATATTTATTCTTAGAAGGAAAGAGCTTGTGTCCTTCTCTTTTTAGGGATTTTTTTTCGCCAGGACATGAATAAAATGCTGAAATATGGAATAGGTGAAAACTGGTCCTAGCCCTCCCTTTTAAGAATAATGAACGCGTAATCAGGATTTTAAGGGTGAGATTCCCTTTGCGGTATTAAGGCATCTACTTTATGATTTTAATTATAAATATTTTTAGGGGAAAAGCGTTTGGCAACTCGTTGAGGGAGTTTTGTAGGATCTAAATAAATTTATGATTTATGTTTAAGGTAGAAGGTTGCTTATACGCTTTGTCCTTTAAAAATGAACACGATTTTGAGCGGGTTTAAATCAAGGCTTAGGTTTTTATGGTATTATTTTACTTCCCCATACTAAGATATTGAGTTTAATGTTAGGAGTGTGCTATTTATGTCAAATAATAATAATTTGTCTTCTGCCCGAACATTTTACGTTACATCATGCAAGAATATTCAAGAGGATTTTCATATTAAGGTAATTTAATTTGAAATTATGCATGTTCCATTTTCTCTAAATATTAATAAGAATTTCTCTTGCGCAGAAACATTCTCTCGAGTGGAGGAATTCAATCATCGAGTGGAGGAATTCAATCATCGAGTGGAGGAATTCAATCATCGAGTGGAGGAATTCAATCATCGAGTGGAGGAATTCAATCATCGAGTGGAGGAATTCAATCATCGAGTGGAGGAATTCAATCATCGAGTGGAGGAATTCAATCATCGAGTGGAGGAATTCAATCATCGAGTGGACTTTCATTGGAAATCCCATGCTAAGGACGAAGTTTCCTTGTTTTGGGGGCTCCACAGCGGGCTTTAGTTTAAATTTAATAATTCCCGAGTAAACCAGGGACTTGTTAAATTTAAATTGGGCTCGCAAGGCTTACCTTGGGGGTGGTAGCTTAAGTTTAAATCTAAAGTTTCGATATTGGGGAAGGAACAAAAATAGTCGAAAAACACTTGGGGTAGTTTTTTTGACCTTTTTTATGCTTATTTTATTGTTTTTTTATAAATTTTTTATTTTTTTAATAAATTTTTCAAAAAAAAATTTTTTTTTGTAAAAATATTGTTTTTTTAATGTATTTTGTCACTTGTTTTTAAGTAAAAAGCTTAAAAAAAGGGTCAAAAATATCCCCCTAAGTCCAGAGAAAAAAAAACTGAAACCAAGTCTAGTATGTAAAAAATTCAAGAAAAGAAAGAACGAGGTTTAAGGCAAAATTTATTCAGTAATAAACAAAAAAACCAAAGTGTTTACAAAAATTTCGAACCAAAAAAATATTAAAGAGTTGTGTAAGTTAAAGTTTGAACGCGAAAAAAAATAATAAGTAGTTACAAATAAAATTTGCAAGCAAAAAAATTAAGTTAAGTGGTTACATGAAAATATTGCAAGTAAAAAAGATGTATTTTGTGTCTTCTAGCTTCGATGATTTCCTCCATATCTTTAAGTCAGCGCTAAGAGAAAGAGCAAGTCCAGAAGACATCATGTAACGTGAAACCAACGAAGCATGTCATCAGGAATGATAGATAGCGAGTCCAGAACAGCATCTTGCGTCAATCGGAACAAAGGATGTCATCTGGAAGGATAAGTCTCGGAATGACCAGCGACAGAAAAATCCAAGAAAATCATCCACATCTATAAATTAAAACATATTAATAACACATATTAAACTATTGCCTACTAACAAAGTAATCTCGTAGATTTAAATAATTTAAGAAAAGCGTGTCATTAATTAAAAAACTGGCTACCAAATTTATAAACCGAGACGAACTACACCAACTAATTGCCACCCTAAATTAAAGAAAGTTGTCTACCATGAATTCCACCCCGAATTAAATAAATACTCTCGCTAGCTAATTCCCAAAATTGTATAGAAAATAGCTTTAAGAAAAGCGGCCCTTTATTTAAAATTAAATTGTGTAACTTAATGAAAATAATTTAAAACATCCCCTAAGAACTACACCAACTAATTGCCACTCTAAATTAAAGAAAGTTGTCTACCATGAATTCCACCCCGAATTAAATAAATACTCTCGCTAGCTAATTCCCAAAATTGTATAGAAAATAGCTTTAAGAAAAGCGGCCCTTTATTTAAAATTAAATTATGTAACTTAATGAAAATAATTTAAAACATCCCCTAAACTAATTTCGGAAAAACTTGCCATTCATTTATTTTAAATTACGCAGCTTAATAATGAAATTAATTTAAAATATCCCCTAAATTAATTTTAGGAAAACCTGAAATTTATTTTAACTAAATTGCTTGCCCCTTTTAATAGAATAATAATTTAAAATATCTTCGCCAATTTTAGGAAAACCCTTATTTAAAACTATTCCCACAGATAGAACCCATAAACAAAAACCTGAGTTGAAATTGGACAAGGCTGAACTTGGGCTTAGGGCAAACGTCCACGTGTCTTAAAACTATCTCTACGGGACTTGATTTTCGAAAATCTGTCGCTTTAGCTCTAAATTAATTAATAATAGCCCCTAAACTAATTTTAAGAAAACCTTCCATTTATTTTAAAACTATTCCCACAGACAGTTTCCGTAAAATAACTAGAGTTTAATAAGACACGGCTTAATTTAGGCTTAGGGTCCTCGTGTTTTAAAATTCTCTCGGCGGGACCGGATTTCCGAAAATCCGTCGCGTTATCTCTAAATTAATTACATACCCCGTTTAATAGATTATAATAATAGCCCCTTAAGTAATTTTAGGAAAACCTTCCATTTATTTTAAAATTATCCCACATACAGAATCCGTAAAATAACTTGAGTTTGATAAGACACGGCTTAATTTAGGCTTAGGTTCCTCGTGTTTTAAAATTCTCTCGGCGGGACCCGATTTCCGAAAATCTGTCGCGTTATCTCTAAATTAATTACGTACCCCGTTTAATAGATTATAATAATAGCCCTTAAACTAATTATTAAGGAATTCTCTCTTGTCCAAGATCTTGTTGTAAAATTTTATTTATGGTACTTGATTTTTAATAAATAAATGAAATTCACTAACATTTAACACAACCTAATTAATTTAAATACTTGAAATAAAATAAATAATTTAAGGGGAGCTAGATGAGTTTGGATTATTGTAAAGTTTACGCTTACGGACTGTTAAAGCACCACGAGGCGAAGCAATGGCGGCCAAGTAAGTTGAAGAGCGTCGAATTCAGCTTGCGTCCTCGGCAAAAACGATCATCGAAATGGCAGAGCTATCAAGAATCGACCTTAAAAGCCGGGATCACAATCAGCTGGGCTGCAAAGGTTTTTCCAAGCGACCTCCACGACGGGTTCCAGGCAAAGAATGAGTCGTCTGACCTCGACGGCTTCCAGGCAACGAAATAGCCGTCTGACCTTTGCCTGCAACCAAATACATTTCCAACGTCGGGGGGCGCTAAAAGCTCCTATGCGCGGACTCGGGTGCGCCATACCCCGGGCACGAAATCCAAATAGCTGAACACTGCTAGGCCTATTTGAATGAACGCTAGGCCTAAATGAATGAACGCTAGGTATAAATGAATGAACGCTAGGGCTAACTGAATGGACAATCATTACCTATTACCATTAACATCTGTCGTGACGTCACAAGTCAATTACCTCGTTGACGTCATAGCTGACGTCACCGGATATGACGTCATGACACGTCACCGGATATGACGTCATGACACGTCACCGGATATGACGTCATTGATCACGTCATCTGATTTGACGTCATTGGTCACGTCACCGGATATTACGTCGTTGGCCACGTCACCGGATATGACGTCATAGCAAAAATTTACCATGCTTTAGATGTCAGTAAATACGTAACTACGTACACAGCGCCCCTAGCGGCAATTTATGAACTATCTATTGCTTACACGAATGTCTATCAGAATTTTATCATGTTTTAGATGTCAGTAAATACGTAACTACGTACACAGCGCCCCTAGCGGCAATTTATGAACTATCTATTGCTTACACGAATGTCTAGCAGAATTTTATCATGTTTTAGATGTCAGTAAATACGTAACTACGTACACAGCGCCCCTAGCGGCAATTTATGAACTATCTATTGCTTACACGAATGTCTATCAGAATTTTATCATGTTTTAGATGTCAGTAAATACGTAACTACGTATACAGCGCCCCTAGTGGCAAATGTGTTAATGCTTAATTATCCGTTAATATTAATAATAATAATAACCCATAGCCCCTAAGTAACCCCAAATCCCTATCCCGTTTAAAATCACTAACGAGTTTTTAGTGAGTAGCCCCTCGATAATTACTCGTAATCCAGACGCAACCTTTAACCCGTTCTCTACCCCACACATAAGCAAACACACAGTTATGTAACCAGCACTACGACACGCTTCAGTGCAATGCACTTCGAATAAAATCTGTATTCAAAATATTCATACTCGACTGACGGCTCTACTATGTTGAGCAAGCACTTTAATCATACTCTAATTCAGAGGTATGAAGCGAGTTTCTATTCCTTAGTCACTAAAAATAGTAAATATAATTAGTAAGCTTACAAGTAAAAATAAATTTATCAGGCAGACTTATAAATATGAATTCAATATTTTATTTCGAAATCTATTCCATTTGATACATTCGGACATAATTAAAATACTTTTCAAAAATGTGGTAATCATTTTTATAACTTTGGTTAAAGTCTTTTATTATTTTTATTATTTGACGCCATAACTATAATATAATTAATAAGCTTATAAATAGAAATAATTTTATCAAATAATATTTTATAAATATTAATGCGAGTTTTTATTTTGAAGCATATTTCATTGATACATTAGATTTTATTAAAAAGATTAATAATGAAAATAATAAGAATATTTTTATAAACGCGCAACTTCCGAGTGTTGAGTCCAGGTACTGAAAATAATAAGAAAATTTCTATTATTAACAAATTTTAATCGGCTTAGAATTTCCACTGTTTTCCCACGCTAATATCCTACGGTGGAAAACGAGGTTGTTAGGATGGAAAACCAGGGTATTTGGTGGCAAAACGTAGCATTACGCTTTTGCGTCCAGATAGGAAGCGCGTAAAGACACTGAGTGTTGAAAAATTAGGACAGTAATTTGCGCGTTTTTATGGAATAAGTTAATTGTTAAAATTAAAATTGCATAAATATTATTAACCATGTATAGATTAAGCGCAGATTAAGCGTATAAAAGAAATATGTAAGTGCGAGTGAACAATAGTAAAAAGATAAAAACCCACCCAACCTTGAATACAAAAATAAGGGAAGTAAAAACCTTGAGCTTTCAATTTCTAAAGCGACCAACCCTTAATAGTAACGAAAATGCACCTTCGTATTTGTAAAATAAGCTTTGTTAATCTGTAATCCAGGAGAGCTTCTATCTCGAGCTAGCGAAAGGGGGAACGTTCCCAAAACACGTCTATTTCTCCACAAATCGAAAAGAGTTTTAAAAGAAAGTACTAGCTTGTGGCCCCGGATATTCACTTATAACGTAAGTAAATTTATTGAAATAAGGATTAAGGGTTTTGTTAGAGTATCGATGGGCTATTCACTCTGATTTACTTTACGGGTACCATGTTTTACCACTGTTAAAAGACGCGCGTCGAAGTACGGTACGATGTGGCTACTCTTACGAGCCCAGCCCTTGGGTCGTCTTGTTATAACTTCGTATTAAATTATTTGTTTAGATAACCCAGAGGTGCTAAATAACTACCTCGGAACTAAGACCAATTAATAAGCAAAAATAACTACCCAACCATTGTTTCAGTCCGGTGGAGGGATTTAAAAATATTAGCTCTCCCAAGTAGCGCTTTTCTACACTGAGGCCAGAATGCGCGAGTGTTTAGCCCCTCGGTGACATTATAAACTACTTCAATCTCACCATTAAATTATACATTGTCGAGGGGTCCGACATTTACACGAAATCCCGTACGCTTCTCACGAAATCTTTGAAGTAATCAATAAATTACGAAATCAAAGAGGAAATTCCGAAATCTTAGGCGAAATCAAGAAGAAATCCCGAAATTCCGTACGCTTTATTTTTGTATAGTCGGACCCCTCGTATATTGTACTTGGTATGCCTCAAAACATAAACATTTATAGCTTAGAAAGAAATACCAATATGGCGGCAAGGAATAGAGTAACGCCGGAATTGCCAGGAACGTTTGAATCAATACCGAACATCTGTAATTATAATAAACTAGCTTTTACCCGCGGCGTCGCTCGCGTGTAATAAGAAGTTCCATCAAAATGATATAAAGAATGGGTAGATTTTATTGATGACTAATATTTTTGTAGCACCCTAGGTCAGCGAAAGCACTCGGCGTTGCCCGTCAGCCCGTCGGGACATTTTTATTCCTTTTCATGCGGACATTATTCCATAAAGAAGGGTTTTTAAATTTCTGGCCGCCATTTAAAAAGATGGCAACAAATCGAACCCAAAAGACCATTCAGCCCGTCTGTAGGTTAAAGGAAACCAGTGTACTAAATATTTGCGAAATCGGTTGAAACGCGCGGACTTTGTTGCATAGAGAAGATTTTTCACATTTCGGGGCGCCATTTATTAAGATGGCGGCGGATTGGAAAAATCTTTCTTAGTACGCGCCTACTACTTATGAGTAACGTTCCTGCAAATTTTCAGCCTTCTAGGGCAAGCAGTTTGGACGTTGATTATCAGTCAGTTTGCCAGTCAGAACTTATTTATATATATAGATAAATAAATTAGTTCTTCCATGATAGAACTAAACAGAAATATTCATTAATTTGCTTGAACCGGCAAATAATAATGCTTGAACACGAAAGATTTGATTAAACAAAATTTCTAATAAATAAAAGTTAAACAAGATGGGCCAAGGGCTGGGCTCATAATAGTAGCCACATCGTACCGTACTTAACAGGCGTATATAAAATTTACGTGAATAGCCCCTCGATGCGCTACTTTTAACTGTGCTAAAATGATTACCAGTAATCCTTACTTCAATAAATTTATTTATGTTACAATTATAATAGTGCGACGCCAAGAGAATACTTGAGTGAGTAGCCCCTCGATGCGCTACCCTTAACATTGTTAAAATGATTACCCGTAGGGCCATTATAAAAACGATGTTTTAGCTTTAACAATGCTAAACTGATTACACACAAGTAACCCTTAATAGAATAACAGAAAGTTTTAGTGATTATCCCCTCGATAACAGTGCTAAAATGATTACGTACTTAACGTTCAATTAATACACGTACATAAACTTTTAATTTACAACTTATGCCTAAGCATACTTATCGCATCTTAAAAATTTCTAACATGAACTTATGGCCAGAAGCGTTTGAAAGAGAGAGAATTCGGTAAAACACCCAATAATTGCAGAAGTGAGATGAGACTAGAAGTGAAGGGCTCTAGCATTGATAGTAGATCCTGGCACTAGTGAACAAATTTGAGGATTTTATGCCGCTTCACACGCGCCTACACTACTGAGAAAAAAATTGGTCGAGTTCCAAAAACATTTCCTACCCCCTTCCCCTCAACCTAAAGCTGCCGAACACGGACGCGGCTCCTTGAATCTAGTTTGGCCGTCTACCACCGCGAGCGTCTCACGTTTTGGAGGGAAAATTCAGAAACCGCTACTAGAGGGCCAACCGTTCTAGTGTTATCAAGAATATTCACTTTCGCCGAGTGAAGAATTTGGTTAGCTCAGTACTTCTGGTCTCATCTCACTTCTGATAATTGTAATATCCCGGTGCCTTAAGACCATTCTAAAAATACCATCAGTATTTTCTTTGCCTAGATTAGAAATTCCCCTCGATTTCTTTGAATGTTGAAATAGGGGAGCGGTATTGAAAGCGTGAAATCGTATTGTCGACGGCGACGACGGGTGAGAAGAATTTTAAAGGGAGAGTATATAGCTTAACCTTACTATCATAATTCCCTTTCTCATTAGTACACGAACGAAAAATATCACCTCACCACAATTCTCTACCTTTCACTTTCCCTTCAACGACTAACGAAAACTTCTATACAGCCAAAGGTGGGTATACTGGCACGACGGGGACAACAACAGGGCAGGTCAAACTAAGAGCCTCACCGTAGATGTACGTCATACGATGTGACTAAAAATACTTTTAACGTACTTTTTCTTACTTGAGAAGTATTACTACTGAAAGCTTATGCAGGGTTGAGAATATGTAAATCGAGTCCATGGTCTTACCTTTTATGATGGCGGCAGGAGGATGGGGGGGGGAGATGAAGAGAAGCGTCCAAATCGCGGTCCCCATCTCTTTAGATTGTTTCTGAAAGAACGTGTAAAGGATCAAAATTAAACACTTACGCCCGTCTTTTCACAAACTAAATAAAGAAATACATTTTTTAAATTAATTTTTGGGACCCTTTTACGAACTGAAAGAGCTTACCTTCCTCAATACTCAGATATTAATAATCTACACCTAGATTAGACGTGAATACAACTCTCAAATCTAGTAATTCTCTATTGCGAATGTAATATTTTCCTTTGTGTTTAGCATATTTTTCAAGTTACTAATTTAATTACTATACCAGGGATAGATTTAATTTTAGAAGCAGGAATGGAGAACGGTTAGTATTTACTTCAGTCCGAGTCTGTCCGACTCATAGCCTAGTATAGAGCCCCTCCCTCCAACACGTAATTAAAAGTTTAAATTATCTTATAGGCTCACTTAAAGTACGTTTTGATGACGTTACTGACCGGGAAGGCGAATAATACGTAATTCCTTTTTACCTCTGTCACTCTGACCCGCCTCTTCTTTCATACCCCACCGTCCCGTGGAAGGGGGTCCGTTTTTTATCGTTATTTTATTTTTTATTAATAGTAAATTATGGTTCTTAGATAAAGGTAACGGTTTTTTACTCTTTCCATACACCAAAACTCTACTAGATAAGTGTTTAAGATGGATTAAAGATTAACGCCCGATGAAAATAAAAAAATATCACTACAAGTGCAGTCAACACGTAATATAGGCGGCGTTGCTTCAAAGTCCTAAGCTAGCATGAAAAACCCGCTATTTTTTTAATTGGATTTGCGTGGTGACGTGATGCGCATAACCAAGGTAACTAGGTACGGGTGCACGAATCTCTCATCGGAGACGCCGAAACCTGAGCTCTAAGATCGGGCAGTCGAAGACTCCTAGCTACTATTATGCTCGTACCGCTTTTATATCCTATCCTTCTCTTTCTTGGATACTGATAAAAATTATTGCATTAAAAAATACACAAGAAGCTTCAGAATGTCATCGAACAAGTAGAGTACCGCTGCGAGGAAGCTTTTTTCTTCTTGGCCCTCCTTGACAACTAAGTATAATTTAAAATTCTCGAAGAGAAGTATTATATACTTCTGATACAATATATTGTAACACACCTCTCATTAGTTTCATTACATTTGGACAATTAGATCCAAAGATGTCGTGGATTGAATACTGAATTTACAATTTTGACATTGGAAATTAACTTTTATTAAAAAAAATCTATCGACTCTAAAAGCTTGAATCTTTTTAATAGAATAGAATATATTGTGGCACACCTCTCAAACAAATTTCAGGAGATTTAGACCATTTTATCCAACGATATTGTGGATTAAATACTGAATTTACAATTTTGACGTTAGAAATTAATTTTTATTAAAAATCTATTCATTCTAAAACCTTGAATCCTTTTGAGTATAACAGAATAGATTGTAAAACACCTCTCATTAAAATTTTCGGACATTGGGACCAGTAGATCCGAAGATATATTCATAAGCCATCATTTTGACTTTGGAAAATAATTTTTATAAGAAAAGCTACCCACTCTAGAAGCTTGGACCCTTTTAAATATAATAAAACAAGCCAAAACACACGTCTCATTAAAATTTCAGGTTATTCGGATGTATAGGACAAAGGATCTGGCCAGAAAACCTACCTCCTCCCATAGAACTTAATGTTAATTTTGGGTTCCTTTGAATAATCTTCAAAAGTTGTGCTTATATGGCTACATGTAAATCGAATCTTTGAAGTTTTGAACGGGTTTCTATAGCGCGAGCAGCTTGCGTCGTGTTGCGCGTGATCGAGTGGGCTATGCTTTAGTAGTAGAATTGGTGGAAAATGTGTGAGCTAGAAGATTTCTTATAAGGAACCCCGAATTAATAAACTGGTCCCACCGTCTATTTTTTCCAAAAACGATAATTAGTTAAGTGGTCCTTGGGACCAGTGACCCTAAGTTTTGGAATAAATAAACTGGTCCGAGCAATTAATAAACTAGTTTTGGACTTGTCTTATTTCCAGCCCTGGACTCGACTCCAGCAAAGAGTCACTTCCGGTTTACACCGGAAACACATGGCTTTGGAGTTTACCGCAACCTCCGCAAACCAAAATGGAGATGGTGGGATTTAAACATCGCGATTTTTGATGTAAACAAATAAAGCATTTAGTAATTAAATTTATAACCATGTATTCGTACGATTTTAACAAAATATTCTTTGGCGTAATTAGCCTACTCGTAATTAGAACTATAGTAGTGTTTCTTCGGATAAACAAAACGAGAAAATCAGTACTTCCAATTCCTAACAAGAGACGTTATACTGTTAAAGTTATGTTTGTCCTGGGATCAGGTTAGTAATTAAATTAATCTAATTTTACGTTTAAATGCCATTGTTAAACGTAAATTGACAATGACAACTATAACAGGCGGACATACCCACGAAATGCTGCTATTTTCGGAACCACTGCCACCTTCTTATCAACCTAGAATCTACGTTGTTTCTGAAACCGATGTATTAAGTGAAGAGAAGGCTCATAGAATGGAAGAAAGAAAGTTTGAAAGAGAGGAGGTAAACACTACTGCCTTCAATTATCGTAAATAATTAATCTTTAGTTAATTAATTAACACCTTAAATTAACAGTTTTGCACAGATTCGAGTAGAGAATACACGATAGAAAAAATTCCCCGTAGCCGAGAGGTGAAGCAATCTTATTTCTCCAGCATTTTCAGCACGTTAAAGGCAATATTTTCTGCCATTCCTATCATGTTCAAACATAGACCAGATCTTGTAAGGATTAAAAATACAAATTAATTTTAAATGAAATTAAAAATAATTTAATCTTTTTTAAAAAAAAAGCTGCTTTGCAATGGACCAGGTACTTGTGTACCATTATGCCTTGTTGGACTCTTACTATCAGTTAATAAACTATCTAATTTTTAATTAACTAACTAAAAATTTCCGTTATAATTAGTTTGGATTTAATTATAGATCCTAGCCATCAAAAAAGTTACTATTGTTTATGTGGAAAGTTTTTGTCGAGTTGAAAGTATGTCACTCTCTGGGAAAATACTTTACTACTTTGCGGACCATTTTTTAGTCCAGTGGCCAATTCTACAAGAAAAATATCCAAACGCCAAATATCTGGGATTGTTAATTTAATTGTTCAAACAAGTTCTCTTTTAAATTAATTATCAAAAAAAAAAAAAAAACGCTTTAATGACTTTACTAGAAGAAAATAGATCTCGGGACTTTTTCTATCATTATTCGGTTAATAAACAATTTATTTTTTATTACATACTGTAATGTAAATTATAAATAATAATGTCAAAATAAAAACGATTTCCTATTTAATTACCCACTGGTTTTTTCTCAATAAACCATTTCATTAATTGCATGCAGAGAAACAAACACACAGCAAGGAAGATGGAGATAGGGAAGTTTGGTCAGTATAGGAATCTCTCTTCACGAAATGTAGCAGGTCACGTGACTTATATTCGGCGTTAGTTTGAACATGGATTAACTAACGCTAGGGATTGTTCGTTCCCCCTAAAAGATTAAGTATGCATGTTCCAAACACCCCCTAGCAGGAGCTACTATCCCTAACCGGAAGTTACAAGAAAATTGGACCAAATATCACGTGTCATATGACGTCAAAATTAAATTCCCACCTAAAATTGGGCGCCGCCATCTTTAAAATCAGCAAAAACGATTTATTTTGCCGAGAGATGGCGCTATATCTACATCCGTTTTGGTCCAATAAATTGGGGGAATGAAGAAGGGAATCAAGGAATAATTCGGAACATGAAGTTGGCGATAGAAATACATGGGAAACACGGTTAGTGAACAATCCCTAGCGTTAGTTAATCCATGGTTTGAACTACGCAGGAAACCGGTAGTGCCGCCTATCCTCAGCACGATGCGCAAGAAATGTGCGGCGCGTGCGCAGATCCACGCCGAAAACGGGATTTTTGGGCGACCGGAGTTATAGCGTTACACGAAACTTCCCTATCTCCATCTTCCTTGCACACAGGTAGGAGGCCGCCATCTATGAGGCAATGCGGGAGGGTAGCCGACTCGCACTGCCTCTAGCGGTGCTTCTTGGCGTGAGGGAAATAACCCAAGACTGTGGCCCCGCCCCTGTGGTGTTTACTTCTCTTCTGGAATTAATGGAATAGTCTATATCTAACCAGAGAGTCCATAGACAAGCTGAATTTGTTCATTTGTCTATGGTCTACTTCAATGCGAAGGGCGCCTATTCGCTGTTATTCCAGTAAAGTCCACACGCGAGACTTTGACAAGGACGCGTCAGCAAAATGCGGGTTTCATCTGCGGTGCGGGTTTCAAAGCTAATGGACCACCTGGGTCCCCGAAGGAGCGGGGAGGTGAGGCAGGAAGGACAACATTTTTAGGGGAATGTTAGAATGCAAACAATAACTAGTTAATTTTTGATAAAACAAAGTGGCAATCTGAATAAAATGAGAGCATATCCCTTCATAATTTTCATTCACTGGTAAAGAAACAGTATCACGCAAAAATAACTCGAGTTATACTAGATAACAGCAAGAAGTAATATCTAGTTTATTAGGGAGAAGGTATAAAGATGCCTAAGTATACGCGCGCGATAGTCCCAGTCCCCCTTTCAAAATACAAGGGGGGACGTAAAAGGAGACCGGGCTATTTCGCCTCTCCTCTGTCGGAAAATACGTAATTTTCGTCACTCGCGTCGCGCTGACGTGAGTTTTTAAGATCCAATGAGATTCTGGTTGTAGTTTAGAGGCGGGGATTAACTCCGGACCCACGTTTGGACTGGAGATAAAGCTGGAAATGTGGCGAATTTATACCTTCTCCCTAATAAACTAGATATCACTTCTTGATAACAGTAAGCAAAGAGAAGATAATATTTATGGCGTGACACTGTTCGTTTACAAACAACACCCGAAAGTAGAACGACAAACAACAAATATGTGTAATTTCATTTTTCGGAAACTAAACTTCCGATGTCCTTTGATACATAATTATTTTTTTTGCAATAAATAGTTTCTTTGAATTTTGACACCTTTATTCTGGGAATATTAATATTGCAGACGCGTTGCGTATTTCATACCCTCATTTAAGATGAATGATTTTAATTAGTCCTATTTTAATTACTTCTTAAAAAAAGGCGAAGGCGATGGTCAGGTTCGCGGGTGAATAGCCTTAACCGCTATTTGGAAAGTGGTGGTGAAATATGCGGGTGGTAATATTAACCCGCAGATTGAAAATTATAGCTTGTCACCGTCAAAAGTTTGCAACCCTGACTTTGGGAGTTAAAAATAGGAGAGATTCCACTCGAATTCATTTAGTTTAGAGCTACGCTTGAAACGACAAACATATCCAAAATTTAATTATGAAAACCTTAGTATCCTTATGGGTAGGAGTCTGCCTTATTCAAGGCTCATTTCAAATTGGAATTTCGGTAACAATCGATAGATTTAGGGTTTATTAAATTTTTGAAGGTTAATTTCTGATTGATCTACCTGTATTTGATTTCAGCCCCTGAAAAAACTGCACAGATTGATGACTCAAAAAGAGCTTCAAAATACCTTTGATACTAAAACGGGACAGAATGGTACGTAAATTATTTTTTTATATCCGTGCATGGTCATGTTGGTGGTATCGCCCATTATATAAAGTAACACGCGTACGATTTAGCGGCAGTTCCCGATTACGACATTGTGTATCTGCGAATGCGCCGGGATAACCCTTCCAAGAACGAAACGACCCCTAAGACCGACGAGCCGGATAAAGCGGAGCACCATTTGGATTACAACGTGACGTACCGTGGTCAAACGTACAGCTTCTCATTGAAGCAGAATGAGAACCTAATCTCGCCTAACTTGAAAATCTTTCGGAGAACTGAGGGAGATAAAATCGAACCGGTTAAACCCAAGCGATCCGTGTTTGGGAATTGTCATTATTTGGGACAAGGAGAAAACTCTATTGCCGCTCTAAGTACTTGCCATCATCAGACTTCTAATGGAGGAGGAGGAATGGTAATGCTTGGGACCGGGTTGTGAGAAAGTCTCGCACTAAGCACCTTGCTACGTCTGAGTCTTTTTTATTGGTGGCATAATTGTTTCAGAAAGGAATTCTGTTGTTGGACAAGAAAGCCGTTAGTGTCAAACCATTGCCCGACCGTATCGCTAACATTTTGAAACGTTCCGGAGAATCGGACAACGAGGAACAACAGTTTGATTTAGATGATGGAGTACCGCATGTACTCGAAGGTTTTGATCAAGAATTTCAGGGTAAGTTTAAACTTGTTTCACTTCAATCAACATTCTTTTAACAACTCTTTCTTTCTTCCATGAAACTTGTTGCTATTTCTGGGAACGAATCAGATTTAGAGGATCAAGCTTGGGATGACGAATACATTGTGCCAGTAGACTACGAGGAACGGGCTGAAGGAAATTCAAGATTGATTAAGAGAGGCGCGAAAGATAAGTACTTGGAATTGGCCGTTTTCGTCGATCAAGCAGCTTACGAATCTTTCGTTCCCTTCACCGGAAGCGAGGATGAGTTGAGAGAAATGATTTTGGGATTCATTAATCAAGTGAGAAGCAAGCGAAATCCTTTTAAGCTGAAATAGCATTAATAATAAATGTAACTACGCTGTAGATTCAAGCGCTGTATTATCAACCTTCTTTGAAAGAAAAGTTAACACTAAGCCTGGTCAGATTGGAGTTCTTCAAGAAACAACCGGTACGTCTGTTCAAAGACACGCTCAAAGTTGATTGGTTGGTCTTAACTAACAATCAATCTATCCAACAAATCCTTAGAGTGATCTACCTCACTACGACGGCGAAAGGGACAAGTTATTGACCTCATTCTGCAAGTACCAGTCCATGAAAAACCCCTCCTCCGACGATGACCCTAATCATTGGGATATGGCTCTTTACGTATCCGGTTTGAACTTCTACGCCATGGAAAACGGAAAGAAAAACGAGATCACCATGGGTAACAATGAACTAAGAAATTCATTCAGGAACCGCTCTCTAACTTTTACTTCCTCCGAAGGTTTGGCGCCTGTAGGTGGTGTCTGTAACAAAGACTACGCCTGCGTCATCGCTGAATTCGGCGTCACTAATGAACAAGGAAAACCGTATCCCTCCGCGGGTATGATGGCAACTTACGTCGCTGCCCACGAAATGGGACACAAGTAACTATAGCTAAATACTTCAGCTTGACCATTCGTGAACTTTAAACTGTATTTTTGTTTTAGTTTAGGTATGTTACACGATGGAGCCCCAGCTAACGCTTGTCCAAGTAATGGATTCGTCATGTCCCCAAGTAGAGGAACGAAAGGAGAAACAAGCTGGTCAACTTGTAGCGCCGATTTAATGAAATCATTAGAGTATGTTTTGAAACTATTGCTCAATCCGGAAAATTGTCCTAATTAAGAGTTGGTCAACAGTAAATCGTGCTTGTACGATAAACCGAGTTCGGAACCCAAAGAACGCGATCAAAAGAAGTTCCACGAACAACCGGGACAAGTGTGGGACGCCTATGACCAGTGTAAAATCTTCTTGAGAAACAACGAGGCCGTTTTGTATAACGAAACCGTCAACAGCGTAAGTACATCGCCACTGTTCAATTCCCTCGAAGATTGTCTTGTAAATCCAACCAATTCTTTCCAGTTGGTTTGCGAACAGATTCTATGTCGTGCACCTGGTAGGATGGGTCATTATTCTGCGGGTCCCGCTTTAGACGGAACATTTTGCGACGATGGAAAGGTGAACCTATTTAATTTGTTTGTTACTTTGTTAAATCTTAAACTGACTGGAACTTTACAGTGGTGCAAAGAAGGAAAATGCGTCTCTTGGGGTTCCGAAAAGGTCAAGGTCATTTCGGGTGGTTGGAGTAATTGGGATACGGGATCCTGTACTTCTGGGTGTCTGGAAAACGCCATGGGAGCCCAGGCAGACAAAAGGAAATGCGACAGCCCCAAGTAATTAAATCTCCCAATTACTTTACTGAGGGAATATTAACGTTTTCAACAATTTTAGGCCCCAAAATACTAAGAAATACTGCGACGGAGAGCCGGTTCGCGTCAAACTTTGCGACGATAAAGCCGTAAGTCAATTCAAAACTCTATCAAACTTGTATTTCCCAAAGTACTTATACTATCAATTGACCAATGATCGCAGCTATGCAAATCGCGAGAAACGCCGGATAAATACGCTAGCAGAAAATGCAAGGAGTTCTCAAGCGTCATTGATGACGTCACCGGCGAAGGGACGCAAGTGCCTCATAATGACAGTGAGTAATTTTAGAAAACCTGTTTTCCATAATACTGAGAACACGTCTCTCTCTTATTTCAGAGCGACCGTTCCAAGCATGCGCAATCTATTGCAAAACGAAAGGTGGTACTTGGTACACTCCCGTACAAGAACTTGGTGACCGCGGCATGGATCCTTACTTCCCTGACGGTACACGATGTCACACTGACGGCAAACGGGATTACTTTTGTCAGCAACACGATTGCGTCATTTCCGCCAAAGGACGATCCTTACCTACATCCGGTTCCACCTCCAAAGTGGACATTTCCAACAACGCCCGACCGGACCTTGATAAATTCTTGTCTGGATTGAGGGAATACTTCCAATACGACCGCGATCAATCTCCTAAGAACGCCAAAGTTCCCGAGGATTTGGCCAAACACGATGATGACAGTGTCAAAGATGACGATACAGTCGCCACAATTCGCTAATTAAAGTCGTCTTCCAATACCTAAAAATCACTTTTGTAATACTTTAAAAAGAACGTTAATAAAAAATAAACCGAAGTCTATTCGAGGTTAGTTTCAAATTAGTAATTTGTTATTTTAAAAACAGTTTTTATTTATAGCTATAACAAAAGGCCTTCATCTTCATTCCCGGGTTTGAAGTGATTCCAAATATATCGGTGTCAAAGTTCAATTCAGTTCCGTTCCTTCATGAAATACAATCACTTATTTACAGTTAATTAAAATTCTCTTAATTTTTGTTAGTTTCGTATCTATTTACGATTATTTGTTTTTATCAATATAACAACGGTATTCTAAATTCTTATTTTGGTTTGTTTGTTTTTTTTCGCGTCAATTGTTTATTTGTTTTTGGAAGTCTTTTATTAGTCTTTGTTAGTTTGTTATTGTTAATTAGAAGACAATGTTTTGGTAGTAAAACACGCGCCTCAGGATGCTTTCCTGGAAGAACTAGAACTCGAAGAAACGCCTAAAAATTGACCATGGAGGGTCATTTGACAAACTTGGAACGTTACAGTTCGTGGAAGTAGACTTACCATTCCTTCCACGAAATTGAGGCGGACATTCTAGTAAAGATTCGAGACTAACAGAATCGACCGTGTCCTTTTCTACGCTCATTATACCTAAAAGAATTAATGGCCAATTAAATAATTAAGGAATTAATTAATTTATTTATCGTAATTAAAAACCTGAGAATCGATCGTCGAGTCGACGCCGATTATTTTGCGTGGAAATGGAATGCGAGATATTCTCGATGCAAGGCACTGGCGATCCGGGCGAATTCAAAGAACTCGTTTTCTTGTAAAAAGAGAACTAAATTACGACAACCAAATAAGTCTCACAAAATTACAATTAAAATTAATTGCAAAATACGTTAAAAATATAATCCAATTGCTAAAAGCTTAGCACCTAATACTTGCTTGACTGTTTCGTTTTAGGCCTAGAACTTAATACCCGTTTCACTGTTTCAATTTAGGCTTACTTAAGACGAAAATGGTCCACCCCTTCTATACAGGATGTCATAAATTAAGGTTAGTGTTCTTTGGGTGATTGTGAGACGAAAATGTAACTTCTATCGCCATTTTGACGCCCAGGCCACTGTTTTCGAGTTATGATTAGAGCGTTTTAGGGATGACCCCTTATTAAATTAATCAAAAATGTCTTGATTAGAATCAAGACCTAAAAAGTATCGATAAGACTGAGGGTATCACTTGTCTGAAGGATCAGATATTAATTTTTCTTTTTAATTGAAACTTAAATGCATGCTTAAGAAAAAACAACGTTCCATTACCGTTTTCCGTTGAAATAAATTATTTTACTGGTAATCAATTTCAAAAATTTACTTATCTCGGCTTTTCGACCACAATTCCATTCCCCGAAAACATTTTATCATTACATTAATTACTTTTGGGAGAGTACGTGTATGGTTTTGCGTTTTAAAAGGTTCCTAAAGACGTTACATCCCCATTCGTGACCGGCACTCTTCGCAGTGGAACATTATAATTATTCTAAAACCAATGGCGCCAAATTCAATAGGGACAGTAACATCATAGTAGTTATAACGAACAGAAAGTCAAGAGAATGGCACCGGTAATGAGCAGCAAAAAGAGAGGAAAGTTTGCTTCAAGGTAGCAGAGGGACATGGTAGTGAAAATAGTAATCTAGAATTTTGTTCGTTCAAACCTTAATATATCATGTAAAATTCAAGTGAGGAGGCGGCACTACCTAGAAAGATCTATTTTGGCAGATAACAGCGAAAAAATTATGTTCTACACACACTGGGACTATGGGAGAGTTTCTGGGCCGCAGGTCGCACATGATGAAATTTCAACTTCAGTTTACATCAATTTTCCCTGGTAACTTTTAAAAGGTTGTTGTCATGGCTAAACAGACCGCTATTACAGCTTTTTATTGTTTTCAAGGTTTTTTTGACACGTTATCTCCCAAAAGTAATTAATGTAATGATAAAATGTTTTCGGGGAATGGAATTGTGGTCGAAAAGCCGAGATAAGTAAATTTTTGAAATTGATTACCAGTAAAATAATTTATTTCAACGGAAAACGGTAATGGAACGTTGTTTTTTCTTAAGCATGCATTTAAGTTTCAATTAAAAAGAAAAATTAATATCTGATCCTTCAGACAAGTGATACCCTCAGTCTTATCGATACTTTTTAGGTCTTGATTCTAATCAAGACATTTTTGATTAATATCTGTTCCTTCAGTCTTCATTTTAATTAAGAATGTTAAGAAACTGTATTACATTTTCAAAATCTGCACTAAGCAGAAACATATATAAAGGGGACCATAACTTTAGCTCAATCAGACATTTAGTTATAATGATACTTCAAAAAAAAAGTAAATCAATAAAAGTTTGTATTCTTATTGTAATTAACATAATACAATTTTTACCAATCATTTATTGAAACGCGATGCGCCCCCCTAAAAATTCCAGAAATAGGACCAAATTGACAATTTTACAAAATTTTTAAAAATGCTGATTTATGTCCGTTTAACATTTAGCTCAAAATTGTCATAAGCCCAATATGAAATTCGGATATCCTTAAAACTTCATAAAGACGATCCGAGATTGTCAATTTCAAACCTTTTTGCAGCATAAACTAACGTCTGTTTAATATTAAGCTTAAAACCTTAAACAATATATAGTCAGGGCTACCCTAAAAGTTCAAGCGCCCACAAGTACCCACAAGTACCTAAAAGTACCCACAAGTACCTCACAAGTACCTACAAGTACCCACAAGTACCTACAAGTACCCTCAAGTACCCACAAGTACCTACAAGTACCCACAAGTACCTACAAGTACCCTCAAGTACCCACAAGTACCTACAAGTACCCACAAGTACCCACATGTACCTACAAGAACCCACAAGTACCCACATGCACCCACAAGTACCTACAAGCACCCACAAGCACCCACAAGTACCTACAAGTACCCACAAGTACATACAAGTACCCACAAGTACCTACAAGCACCCACAAGCACCTACAAGTATCCACAAGCACCTACAAGCACCTACAAGCACCCACAAGTACCCACAAGTACCTACAAGTACCCACAAGTATCTAAAAGTACCCACAAGTACCCACAAGTACCTACAAGTACCCACAAGTACCTACAAGTATCCACAAGTACCCACAAGTACCCACAAGTACCCACAAGTACCCACAAGTACCCACAAGTACCTACAAGTACCTACAAGTACCTACAAGTACCCACAAGTACCTACAAGTACCCGCAAGTACCTACAAGTACCCGCAAGTACCCACAAGTACCTACAAGTACCCACAAGTACCTACAAGTACCCACAAGTACCTAAAAGTACCCACAAGTACCTAAAAGTACCCACAAGTACCCACAAGTACCTACAAGTACCCACAAGTACCCACAAGCACCCACAAGCACCCACAAGCACCCACAAGTACCTACAAGCACCCACAAGTACCCACAAGTACCTACAAGTACCAACAAGTACCCACAAGTACCCACAAGTACCAACAAGTACCCACAAGTACCAACAAGTACCCACAAGTACCAACAAGTACCCACAAGCACCCACAAGTACATACAAGTACCCACAAGTACCTACAAGCACCTACAAGCACCCACAAGTACCCACAAGTACCCGCAAGTACCCACAAGTACCCACAAGTACCCACAAGTACCCACAAGTACCTACAAGTACCCACAAGTACCCACAAGTACCCACAAGTACCCACAAGTACCTACAAGTACCCACAAGTACCTACAAGTACCCACAAGTACCTACAAGTACCTACAAGTACCCACAAGTACCCACAAGTACCTACAAGTATCCACAAGTACCCACAAGTACCTACAAGTACCTACAAGTACCCACAAGTACCTACAAGTATCCACAAGTACCCACAAGTACCTACAAGTATCCACAAGTACCCACAAGTACCTACAAGTGCCTACAAGAACTCACAAGTACCTACAAGTGCCTACAAGAACTCACAAGTACCCACAAGTACCTACAAGTACCCACAAGTACATACAAGTACCCACAAGTACCTACAAGCACCCACAAGCACCTACAAGTATCCACAAGCACCTACAAGCACCTACAAGCACCCACAAGTACCCACAAGTACCTACAAGTACCCACAAGTACCTAAAAGTACCCACAAGTACCCACAAGTACCTACAAGTACCCACAAGTACCTACAAGTATCCACAAGTACCCACAAGTACCCACAAGTACCCACAAGTACCCACAAGTACCTACAAGTACCTACAAGTACCTACAAGTACCTACAAGTACCTACAAGTACCCACAAGTACCTACAAGTACCCGCAAGTACCTACAAGTACCCGCAAGTACCCACAAGTACCTACAAGTACCCACAAGTACCTACAAGTACCCACAAGTACCTAAAAGTACCCACAAGTACCTAAAAGTACCCACAAGTACCCACAAGTACCTACAAGTACCCACAAGTACCCACAAGCACCCACAAGCACCCACAAGCACCCACAAGTACCTACAAGCACCCACAAGTACCCACAAGTACCTACAAGTACCAACAAGTACCCACAAGTACCCACAAGTACCAACAAGTACCAACAAGTACCCACAAGTACCAACAAGTACCCACAAGTACCAACAAGTACCCACAAGCACCCACAAGTACATACAAGTACCCACAAGTACCTACAAGCACCTACAAGCACCCACAAGTACCCACAAGTACCTGCAAGTACCCACAAGTACCCACAAGTACCCACAAGTACCTACAAGTACCCACAAGTACCTACAAGTACCCACAAGTACCTACAAGTACCTACAAGTACCCACAAGTACCCACAAGTACCTACAAGTATCCACAAGTACCCACAAGTACCTACAAGTACCTACAAGTACCCACAAGTACCTACAAGTATCCACAAGTACCCACAAGTACCTACAAGTATCCACAAGTACCCACAAGTACCTACAAGTGCCTACAAGAACTCACAAGTACCTACAAGTGCCTACAAGAACTCACAAGTACCCACAAGTACCCACAAGTATCACAAGTACCCACAAGTACCAACAAGTACCCACAAGCACCCACAAATACATACAAGTACCCACAAGTACCTACAAGTACCCACAAGTACCTACAAGTACCCACACGTACCTACAAGTACCCGCAAGTACCCGCAAGTACCCACAAGTACCTACAAGTACCCACAAGTACCCACAAGTATCCACAAGTACCCACAAGTATCCACAAGTATCCACAAGTACCCACAAGTATCCACAAGTATCCACAAGTACCCACAAGTACCCACAAGTACCCACAAGTACCCACAAGTACCTACAAGTACCCACAAAAACCTACAAGTACCTACAAGTACCCACAAGTACCCACAAGTACCTACAAGTACCCACAAGTACCCACAAGCACCCACAAGTACCCACAAGCACCCACAAGCACCCACAAGCACCCACAAGTACCCACAAGCACCCACAAGCACCTACAAGCACCCACAAGCACCCACAAGTACCTACAAGTACCCACAAGCACCCACAAGTACCTACAAGTACCCACAAGTACATACAAGCACCCACAAGTACCCACAAGTACCTACAAGTACCCACAAGTACCCACAAGTACCTACAAGTACCCACAAGTACCTACAAGTACCCACAAGTACCCACAAGTATCTACAAGTACCCACAAGTACCTACAAGTACCTACAAGTACCCACAAGTACCTACAAGTACCCACAAGTACCTACAAGTACCTACAAGTACCTACAAGTACCCACAAGTACCTACAAGTACCCACAAGTACCTACAAGTATCCACAAGTACCTACAAGTATCCACAAGTACCCACAAGTACCTACAAGTACCTTCAAGTACCCACAAGTACCTACAAGTGCCTACAAGAACTCACAAGTACCCACAAGTACCCACAAGTACCTACAAGCACCCACAAGTACCCACAAGTATCACAAGTACCAACAAGTACCCACAAGCACCCACAAGTACATACAAGTACCCACAAGTACCTACAAGAACCCACAAGTACCTACAAGCACCCACAAGTACCTACAAGCACCCACAAGTACCTACAAGCACCCACAAGTACCCACAAGTACCCACAAGTACCCACAAGTACCTACAATCACCCACAAGTACCTACAAGTATCCACAAGTACCTACAATCACCCACAAGTACCTACAAGTATCCACAAGTACCTACAATCACCCACAAGTACCTACAAGTATCCACAAGTACCTACAATCACCCACAAGTACCTACAAGTATCCACAAGTACCTACAATCACCCACAAGTACCTACAAGTATCCACAAGCACCTACAATCACCCACAAGTACCTACAAGTATCCACAAGCACCTACAACCACCCACAAGTACCTACAAGCACCCACAAGTACCCACAAGAACACACAAGTACCTACAAGCACCCACAAGAACCCACAAGTACCCACAAGAACCCACAAGTACCTACAAGCACCCACAAGAACCCACAAGTACCTACAAGCACCCTCAAGAACCCACAAGTACCTACAAGCACCCTCAAGAACCCACAAGTACCTACAAGTACCCACATGTACCCACAAGAACCCACATGTACCCACAAGAACCCACATGTTCCACAAGTACCTACAAGCACCCACAAGTACCTACAAGCACCCACAAGTACCCACAAGTACCTACAAGCACCCACAAGTACCCACAAGTACCTACAAGCACCCACAAGTACCTACAAGCACCCACAAGTACCCACAAGAACCCACAAGTACCCACAAGAACCCACAAGTACCCACAAGTACCCACAAGAACCCACAAGAACCCGGGCAAAGCACCTACAAGAGCTCAAACGCCATGTTTTTCTTGATAATATCCCTCTGACGAAGTGCATCACAACAAAAACGCCGTAAGTCCAACATAAAAAATTAGGGCTAAAATGCGTGTCTCTTACAGTGGTAAAACGCCGTAATTCCAATACCCAAAACAACGTAAGTCAAAGTATGTGTTAATAATGATAAAAATCAATACTTAAACTTAATTTATCTTAATGAAACTAAGAAAAGGCACATCTATGGACTGTTATCTTTCATTTAAGATGGTTCCCAAACGTAACGAATGAATAGTTTTCTTTATACACGATCGCAATTAAGGTCATTTTTCAAAAAAATCCCATGTTATCTCTATGGAACAATATAGTATCTTTCACCAAATGTCTTAATAATTTTATGGATTCTAAAACCACCCTTAACAACTTTTTTCATTATAGAATTAACTATTAGTTGGATCTCTTTGAAATTTTAACCACAAAAGTAGGGCCCAAATTTTAGTTCACTGGCAAAATTTCAAAGCGGCAAACACAATACGAAAAAAGTTACAGCCAATCAAAGAACCCTCCTTTAGCATTAGAGGGAGTATCAAGTCTTATCTAAGAGAGCGACCGCTCTCCTAGAATTAGTATTCTATTTCAGTTTTTTCATTAAATTTAAGGGGTCATCCGTACAACACTCCAATCTTAACTTGAAAACAGTGGCCCTTAGGTCAAAATGGAGATAGAAGTTACAACATTTTCAATTCAAAATCGTTCGTCTAAAGAACATCCCCCTTAATTTATGGCAGACTTATCAGAAACACCCTGTATAGTTCATATATATTTTTAAATTGGTCTAGAAACGGCGGAGAGACAGGGAATTATAGAAAAGAGTACGTTGAAGATATGACCTAATTCTTGAATTCATCCCTGGGAGTGACATTTGCATATTAGTGAAAAGGGAGAGTATGGAGTTTAGGTCTATTTTACAAATTATATTAGTTTGCACGAACGAGTTTTGGATGAGTATTGTTACACAGCGCGCGCACACACACATACACACTCTCGCATCCAGGAACCAACCCGATTCTATACCCTACTTATTCTACTGAATAAAGAGATCTAGCGAACGGTTCTCTAGAAGGAAAGAATATCTTGGATTCTTGGTATATAAAGAAAAGAGATGCGTTTTCCTTGGAAAAGCTATAGGGCGCGTGCTGGTGGTAAGCTATAGGGCCATCCGGGTCAGGCTATTGCTAAACTCTAGTTCATATATATAGGAACTACATAAGTTTATAAGAGATGTTCCATAAGTATGACGCTACCTATACTTCGTAATGCTAGAAACTTAATGAGAGCTAGTTCGAGGGAGAACGACAAGCGAGAATTGACTACACTCGGTTAGTTTTGCAGTCCATCTTCCTATTTAGTCTGTACCAAGAAGTGATATTTAGTTTATAAGGGGGGAAGGTATAAATTCGCCACATTTCCAGCTTTATCTCCAGTCCAAACGTAGGTCCGGAGTTAACCCCCGCCGCCTCTAAATTACAACCGGCATCTCATTGGTTCTTGAAAACTCACGTCTGCGCGACGCCAATGATGAAAATTACGTATTTTCTGACTGAGGAGAGGCGAAATAACCCGGCCTCCTTTTACATCCCCCCTTGTATTTTGAAAGGGGGACTGGGACTATGGCGCGCGAATACTTACACCTTCTTCCTAATAAACTAGCTATCGCTTCTAAGTCTTTGATAGCTCCTCAACAGGCGTCTTCGCTTTACCTCGAATCTATGACCTACCTCAATCACTCCATGACAAGCTCCAGTTTGTAACCAGTGACAAACTTATAGAAGGAACATATCTTATGAACTTATGGAACTATATACGAATCTCTGTTGCCCTTCAACTCTCTCTCTCTCTAACTCGAAGAATAGGAGAGATAGAGAGGAGATAGAAGTGGCTAGGCTAGCCTGTCAACAGCCATTAGTTGAAAGACTCCTTGAGAAGGAAGGGAACCGCGCTTCGATGCATGGTTGCCAGCGGAAAGACCACCCGTACACCACCAGTTTATTACTTCACGAAGAATCCCGCACACTATAGCCAACACCACCGAATACGAAGTTATCTATCTACAATTCCTGACTGACTTGTCTGTCTGATAATCAACGCTATAAAGCTTTATAACTACAGCGCGTTTCAACTGATTACAATATAATTTAGTTACACCATATCCTGTAGGTGGGCTTTATGGCATGCTTTTCTGTTTGAACATGTCATGTCCCCCGTCATATTTTAAAATGGCTTCCCGAAAAGTAACAAAAAATATCCTCTATACTATAGCAGTAATAGGTCTGTCCCGTCGCGAGTGTTAATAACTTTCTTCTTAGCCTATTTTTGATTATAACCAAATAAATAAAAAAATAACAGTTTACAGACAGACAGACAGACAAAGAGAGGGAAAGTTTGCTGTGAATGATGCCCCTAACGAAAACTCTATATTTTCCCCTCTTTTCTGTTTAGTGTAAACGTGATTACAGCATCAGCACAGTGAGAGAGAGAAAGAGAAAATCATCGAATAAGGGACTCGATAAACAACACATAGCATAGCCCTTCCCACGCGTCCAATAAACAAACAACAAATGCGCAAATCGCCTAAAGAAACCTTCTCAGTTACAGTAAAATTTAAAGTCCCATAGGAAACTAAAGATATGCCCATAGAGTACTATATTATCCCTACAAACCCCGTAAAACTATCGTCAAAAGAACCTTCCCATAAATTATTAATAAATTTCATAAATAAACATGTTTTACTTTTGTTTAGGTTAGAAAGGAAATGTTTGTACTTTACGATAAGACAGACAATGGTATGACCCGCATAAGAAACCTTAACCCGTAAGCCTTGGCCTAAATACAGTACGTTACGCTATGAAGAATATAAAAATGAAAGAAAGACGTCTTACTTCATCGTCTGGAAAGTTGGAAGCGGTTAAATGCTCCTCTACGTAGAAATAGAATGGTTTACTGATTTTGACTAACGCGATACTTTGAGCACCGACGGAGTTTGAAACCACATCTTTATCGGCTTCCTCCGTCCCCGCGTTTTCACGCCCTTTAATCGACAATCAATTAATTCTTTAATAAGGCCAAACCAATTAAATAATACAGGGAATACATATAAGCTAATAGGAATCATTGTGTTCCATCCATTTTCACTCAACGTATCTAGGCGGATTTTGTGGGAGGAGCTATAGAATAATCATTATGTACGAGGAATTTTACCTCGCGAATAATCTATCTCGATGCGCCTCGCTACCAACCAATGAAAGACGTCCGAATTATGACGCGTGACGGAAAGTAGTCTCAAGTCCCGCCCACAAAACCCGCATAGAATTAACACGGGGACACAATAATTCCAATTAGCTGTATGCATTCCTGTAAATACTTACTAAATTGAGCGGAATTTCTGGATTTTCTTTTGACAGTTGAAACTATGCACATAATATTGAGCGCGACGATAAGAATGGCGCCGCCTACCGACGCCACCACCCACCACCACCAACGTCCACTCGAAGAGAACCAGTTCTCCTTTTGGGTTCCCGATGCCGAGGGACCCGAAGTCCCTACATCCTGGGGCCCCGCCGATGTCGGACGAGATTTGAACGCTTGGGGAACTAAAACAAGTCGAGCTTATTTAAACTACGATTATACTACAGAAAACTCTGTAGAAAGCGAAGAAATAAGAAAATATAACCTTTTAAAACTTTACTCAAAAAAAAAAAAAAAAAAAAGGCGGGAACTCGCTCAATTCAAACTTGAATTTTTAGAATATATAAAATATAAAACGGGTCCACCGGAACAGAAACAATATATATATATATAAAAGGAAAAAATGATAAATGTCTTTTCATATCGTCGCGAAATAACCGGAGAGGGAGAGAGAGAGAAATGGTGAAGGCCAGTTAGGCTTAGCATAACCTTATATAAGTTTTATTTTTTTTTGTCTCATTGGTTGAAGTAGAGCTAAGCCTCGGCCGGTATGATATATACAGAGGGATTTTTTCAAGAAACTATACTTTTAACATGCTTTTTTACAAGTCTTCCACGCTCGGCTCGGATTATACTCCAAGGGGTTGGATATTTACACGAGCGTTTCGACTCTGATACATAACATACAAATCATCATCTTCCTTCAATTATCTACACCTTTCAGTTTAGAAAAAAAAAAAAAAAAAAATTCGCCCCCCCCCCACCAAAAAAGTAGCTTAATTTTTGATGTTTTTTGCATAAAACTTTTACCTAAATGCAAAATATATATTTTTTTTATATTCGCATTGTTAACCCATTAATGGATCCCCGAAAAAGCTTCATACGAAAACATTAAAAATAAAAATAAAATATTAGAAAAAACATACCTCTTTTAAAAAGCATCATATGAAAGTTGCTATTGACGGCGCACGCCGGTTTTTTGGCTTCGTTTTCATTTTGGCGAGGCGTGGCTGATCGGTTCTTGAGCATAAAGACGCAGTTGGTCGATTCGGCGATTTCGATGGTGACATTATCCGAGGCCCATGACCTCTCGTAGGGGTACGTCCCCCCACCGGCACCTCCGAAAGGGGAGCCGCTACCGTAACCCCCCGAATCGACACCCATCGTACCTGCGAAGAAATAGAGGAAAAAGAAATTTAAAAAGTTGATGTATGGCGGGTGAAACATTTCTACAGGGGTTGTATTGAAAATGCATTGCCAAGTTTCAGCCTAAAGTTCCGCTTTGCCTATGATAAGGTGAAATGAAAAGTAACGAAAATCATTAGGTTTAGATTATGCTAGGATTGGGTTTAGATTTTGGCTAAGGCTAAGGTTACGGCTAATACTACGGCTACGGTTAAGGTTTAGGCTACGATTAAGGTTAGGGCTAAGGTTACGGTTAATGTTTAGGCTAAAGCTACGGTTTAGGCTAAGGCTAAGGTTTAGGCTAAGGTTTAGGCTAAGGTTTAGGCTAAGGCTAAGGCTAAGGCTTATGCTAAGGCTAAGGTTTAGGCTAAGGCTACGGTTAAGGTTAAGGCAAACTTAACTCGACGACGGTCGAGTGACGTAGGCAAGCTGTTATTTCATTAGCACACGCAGATAATAGGAAGGGTTTACCTGGGCCGAAGTTGAAATCGCGGCCCAAAGTCCTCCATGGCGTTTGTAAAGGATCGTGATCTTTACGCAACCAAGCGGAAGTAACATTGGCTTGTTCTCCGTCCAGGAGAACGCAGCACAAAACGGCTCTCTCGTCTTTTTCCTTCAAAACTTGAGCGTACGAAACCGTGTGCAGAACGATGGCATCTAAAACAAAGAAAACAGTATACGCAAAGGTCTATAGAATTAATTCAATTTGCTTGTAATTTAACTAAGCCGCGGGGAAGATTCTCATGACCTAAACAACTCCGAAATTATAAAGATTCATTAAATCCGTTCCTAGAATTTTAAATCGACACTTTAAGTTATTCTTTAGCGATTCTTCTTGGTGACCGTTGACGTCGAGGGGTTGGACACTATCATTAAAGCGGGATAGATCCTTTTCAAAAGACAGAGAGTGTGGTGTGGTGATGACCACCTTTGTTTTCTTAAGACGAGATATTCTTGGGTATGAGGACAACAAAGACGTTAGATACGACTTCAAATAATGCGGACCAAATTTGGTGGACTGGTAAATTTGAAGCCCTTTCTAACGTCTTTGGATCCACATATCAAGCAGACGATACCGCGTCCACCCCCTACCAGGGCCGGAAATAAGAAAAATTTACTTCTAAAAAATTACTTCTAAAAAGGTCTATTACACTTAACATTTGCGGAACAAACATTTCCAAATTCAATTCCACAAAATCAGCAAAAGAATTAGTAAATAATTTTCCCCAACTTGGAAATTAATGTTTTACCGTGTACAACTTTAGGAAATTTTATTTTTATTAATATTCGTTAAGCCTTGGCGGCTTTCGTATCTAAGTATGCTATATAGCAGACAACACACACACACACACACACACACACACAGTTCATTTTCACGTCCTCCAGGGACTGGCACGAGTTCAGGAAAAGGGCGCGAAAATGGGATTATACTTTAATCCTCTTAGGAGAATCGAGAGAGGCTGAAGTAAAAGCTTTCAATGGAAAAGTATAGCGCGCGCGTGTGGCTAGATTCTCAAGTTAGGACAAGAGAGTCGTCTAGAATTTCAAATTAACATTAATACGATTTTAGAGAAATGTATATAATTATCCGGAGAAACTAATTACGGAGTTAATCCTTGGAGGCCAAAATCCCCATCCCCTAGTCAAGTTAAAAAATAACTCATTTCGAGGAATGGATTTAAAAGAAAAATCTGCAGAGCGACTTAAGCCTAATTTCCAAAAACTTGGTGTAGTTTTAAGTAACTTAAAACCAACTTAAAACCTTTCCCATTTTCTTTTTATAACTCTACCATTTTTTGGCGGGAAATTGAACTTTTAAACACAGAGTCGATATCCTATTAAAAAAGAAAGATAAAGAAAAGTTTGTTGTTATAAAAACTTGAGGCGACACAAAAAGTAATTGAATTAAAAGCAAAAATTGGCCCAACCAACTTCTTCAAAGAAATCGGTTGCATCTTCAAGACTTTAAAGGACACACACGAAACTATATATATATATTCTTTTGCGGTAGAGCAATTATAAAACAAACGAACTATAGACTATAGCTAAAGTTAAGGGCGGATTAATACGCCACGCTTTAACCATATTGGCCTAGAAATAGTCCGAGTAAACTGATATTGATCCACGGCAATGCACGGTAGGAAATCAATCAATAAATCGGCTTGCGGGACTTGAACTTTTCCACTTTCAAGCGCAATCCGAACAACAAAGACAAAAAATAAAAAAAAGAGAAAGAAAATAACTGAAAAGGAGGTCGGACACTCGGCCTAAGTAACTATGAGTATAAGTCTGCCATAAACAAAAGGGTGCGTGTGTTCTTTGAGGGTCAAACTGAATGGAAAGTGCATGTCAAAGAAGAAGTGGGGTCTACAACGTTTAGTTATAAGGAGATACGGGCTCCCAAACATTGATTGGTCCCTAAAACAACAACTAAGAAAATAGATTACACAAGTGAAGTAATTACCTTTACTTTACCAGCGTTGTAATATTAATAGCGTAATAATATTTAATAGTAGGCACTTCTGCTATATAAAGGTTCAATACTTAGATTGATTCAAACTACTTAAAGCTGATGGGTCGTACTCCATAAGTGTGACTATTTCCTTCATGTTTTTGGGGCCAATCAATGTTTGGGAAGCCCATATCTCCTTATAACTAGACCGCCATGTACTTATAGACTTTCAACTAAGCTTGACCATAAGAACGTATCACCCTTTAATTTATGGCAGACTTATCAGAAACACCCTGTATAAGTTGAAAATACGAGAAGTATCCAAGCTATTATAGAGGAAACTGGAGAACCGGACGTTCCTAAAACAAGATAAAAATGAAATGGAAAAACGATAGAATTTCGGACGCGTAACGAAGTGGGCCTTCTATAGTTTCTTGAGCCCTAAAAAAATCAATCCGAGAAAGGATTGACATTAAATGACACCTCTTTGATAAAAAGAGCCTTTCTAAGGGTGCTCGTCACTTGGCAGAAACACGAGGAGTATTCCAAGCGTGTAAAAATGTCAAATTGTCAGAAGGAACGTGACTTAGTGGCCAATATAAAAGACCCAGGCTATAGTTAAGACTTGGGCAAAGAAATTATTTAACTTTTTATTGTCACAGAGTGTCGCCATTATATTTTAAAATAGCTAAAGTATAACTTAAATCATAAGTTTATAAGTTATGTTCCATAAGTTTGTTACTGGTTACAAACTGGAGCTTGTCATGAAGTGACGTAGGTCATAGATTCGAGGTAAAGCGACGCCCGAAGAGGAACTGTCAAAGGCTTATGATTAAATAGGAGAAGATGATTGCAAAACTAACTGAGTGTAGTTACTCAATTCTCGCTTGTCGTTCTGCTAGAACTAGCTCGAGCATTACAAAGTATGGGTAGCGTCATACTTATGGTAGGAACATATCTCATAAACTTATGGTAGAACTAAAATCAATATAATGACGTTGACAGTAAAAAAATAAGTTCAAACGACAGATAAACACGATTAAGATTAAACTAAATCGAAGTCGGCTGAGCGCTTCAACTCGCTTCTCATTAAAATTCCCTAATTACCTCGAGAACATCAAAAGGTAATTAGAATAATTAGAACGAATCTCGGGATGAATAAATTTGAATAAATATGTCATATAAAGCCTATTGAACATTTTTATCTTGTTCAGAGATATTTTGGTTTTCGTTTTCTATCAAATTTAAAAATTTGGTTTTGCATCATATTTTTGATCTTTTCTACAAATTCTAGAAACAGATAAGTAGCTAGGTTAGGTCTTCGGCTCACTTCGAAGTAAAAAGAACAAACTCAAAAGCGGTCTAGACGACTAGTTAGCCTGCGGGGACCAATAAAATATTCAAGAACTTTGATTGAGAACTAAAAATACTAAAGCCAAATACAATTCGTCATTTGAAACTTGGTCCCAAACTAAAGCTCGCAAAGAAATAAACATACTTAAAATTCCAAAGATCTAACAAAGAACACATTTAAGTGAAATTAAATTTAAAAGGCCCCAATATTTTCAAGCAATATATATATAGATACCCATATCATTAGGCCTAAACATATCCTATACAGGGTGTTCCTAAAAAGGACCGAAATACTGTTGTTCTATGGGAAACCAATTTTGAGTCGAAAGTATAACTTCTATGACATTTTGCCCTAGGCCAGGGTCACCGTAAACAAGATACGATTGGACTGTTTTATGGATGACCCCTTAATTAAATTAGAAATAGTTGTCTCTGAATGTTATACTTAATTTTAAGTGGTCATCCGTAAAACACTAGTACCATAACTTTAAAACGGCTACACTTACTTCAAAATATCATAGAAGTTACATTTTCGACTCAAAACCGTTCTTCGGAGCACCCTGTATATATACAGAAAATTGAACTAAAGTCCCTTCAATCGCGCGCATCTGTGTGCGATTGGCTTAAAGCGCGAGCGGGGTTGGATGCACGTGCCTCGAAACAAGATGCGGCTAAAGAAATGTCGTCCCATTTTCTAGTCTTCTCTATAAACTAACCTTAGAAGTGATTTTAGTTTATATTCGATTGACTATAGGTATTCGAGCGCGACTGGCGTAGGGTACTGTGGAATTTTCCCATTGGGATCGAATAGAGAAGAACAACTAATGAGGCGAATCTCGAATAGCGTCCAAATTTTTATAGATCCCGTTGATTTTTATCGCCCGAAGGTCATCATAGGTTAGTCGAGATGCTATAGAGTAAGGGGGGGGGAAGCTTGGTTGCGTGTACAGCAAAACCAAAGCCACTGGAACGAAGAAAAGAGCCCTTCTAGGATGGGTAAGTGATGAGTGTTCGGTGTTCCCAAATTGTGGGAGGGAGAGAAGAACATATACATTGTATATCGGAGAAATCTTTCTAAAGAACAAGTTTCAAGTTTCCAAGATAAACTCCTAAACGTGGAATAATTTCCTACGGGCCTATTTCTGCTTAAACGTGTATTTTCTATTCGAAACAGTGTCGCTACATGGCCATGGAGGACTATTTTCCATATAACTAAGCCTATTTTCTATTCGGAACAGCAGCTACGCAGGGTGGTTTTGATAAGTCTGCCATAAATTAAAGGGTGTGTGTTCTTGGGTGAAACTGAGTGGAAAGTGTCATAAAGAACATGGCGTCTACAATATTTAGTTATAAGGAGTATGGGCTCCCAAAAATTTATTGTCACACATGTGCACCGGAGTAATAAGCTTTAGTTTACAAGCGTATGCACACTTCTAGTCATTTAATAGTAGACACTTCTGCTATTGATAATGGTTCAAAACAGTTCTTAGATTGAAGAATATTAAAGGCTGATATGTCTTACTCCATATGTGTAATCTATTTCCTTGATTTAGGGGTCAATCAATGTTTGGGGGCCATATGTATGTTGTAGACCCCAAGAACACACCCTTTAATTTATAGCAAACACACCCTGTAAACGGTAAGAGTCACGATATATTCTAATTAAGGTCATCCAATTAAGAAATTTCTGCTTAATGAAACGGTAAAAGTGCTCGTTATACTTACATAAAACAGTGAAGTAAGCCGAACTAATCATTTCGTGTTGAAAATCATGAACGGCGACGCACTCGCACGACTCAAAGTCGTAATCCGTGACGTTTCCGAAGATAATGACGCATTTCCGGGGATACTTGATGCCGGCAGACGAGCTTCCGGTGGAAGATCCTCCCGAGGTGGAATCCGAGAGGACCCTGTCCACCGCTGGAACGTCATTGACCATGGGAGAATCTCTTGTTTCTTGGAACGACGTATGACTTTCATTTTCGCCCTCGACGTCTTTCTTCTTCCATCGAACGGTCAGTTTGGAAACCATATTGGAGTCGGTGGGACAATCCTGTTGCACCTGATTGGTACTACCGCCTCCTTCCCGCACCGAAGCGTGAAGTTCGGACTCGCGGTCAACTAGGACCGGGTCACGCTTCGGGGGAGCCGCTATAAAGTAATAAAACAAAACAGATCATCAGTCAAAAATAACGTAACAGATCGCAAAGAGCGAGAGTGTGTGGAGCGTTGTCCAGTTTGGTGTTACAGACTATAGTGGCGGTAGAGAGGCGTGTAGACTGTGTACCCCTACCTCTGGGCGCGCTCTTGTAAGACAGGATACTGTAAGCACCAAGTAGGGGGATGACACTGAGCTAAAAGACATAAGGGCATGACGTTTGCATACGTAGTACTGCCATTACTCTATAGTCTAACCAGGGAGAATTATAATATGCGGAGTAGAATTAAGCTATTAACGACTACATATAGCTTTTGTCAACATTCTCACATAATATACCAAGTCTCTGTGTACCAAGAACCCCATAAAAGAATTAAGCGGCGTACGAATAATTTTTGACTGTGCAGACCCCAGATTCAATCGAATTTGCGTTCGCTTATTCCCGTTGCATGGCGATGGCGGCGACTTTTCGCCGGACAAACAAAATGTTCAAGTAAAGGTGCGGGCGGAAGAAGGGTCAATTGGCGGGAGGTTTCTAGGAATGCGGGGGGGGGGGCAGCCGGTCGGTGATTTCTGGACAAAAGCAGCATAGCGTGATCGAACAGAGAGAGAGAGAAAAGGAGAGAATGGATAGACATCGGGAAAGAGAAAAGACGAAGTCAAGAATGGCGTGAAATTCTTTCTGGCAAGTTGGCTTTCTTGCGGAATTCCAGAATTTACGATTCTTCTTCTTCTATTATATATAGGTAGGGTGGTGTGCAACAATACCCTCTCCGGTACGTCCCCACCCCCCCCCTTGGTCCCACTTTTCCCTCCAATAGAGTCAGTCCCCAACATTTTCTGCTGATTAAGTCGCGTGTTTTGTAGAGCAGTGTCTGTCGGATCATGGAATCGAAGGGGACCCACCCAAGGCCAAACTTTCTTTTAAATCGGATGGCCGGACAGAAGCCAAAAGAAAAAGTATTTCTGGCTGCCGCTGGACCTAAAATATATTGCCTCTGCTGAATCTCACGTGGAATTCTAGAAATTTCTCCAAAAAGTTGGCGGGAAGGAATTGGCCAAGAATTATACTAGGTAGGTCTAAAGAACGAGGGAGTCCACAGCTGAAATATCTTTGAAACCATATTCTTAATTATTTTTCTTAATATTCTTTTTCCCCCGCTTCATTTACCGCAAGGGGGAGGTGATAAGATGGCCTCCCTGACTGATGAACTTTTGTTAAAGGATAAAGTTTGCGCGAAAGTTAAATGCCATTGGAAACAATAGAATAAAAGCTATAAAATGCTTTTATCTTCTATACAAAGGGAAATAGATATCAAAGAGGAGAAATGACTGTCCAAAAAGGGAAAAAGGCACTTCAAAAAATATACACTCAAAGAGATTCATACGCCATACTGACTAAATAGGCTTTTTTAACCCAACTACAATGCCACCTCATTCTTGGCTTTATGCGTAGTAACCCTTAGCGCGTGCAAGAGGCGTGCGAAATTAATATCGAAATGGTCTGTATGGGCCCCTTCATTGTAACGCGATATTGGATCAAGCGCGCGCTTTGACTCTAAACGAGTTAAAGCATTACGAAAGGTAGGTAGGAGTTAACTGAAGAGTTTGTACCGATAAGGTCGATAGAAATTGGGCGATTTCTTACCGAGGACGTTAATTTTGAGAAGACAATGAGCGGAACCCTCGCTGTTTTGAGCCAAACAAACATAATCGCCGGCGTCCTGCCGGGTAACTTTTCCGATTCTCAATAGCGGCCCTTCGTAATAGACTCCTTTGAGAAACTGGCGCGCTGAACCGGAGGTGGAACTGCCGCCTATACTCCCTGGTAGGGTGCGGTTGGCCCGCGTCCAGCTGTAACGGACGTCCGAAGGGTTGGCTTTAGCCGTCAAATTGATCAGACGAGATTCCCCTTCCACCATCTCAACGCTAACGTAAGTTTCGCCAAATACGGGAGCGTCTAGAAACGAGACAAAAAACAAATAGGCATGATGATGGCGATCAAATTAGAGGCTCTATGTACATACAATGTCACGCTCGAGGAATTGTGGGCGACACGAGGGGACAGTGTATGAAAACATCGGAGACATATCATTTATATTTTGCGTTAGGCTTAGCGAAACCGTTGGCTATACAAGACCGCAACCTTGGCCACGCTAAGTATAAGTTACCTATACTATCACGCCATAAACACAATATACCATTTCGGAAATTACCTACAGAGGAACCAACATACAAGGACTAGTTCGCCATTGGGATATTCTCCCTCTCGAAAAAAGCACCGCTAGAGGCAGAGCGAGTTGGCTAGCCTCCCGCGTGTATTGAACTCGGGCTCCGTCTGGCGTTGCTTCTTGGCGTGAGGGAGAATACCCCTCTGTATGTAATTTCCGAAATGGTCTATGGGAGTCACGCGTGCCTCTTATCCCTTCCCAAACGACTTAAATCGATTAAAGTATAGGAATTAGAAAAATAAATACTTACGTCGTACGCGTAGATTGTAAGTGTCGCGGACTCGTTTGTCCAGTTCTTGACTAGTGGCCAAACACTCGAAAACGGAACGGTCATCCGAGGCTGTCACGGTCAGATTCAAGATACTTTGCGCTCGGACACCCCCGTAAGAGCTCTCGGAAACCGATACTTCCACTCCGGACAATTCCTCCTGATTCCTTCGCCAACTTAAAATCGGTCCAGGGTTTCCGCTGTCACTCAGACACGATATCAAAATCTGTAGAAAGGGAAATATACGCTTCGATTAACAAAGAACCCCGTCCTCCCCTTACAGTCATTAACAATCAGTTAAATGAGGCAAAAAAGCAAGTTTAACTTTTCCAAGCCAAAATTTCAAACTTCTAAAACTATCAGTAGTATACTAGTTGGTTCCGACTATCTACATAATTGGGTCTAACGTCATCAGCGACAAGAATAAAAAAAGGCCCAGAAGTTATTCGAATCATTAACTCTGACAATATTTGAACGCGGATCATTTGGCACTGCAGTTCATTTTCGCTTAAAATGTTTTAACATTTTTTACATAATTATATATACTTTCCGTAACCAGACAGAAATTTAAATAAAATGAATAAAACGTTAATTACCTGTTCTCCAGCTCGTGGAGTTTTCGGACTGGATGCGATGCTAACATTCCTTGGTGCGACTGCAAAAGTGCAAAATATTATGACACTCTTTAGAAAATTTTTAAAAATGTCGGGGTAAAATGTTGACGTTGAAGAACTTAGTCTAAAAAGTGTTTGTGTAACACGATAAAGAGTTTGGGGAAACACTGCCATACAAACTCGTGTATTAATTTCAATCTCTTAATTAAACGCCTGCATGTTAGACCTTTCAACTAGTTCAATGATATATTAAACAATCCTATTTAAATTCGCGTCACTTCATCTCTCTTCCTGTCACCAAGCAGGACAGAAATGGTATAGCCAACCCATCACGCCAAGCAGCAGTCTAGCTACAACCATAGGTTCATAAGATGTGTTCCATAAGTTTGTCACTGGTTACAAACCGGAGCTTGTCATGAAGTGATTGAAGTAGGTCATAGATACGAGATAAAGCGACGCCTGGTTTTGGCTTTGCACAGACTAAATAAAAAGATGGACTGCAAAACTAACCGAGCGTAGTTACTCAATTATGGCTTGTCGTTCTGCTAGCATTACGAAGCATAGGTAGTTCAGACTTACGGAACATATCTTATAAACTTATGCTACAACTTAAGACTTATGGAACTATCACAGCCGGGTCCCTAACAACAACTCCATTGCAATTGGGGGGGGACAGGTTCAAGTCATCCTCCCCCATTCCGAACTGGGAATGAGGATCGAAGGAAACTGATCATCAGAAAAGACCTAAGCCTAATTTGTAAGCTGATAAAGATAGTTTGTTGTTTTTTATCCGAAAAGCTTCTTGGAAGATAAGCTTTAATTTAAGACGCTTAATTAAATTAAAGAAAAGAGGGCGCGCCGCGCTATTTCGTTTCAATTGCAAAAGATAAGTTGCTTCCTAAAGTAATTAATTACTTACATTTAACTCTTAATTTCACTGTGGCTTTTAAGGGCTCTTTGGCAGCCACGTTAGAAGCTTCGCAACGAAATTCCAACCCGTTCTCTTTGCGGTCAGCGAAAATGGTCAGTTCGCTGTACGCTTCGTTACGGTTCTCCGAATAGACACCGGATACCTGAAAAAAGATCCGGATCATTCTCGTAATTAATTAGGATTTTGCAATTAAAAATTAATGAGTATAATTAGGGTGTTCCAAAAATGAAGAGCGGTAAGACCGAAGTACAGTGGGTTTTGGTTCTAAGGGAAATCAATTTTGAGTTCAAAATGGCCCGTGCACCGTTTACGAGTTATGATTGGAGTGTTTTACGGATAACCCCTCTATAAATTTAGCATTGTCTTTCGTAGAAGCAGAAGGGGGTAATAGAAGAAGGATACCACTCTGTATCCTCTATTACTTTAGTTACGTAACATGATTCTTACCAGGCTCATACACCTTTATGTTTGCTCTCCTGCTCATCAAACTCGGTTCAGATGGGCATCGCACCGTGCTAGGGTGAATTCTACAACTGTTTGGTGGTACTAAATCCTTAGCAATCAACCCACAAACCTTGATTGTCTTGACGTGGGACAAAAATCCATGCACAAGTGCTGACGCCTTGGCAAATAGTTAAGCACTAATAGAGTAATTATGAGGGAACTATTTATCGCGTATGTGATTCGGTTTAGTATTACCTAGCTCCAAATGTAAAATAATGTTGGGAAGAATCATGTTAGAATTACCCCGGCCGATTTGTGGTACACTTCTCTCGAACAGAACTATTATATACTTCTGGTTGCTAGAAGTTACATTTTCGACCCAAAATCGCCCACACACTACCGCACCCTTTTTGTAACACCCTGTATATATATACATATCTATACTGACCTCTATATCGTCTTTATACCACTTTAAGGTAGCGGCTGGATTTCCACGTTGTACCGTGCATAAAAGATTACTGGTTTCGCCTTCATTTAGGGGCGTTCGGACACCGCGACCGGTAATGATCGGGACACCGGGAGCGTCTATAAAATAAAAAATGATAAAAAACCAGTCCATTATTAAGAAAAATGCTACACAAAAAAAAGGAATCAGCACGGAACTTCCGTTAAGGAAAAAAGAAACCTTGAAATGATAGGAAGACGCATTTTGAAAAATAAGAAAGAAAAAAAAAATTAAATAAAGTATGATGAGAGTTTTATTCAAAAGAATTTCTACTATAGAGTACTGACACTCCGTGTTAACTAGCCATATAGTGTAACGTAGTCAAAGGCGTGGAGGTGTCATTTCTCTATTTCTTTTTCTTCGTCTCTTTCGGCTCTCGGAGAAGAAAGATTGAAGAGATCTTATAGCGTTTCAGTGGCTTGATTTGCCCCCAAAGTTCGCCTTAAACGACCCAGTATTTCAATTTGAATATTCGGTCGAAATCCAAAGCGCTCAAAGACTATCTAGAGTTCTCTTTTTCTCTCGCTTTTCCATAAAACCCCTTTTCTTCAATTTCAAATATTCCGTCGCCGACACTTCATTTTTCTAGTCTCACCAGGATCTGCAGGCTGTAACAGAGGTCAACTGAAAGGTTTCTATCTCAAGTGCGTACTTGCTTCAACGAAGATTTCTAAGTTAATTGAATTTTTTCAACGTTCATAATTTATTTTTGTATCCCAATATATTAAAGGTAGCGTTGAAAAGGGCAATGACTTACTCGAAGGATTTTAATGTATCTTTAATAAAACCCGAGGCCCGATGTCCCATGATTCAAAGTGGCACGTCAATATGGAGGGGTTAGGGGTCATTTTCGCTAATTTTCTTAATTACTCAACTTCAGATTGTTGTAACTCGATTACTCGAAGTATTGAGTATCATTTTTAAAACTAAGAAATAGGACTATGACATACCAAGAAGCGATATCTAGTTTACTAGAGAGAAGGTATAAGGTGCCTAAGTATTCGCGCGCCATAGTCCCAGTCCCCCTTTCAAAATACAAGGGGGGACTTAAAAGGAGGCCGGGCTATTTCGCCTCTCCTCAGTCGGAAAATACGTAATTTTCGTCATTCGCGTCGCGCTGACGTGAGTTTTCAAGAACCAATCAGATGCTGGTTGTAATTTAGAGGCGGGGGTTAACTCCGGACCTACGTTTGGACTGCTGGAGATAAAGCTAGAAATGTGGCGAATTTATAAATTCTCCCTTGTAAACTAGATATCGCTTCTTGGACATACTCAAAGGATTTACCCGTATATCGCTCATAAAACCCTTGTTCTGATGTCCTACGTCTCACAGTTGTTGCGTCAATAAGAGAACGAAGGAGGGGTTAGAGGTCATTTTAGCTAATTGGATCAATTACTCGAGATCTTATTGGTGTAACCCCAAGTATTTAGTATCGTTGGAAAGGGGAGAAATAACACTGTAACATGCACAAATACGATAATAAGAAAAGGGTCAGAGGTCAATTTTACTAATTTGATTAACTACTCGAGCCCCGATTGTTGTAACCCCTAGTATTTAATATCGTTGGAAAGGGGAGTAATAGGGCTATGACATACTCAGAGGAATTCATTGTATCTGTAAGAAAACCAGAGTAACAAGGCTCAAAAGGGCGCTGTTTCGATAAGGAATATGCGGCATAAACTGAATAGAACGTTTTGGTTACGTTTATAGATGACCTTTCACCCTTTCTACTACACTTCCCACCCACCCTTCCGCCTAAACTTCATTCAAAGTAGAAAACTGTTTGAAAAATGACGAAAAATATGAAAACTGAATTCTTTTATAGAATATATTTTTTCTTTAGAGTAGCTTTAGTTCGCGGTTGAAAAAGTACCTAATCTTATATATTCTGTATCATGTGGTACGCTATATACTGAACATAGACACACTCGCACACCAAGACAGGACAGGACTGGATTGGGATGGGATTCACATGCAAAGGACTTACGTATGGATATTACGTGAATTTATTCAAACCATAACAAGAATAAACGTAAATAACTATATAGGGCAGAACGTCCGTCGGCCACACTGTCAAAAATACGTCAGAATACAAGAGAATATTCTACGGGGAATTGAATAAATTCGCATAATACGCCATTTCTTTAAACGTTGAAGGGTATTCGGGGGGTTGAGTATTTCGATATATTTTAGCCAAGGCTTAACCCAGGGCCAGAGAGGCAATTGATGATGATAGCCTAGCTATACTATAGTATACTCTAGCTATAGGTATGTCTTCATAAATGGACTAAAGAAATAACCAACCCTTTCAATGGCAGAAATAGAAATATTAAAATACATCTAAAAGAATCTATTCAACCAAGAAGTGATATGTAATTTATTAGGTAGAAGGTATAAGATGTCTAAGTATTCGCGCGCCATAGTCCCAGTCCCCTTTCAAAATACAAGGGGGGACGTAAAAGGAGGCCGGGCTATTTCGCCTCTCCTCAGTTGGAAAATATGACTGTAATTTTCGTCATTCGCGTCGCCGCGCTGACGTGAGTTTTCAAGAACCAATGAGATGCTGCTTGTAATTTAGAGGCGGGGATTAACTCCGGACCTACGTTTGGACTGGAAATAAAGCTAGAAGTGTGGCGAATTTATACCTTCTCACTAATAAACTAGATATCACTTCTTGATTCAACCTAAAAGATTGAGGAGGCGCCAAGGCTATAAACATTACTCCATCAGTACCAAGGACAAATCAATTAAAGTTAATTAAGAATTAAAATTACTTACAATACACTCTAATTTCGTGAGTACTCATAACCGTCAAGTGCATCGGTAAAGTTTCGGATCGACACGTGAAAATACTGGTACCGGAATCCTGTTTACGTCACAAATAAAAACGGATAAAACAACTTTGAAAAAATATAATCAATTGTAAAGGTTGTATGAAGCTAAAAAAATACGTAGGATTTTTTTTTGGTTTTCTTTATGTAAATAAGTCATTAATTTTTAATGATTCAGATATAGGCCTATATAGCTAGGAATAAATAAATATGCTAATTCATTAAAGGTTAAGATATATTAGGCACCTTATAGAATTCCAAAAAATTTATCTTAAGCCTATTTAGGCTTTAGAAAAGGGTGCTGACATAAAATAGACAGGAAAGAGTTACCCCTTTTTGTTACAAAGTATATTTATCAGGCGTCTAGCTAACTCTTTATTTTGGTGAGTTCCTAATTCACCAGGCTGTAATTAATAAGAGCGTTCGTCTTATTCTTATATCCCCCTTCCCGAGCTTATAATGATAGCTTAGCTTAGCCCGCTATAGTTAATAATGGCGCCAATTGACTGCAAGGCGGGGGTGATTGCGCGCCAAAATAGATTGCGTAATTATAAGCCGCAGCCGCATCTTTTTCCCGCCTTTTTCCTATAACTCGCGCCAATAATGTCTCTCACGCCAAATAGGTAAAATTGCGGGAAAAGGGATGAAGATCGAGGGCTAAGTGACTAGACCAATATTGAAAATAAATAATCCAAACCAATAAAGGATAAATGGGAAGAAGCCGCAAGGATGACGACAAATTAATCAATAGGCTTAACAAGACGATGCAGGTAAAACACTCGTTCTTTAACCCTTATATTTAAATAGACGAAAATATTTAAAAGAAAGAATATAAAATGCGCATCAGATTATTTTCCCCTAAAAAACATAATCTTAACATTACGTGAGCTGAAACCATTACTTTTGAAATAAATATCTACGGAATTAATGTACAAAGAGCACGGAAAACTGCTTTAAAATCTACCTACGGAATCCTTATCTCTTTCAAACACAGGTGTACATGTTTCTCAACAAAGACTGTTTAGGCCTAACATCCTTTTCGAAATTTAAAGCAAACGTTTAATTTGAAATGTATTATTTTAAAACTCATTAAAATCTTCAAACTTAAATCAAACTAATTAAAAGAGACAGTACGTACGAGACGTTGTGTTTCATGATTCTACGTAATTCAAATTATACCTTCCAGAATTATTCCGAAGCAAAGTTTACACAAAATTGGTTACGAAAGTTTCCAGAGTTAGTAAAGGCTTACCTAAATTGTAAATAACTTTGACATAATTTCCCCATAGGGGACAGTGGTAGGTGGGAATAACAAAGGTACTAAGGTACCTTGAATAATATAGAAAATCAATTCTTTAAATATAAAGAGTACTGGCAAATTCTATACGTACTCACTCTCTCTCTATTTATAGCTACAAAGTAAGGCAGTTTCTCCCAATATTAAATGAAATTATTACATCCTGAACTCGGACGGCATTTTCCAAAAGCGTTAAGCCTAATTTCTAGAAATCAAAACGAGAACTTGGTAGTTTAGTCTCTTGACAATCCCAAGAGAGAATTAGAAGGGCCGTTCCAGCACGATTATTAATCATTATTATTGCTGACTCTCATAGATACCCGCAATAAATATTTCTTTAGCGATAACCCTTTAAAACCCCGCTATAGATGTTCGCGAATAAGATGTATTTCTAATATCTATGATGTTACTGTGGAGAGAAGGGCTTAAAATTAGGAGTACCCTTAGTTAGTCGTTAGTCAGGTGAAGGGGGAAATGGCTCGTTATTGTTGCTAATGGGCGCTCGCGAGAAATCTTGTCTAACTTGTCCGATTCAAATATTAATTGCTGTTTATTTACATCTAATTCGTGTCGTCCACGTTAGAACTCTGCGCACGCATGCGCCAATACCGAGAGATATCCTACCATTTCTCAAATCTCGTTGCAGGCGGACAAGGTTGGCCGGTTGTCAGGTTAAAGTACCGAGTCCCTCTTTCGAAATGGACACAGAAAAAGAGGGAGAGAGAGAGTTTCCATAGTCAAAGTACTTTTGACGAAAGAATAATAAAGAGTAAAATGCGAACGAAACCAAGCGGAAAACCGACGAGTCAGGGGAAGGACGCGGGAAGCGTACTAGGAAGAGCTAGCGCAATCCTTTGAAGAAGCGCGGGAGCAAAGAGAAAAAAAGAAGGAAAAAGAGACTAGAAGATGGAGAGATGAAAAAAAAAATAAGAGAGAAGAAGAGGTATAAAAATCTTTGGGAGAAATTCCGGAACCGGTGGAGCGTATTAGTAGATTCCCCGCAGGAGGCATTCCACCCTTACAAACTCGGGTTCAACCTTAAACATTTAATACGTCAAGTATAAACCGTTACAACGAATCCTTACGCTACAAGTTCGTACTCATTCGACTTTTACCAGCGAACAAATAGCCGCTCCTTCTGATGGAAAAACGGACAACATCACCGAAGAAATGTATCAAGAGTCGTCAGAAGGGATGGGGGGGGGTGTTCAACGTCTACATACATACATGTAGAGGGTATCAAACCCCCCCGGACGATAGAACCCCAGGGAGAAAAGTGACGGCGGGAGGAATAACCCCCGACAAGAACGTAGTAGCATACCCTCGTGGACAGAAAACAAACGAAAGAACATTCTATTTAAGGCCGTGCGGCTTTACACAGGCCAGCGCAGCCTGCAGGCCGGGGAAAGGATATTTAGAGAGTGGGGCTCTATCCCCTCCTCAATCCCGGTACTCAGCTACATCCCCCCTTTACTCTCCTAAATACAAAGTGGATGAATGAAAGCATCGTGGAGAGGAAAAAAATAGGAAAAAATGTTTCAGCGACAAAATCTCATTTCATGTCTGGAATTTTTCTTTTATATTAAAACCTTTATAAAAGGGTCAGTTAAAATCAATACGTTTACTAAAAAGAAATTTAGATAATCGTCAAATTGACCGCAGAATTGCAATTTATATATATCGTAGGTCTAAAATAGACTAAGAAAAAGTGTAAGAATGAAGAACTTAAGGAAATTATCGAATTTTAGTTTTGAACATCGCGCGACGTCTTGTTGAGTTTGAAGCAAAAAAATAAGAAATACATTTGAACTTTGAAGAGAGAGTTCAAAGTTGGTTCGAAAAAGGAAGGAAACATATATATATATATAAGAGATAAATTATATGTTTGTTTGGTAAAGGGCATTTCAAATGGTGGTAAAGATAAGTCTTTAGTATACGGGCTCCCTGTACCATAGGCGGGAAAAATACGCGCCAAAGTGGATACATTAAAACCAAAAATAAAAAAAAAGCTCCAGTTAAAAATAGCCTAATCTTTCACACGGGGCCTTGAGGTTTCTTGCTAAAAAAAATAAAACCCTTGTGTAGTGACTGACTTAGAAAGTTTTTTTTGGAGAACTTTGTTTTTGTGTCATGCTCAACGAACATAAAAAATTACCTGCCTGGTGAGAGGTACCGACAAATTAGACTTAGTGACCCATCCTTGACCTGTGGTCGAAACCATCGTCTCGGGATCGTAGACTTTAACGCCGTTGACCATCCAAGTTAATTGGGATGTCGGATTGCTGGGACTCGTCTGACACGACAAGCTGACCGTCTCGCCAAGTAAACCCCATTTTGGACCGCTGATAGCCACAGTGTCCGACGGATCTTGAGTTGAGAAACAAAGAAAGATTGTATATTGCAAGAACTTAACTTAAATTCCGTAAAATCTTCACTTATACCATAAGTTCATAAGATATGTTCCATATAAGTTTGTCACTGGGTACAAACTGGAGCTTGTCATGAAGTGATTGATGTAGGTCATAGATTCGAGGTAAAGCGACGACTGGTTTTGACGCTGTCAAAGGCTTAGTATACAGACTAAATAGGAAGATGGAAGTCCTGCAAAACTAACTAACCGAGTGTATCACTTCAATTCTCGCTAGTCGTTCTGCTAGAACTGGCTCGAGCTGTAAGTCTCTCAGTAACATTACGAAGCGTAGGTAGTGTCAAACTTATGGAAGGAACATCTTATAAACGTATGCGAATTTTTAAGTGCAGTCTCTCGAAGTTGTAATGTATTTAAGATAAAGAGTTGAATATTTAATGTCTACTCTGTTTAAAACTTTAACTTCAATAAAATACAGTATAGCTCGTCGTTATTTAATCAACAAACTTTGGGATGAAGGGAGTTAACGGTTGAAGTTTTGAAACTAATTTCTAGATGCGTTTACCCTAAAGTTTACTCGGGAATGGATGTCATTCCTATTGAAGAAAAATCCCCGGAGCCATCAGTCCCGCTAGACAAACAAATGAATGTTTCCTCCCTCCGCTTTTTCTTTTAATCACGAATAAAGTCACAGAAAGAGGAGGAAGGAGAAGTTTCCTTCTGAGGAAAATCGACTTAAGGAAACACAGACGTATATTGCAAGGGCCATCAGCGATCCTATAGTTCCCTTATTCCCCGCTTCTATTAGTAGATTAAAAGGGGGTCCAAGATTCCAATAAAAATCCAGTCATTTCAGTTTTTCTCTTAACAGAAAATGGGCATCGAGAGGACAGAGGTCAACAAACATACTAATGTTAGCTAAGCTATACTCGGCTTGACCATGTATTTCCTATGAATACATTAAACACTAAATTGCATGTCCGAGTTGTAAAGACATTTTGAACAGGGTTGCCACGACATTTTCAGATTAAAATTCCCTGACTTTTCCAGGTTTTCCCTGACCTAGTTTCACGATTTTCCCGGACTTTTTAGGTTCAATTGTCATTGTTCAAATTTAACTAAACAGTTGCTTTTAATTCGCATTCTTTAATATTTAATGTGAAACCTTTTAACCAAATTCCCTAACTTTGATAAAATTCTTAAATTTCCCTGACTTTTCCGTCTCATTTAGAAATTCCCTGGGTTTTTTCAAGGTCTTTCTTGACATGTGGCAACCCTTTTGAACGTAGCGCGCATGTGGAAGTTAGGCGAGTTCACGAGCAATCATAGAAAATACGCAATGCCGTCAACGGGCTCAAAGGATTAAGTAAATTGAATTTAAAAATTCAGAAACGGTTGAGTTGCTCTAAATAAAATTTTACAAATATTTTATCCTGATTTACTGGCAAAAAACTTTTCAGTAAAAATAAAAGATTAAAGGATAGCGAATATTTTCTTTCGAGATCCATTAAATATCGAAACTATTTTCCAAGTAATATAATTTCAGTTCTTATTTTCTAAATTTTGACTGAACTTTTATTTTATTGGGTTATGGGTATTAAAAGGTCAATAAGATTACTGGTTTTTATTCAAGAATATACTAAAGCTAAGAATTTCTTGACCTTATTACGATCGCTTTATACTTATACCTATTTTCTTTTTTTCCGATATCGACTTTTTTCGATATTTGGAGCGAGTAAAGGGGTATATATCTCGAAAAAACTTGGACTTACAGAATACGGTCAATTTGAGTCTAATCCGATAAGGTTCTCGTAGAAAATGGCTTTTGGCTTCGCAAGTGTAGACGGCGTTATTGTGGGCGGGTGTAATGGTAAAGGCCAGGACATTGACGACGTCCCGTCCGCTGACGACGTAGGTGTCGTCCTCCAGAACGTCGTCCTTGTACCAAACAACCCCGGGAAGTGGATTTCCACCACGACAGACGCAACTCAGCGTCAAGGAGTCACCCGCGTAAAGAACGTCACCTTCTCTGTAGCCAGATATCTCGGGAAACGACGGCTTGTCTAAAAACATAAAAAAAAACCCAGACCCATCAATAGACCTTTTGACGTAAAAATAAACGGGGTAGGCAACCCTCAATATCTGGACATTGCCATCCGTCTCTGCGCACTTTCACAATACAAAATCACTACAGCGCAGGCGCCAAAAAGCGAGATGCCCCCCCCTGTATTTCCCTTTTAGTTATTTCGAAAAGTATTAAGTTATATAATAATATAATTCTTCATTATAGATTCTTTGTGAAATTAAATAAACAGCGGTGCTTATTTCCCTAGTAGACGGGAACCTAACCTCCATTGAACCCTACCAAAACGCTTACCAAACCTAACCCCCAATTGAACCCTACCAAAACGCTTACCAAACCTAACCCCCAATTGAACCCTACCAAAACGCTTACCAAACCTAACCCCCATTGAGCCCTACCAAAACGCTTACCAAACCTAACCCCCATTGAACCCAACCAAAACGCTTACCAAACCTAACCAAACCCCCATTGAACCCTACCAAAATGCTTACCAAACCTAACCTAACCCCCATTGAACCCTACCAAAACGCTTACCAAACCTAACCTAACACAACATAAATACTGTGTTAGGGGTCAGATTACTGGCATGTACTTACGCCAAACGCTCAGAACAACGGATGCCTTCATTGGATGTTTCCAAGCTTTGTGAGTGGCTTCGCAACTATACAGGGTACCATTGTCCGTAGCTTTAGGATACAATACAACCGTATTACTGGTGATTCTACAACGTCCGCATTTCGTCGCTCGGGAAACCGTTAACCTCGTCGCTTCTGTTAGAGAACGAAAAACATCACTCTATTACAACTCGATGTACTTAAGGTTTTCAACGCGACATGAAGGGTCAGTGGTGCCGTGAATCTCCTTTCCCCTAAAAAGTTTAAAGACAAATAAGGTGTATTTCTGAACTTTGCCCGCAATCTGATTATCAGTACATCGATCTATTATCATTATAAGAGCTCCTCGGATCTCCCTCGATCCCCGAATCAATCCACTCTTTACACAAATAGAGACTGACTATACCCAGAATTCCATGAGACAACTATAACCCTATGCCTATCTCTTCGCCAAACAAAAAAGGAAAAAAATAAAAAAGTTTCCTTAAGAATCGTTGGTAGCGCGTGCAAGGTGTATTGTTCTTAGTTAACCCCCTTCTCACGAAATACCTCGCGAATGTATTCAAATTAATCCACGAAAATATTCTTTCAGACTTTCTAAGATTACTTTAAATTAACGTGGATGGTAAATTACGAAGTTTACAGAAGGTCAACAATATTCATTTGAAATAGGAAGGAAATTCATCGGGGTTACGATCCATCTCCGGTTAGCCAATGATCGATCGATTGGTATTCCCCTCTTTATTTGACAAAGGTTACTGATTCGCGGAGTAATCCCCGCGCGATGCCCACTCCATTCCATTCCATCCTTATCCTCCCTATCTATCTGACTCTTCCTTGGTTGGGTCTACTATAGTTTGGCCTCGCGTGTAAAGAGAAAAGAGAAGAAAACGGCAATTTCTTTTCGACCGTGTCTTTGGAGACCCATGGATAGATTGATGGAATTAAGTCAACTTAAGTCCCGCAAGTACCACAGCACGCATTCGAGCCACACGTTAGATGTTCTTTCCATTTTCAAACTTTTCAATAATACGAGATCGAGATTGAGTAGAGAGAGAGAGAGAGAGAGGAAATAATTCCCTAACCTATACTATATTTTATTCTATTATAATACTTTTATGCAAATTAAGAACTATAGTTTTTACAGAGTATATAATAACCATTTCAATTGAGTCTGGTTTTTGACGACTAAAAAAAGTGGAATTCATAAACGTCGGACGCAACGCAATTTAGTACAGGTGAAGGCAGCGCGTCGTACGCAAAAGGCAGACTTTGCGCACGACGCCTTACCTTCACCTGTACTAAATTGCGTTGCGTTCGACGTTTATGAATTCCACCATTAGACAAATTAACATCCGGTATGTGAACAACAAAGACGCTAGACATGGATTGAAACAATAGAGAGGTACTGAGAGATGAGGAGCTACAGGGATGTGACGTCAATATTGGCAATCTAATTGAGTCAATGACTTCCAATATAGTCGCAAAAACCGAGGTAAGAGATATGAGTGTGTGACGTCACGAGAGATTTCGCAGTAGCAGACTATATATGTACGGACCAAATTTGGTGGACTGTTAGCCATCTAACGCCTTTGGGTCCACATACTAATCCATGTTCGGTCTTAACCAAGCCGAAAGAAGACTGTACAATGGCCGATAGAGAGATTTCAGTTGGCTGAGTAGTACGTCACACCTCCTAAGCCTTACCACACAATATTTTGGCACCATATTGATGGGTTTCAGCTTTCCTTCTGCATTAAAACCACCAAAATGGCCGCGTAAATTACCTCAAGAATCTTAGCTCCTCCCCCAAACGAAATCTCTCTATTGCTCTATCTCTCTCGTTCATTGCCTTTTTTCTTCCGAAACTTCGTTTACTTATGGAAGAATATATTACATACATAAATGAAAAATAGGCCTTAACTTGGTTATTCTCCCAATTTATACAACTAGCTCCCTTTTGAGTAGAAAGAAAAAAATATCAAACAAACCAAAACGCATTTATTCACAAAAAGGGTGAAAAATATGGCCGCTATTCTTTCCTTTTTCTAAATGGAACAATAAATCACGTTTGGACGTCATCACCCAAGTTTTTCGTCTATTTCAAAGTTCTCTAAAAATCCTCCTGAATTCCTTCATATCGACAAACAAAAACAGCGAAACGTTGTTTTCAAACTCTTTTCATATATATAAAAAATAGTTTGGCATCTCTTCAATCTCTCATACCAGAAAAAAAGAACCATAGCACGATTCATAAATATCCCATCACGCCTCTAAGGAACTATTTCTTTCAAAATAAACTAAATTAAAAATAATATATGATAAAATTAAACACCAATTGGTTTAGACTAACTGACACCTAGTGTGATACGCGATTTAAATGATATGGGAATCTTGAATGAGTTGTTAATGAATAAATAGACCATTATAGACCATTTTGAAGGGGTGGGAAGTCCTGAAAGAGTAGGCAAGGGGAACCATATTTCACCCCCCTCCGCTTTTGAAAACGGTCTATTTCCCGAAGTTCGAGATTTATTAAAAAATTGTTAAAATATTTCTGATCCTATCAGCGTGATTTCTCAAAAAGACACAAATTCAGCTATTCAAGCTTAAATTACAATAAAATACATTCTGTTTGAGAAATTGGGAGTCTTTGAAGAATTTTCGAAAGAAAGCTGACGAACGTCAATCATCACATATATTTTTATCAAACGTTGGCAAGGAAAAAAAGTCCCCGATCTCCCCATCTCGGAAAAGTTGAAGTTATACAAGCTGGATTTTGAATTTACTTTTTTTTATAAAGTTTAAAAACGCACCTCGCTCAGGAAATTGAGAAAAACTACATACCCTTTCCCCTCTCTCTCTCCCATAACCCATCTTAAATCTTAAAAGAAATTCCTTTTTCATAAGAGAAGTCCATTAAATCGAAGTAAAAGGTCATAGGTTGGGAAACAAGAAATGCCACGGAATATTGACAGTGAAATATACATGTTGTGTGCGTTTAAAGAGGCCTGATTAGCGTTACTGTATCAGCGCACACAAACTTCAACCCATTTAATAGTACACTTCTGCTAAGTAAGCCAATTCCCAACATCTAGAAGCCTGAATTTTAATAAAATAAAATGTATTTATATTTCGTTCAGTTTAACGTTAGGGTCATTTGGGTAAGCCACCATTTAGGCTGAAACAGTCCCATGTTAAACCTATGAATGAATGAATGAATGGATTATTGACCCAATTTTTAAAAAAATCCCTTTTGAAACAGGGAGGAACCCTCAAAGGAGGGTTCACAGGTCCGGAAAAAAATGAAAAAAAAAACGAAACGGTGCAATATGCACTTTACAATGGCAAAAACTAATAAAAAAACTAATAACAAAACTATTTACAATACCACACGAGACTGAGTTACAATAATTAATCTATTCTATGGCCCCTGTAGAAATGTTTCACACGCTCCACATCCGTGCTCAGGGTGAAGCAACCCACCAGGATGAAACGATCCCACGTTAATCTTATGGCCCCTGTAAAACGTTTTACCGGCCAAACTTCTTTATCTAGGATGCTGAAATTTTGCAGGGACGTTATTCTTAAATTATAGGTACTCCCTAAGAAAGATATTTTGAATCAGCGGCCATCTTGAAACTTGGTAGCCAGAAACGTAAAAAATATTTACTTAACGAAATAACGTTCGCGCTTTAAAACCGATTTAACTAATAATTCGCAGACTGGTTCTCAATATCCTATTACGGGGCTTCATGGCTTTTGGGGTTCGATTTGCCGCCATCTTTTAAAATGGCGACTTGAAAAGTAAAAAGTAAAAAAAAAAAATCTGATTTGTAATGTCGGGTGCCTTTGATGCTAGTATAAAATATATAAAATATCTTACATCGAATTAACTAACTTCTAATAGAGAGGGGATAGATATACAAGTACCATACGTGCGTGTACTCGAAAAGAGAAAAACTATCCCACCCCCTTCCCACGATCAAATTCGAAAACCTATCGAAAAGATCTAGAACGATTTTGAGTTAGGAAAAGTGAAGGAGGAATGCATAAAACTAATAGGAATCATTGCGCCCCATGTTAATTTCAATGTGGGTTGTGTGGGCCGGGCTTGAGAACTTTCAACGCCCCATAATTATGACGTCTTTCTAACTGCGATTTCATTGGTTGGTAGCAACGCAAGGTTTAACGTTCAACGAGATAGGTTATTGGCCAGGTAAAATACGTCATACATACTATTAGTCTAGCTCCTCCCACTAAGCCCGCCTAGATACGTCGACAAAAATGGCTACCTACACAATGATTCCTATTAGCCGTATACATTCCTGAATGTATATTTTTATTCCCCCCCCCCCTATCCAAAAAGTCTAAAATAGGTTTTGGGCACCTGAATGTCATCTCAATTTCAAAGGAGGAGGATGGGGACCAATCTATACTCTCCTTGCATCTTAGCCGGGGGGAAGGAATAGGGGGAAAGCCACTTTCACCATAGTCTATATAAGATTAGGATCTTTTCCTATAAAATATAAATTGGGTGTGATATTAAAGTATATCTATGAGCGTATAAGTCGCCCCCTTCCTTACAAAATTTATCGATGGAAATAGGCATTTCATAAAAAGTTTAGGTATATTCGGTGCAAAGGCTTACAAAATAGGCTTCAACAGATTGGAAATTTAAAATTTAAACAGATATAACTTTCCGGGAAAATAACGGAATGAAGAAGCGAGTAATAAATATATTATTTTAGTTGGAAGATATTTTCGTTAAGCCTTTGAGTGTTTGTCAAATAGAAGAAAAATATAATGAAATACCCGATATCAGTTCCGTGGTTTTTCTGTACCATTTCAGGGCCGTCGGCGGTTTACTCTCCCCAGCTTCGCAAGTCAACTCCAACTTTTGACTCTCTTTAATCTCGATTAAATTGTGTCCAGTTTGACCGTTAATTTTGACGACGGTTGGAGGCACTAGAATAATCATCGCAAAATTAATGAAATACATTAACCTAGATATGACACAATAATAATTAACAACCCACGTACCCGTTAAATTAGTAAATACATTCTGGCGTATTATATAATCTTAAGCCTAATTCGAATTATTTGATGGACAATCAATACTAAGGAGCTAATATCGTGTTTGAACTTTGAATTAAATAGACGGAATTGGGGTCAAATCTTTGGGAAAACAAATATATATATATATATAGACAATTATTAGCTCAGTTTGGTAAATACTAAACACACCGAAACCAATTAATATCATTTAGGACTTGGCTAAACGGTGACGCATTGAATTGGAAACGCTTGGTTTAACAAAGGCCGGAGCAAAGGCTTAAGATTTTGACCCCGACACCTTCTATCAATGAATGGGGGGACATCTCGTGGTAAACTTTATCAGATCGAGACACGATACAATTATCAACCTCTACCTCTATTTCAATAAGATTTAAATCATAGAGTTTAATAGCCAAGGCTTACGTTTAAAAAAAAAACACACCCAAATGAGATCGTATTTAGATTAAAAGGTATATAACAATACATACGTAGAACGGACATAAGCTAATCTGTTATTATATCCATCTCTTTGTGTGAAATCTGTTAATTTGAGGATGTATGGGTGCATCATGCCTATTGCTATTGGTGGTAATCGTAGTGATAATGGGTCGGAAATTATGGGGGCGCATTATGTACATACGTTATTCCCTTAAGGGATTTAACGTTAGAATATGACGGTAATTAGCCACTCACCTTATATAATTATAATTGAACGATATAGCAAGCATGCACAATTACACTGTTTCTAAAAGCTCCGAGTATATTCTTCATTCACGCATGCGCCGCTCTTACCCGGAATTTATATTAAAAGGGAGACTGAAATGTCAATTGAAAGGAAATATTCGACTTGCTCGCTTGAAGGGATACTTCCGGGCTAGAATTTTTATTGTTTTTTAATCAAAAGAGCGTGTAAAATAATGAATATTTCAATTGGAACCATATTTTTATCTACAATATTAACGAAGTTTCAAGCAATGAAGTTTCCCTAATGCTGGGCACCACGAGTTTGGTTTCTCCGCGAAGCACTCACTGGGAGTACCCTATTGGACGAATCTGTCAGGTGGTACTAGGCGTCCAATAGGGGTACTTCCCAGTGACTGCTTCCCGGGAAAGCCTAACGCGTAGTGTCCATTACGAGCCATTTCGGAAACCATTGCATGTATCTTCTTTAATATTGTAGATAGAAACATAGTTCCAATTAAAACATTCATCGATCTCTTTAACAGGGATGTAATCTTCCAGGGTTAATGTATTCGCCCAGGCTTTGTCAATTAAAAGCTAATAGTTAATTAAATACGCAAAGTTGAGAATTATAATCAACTCCAACATTTTTAATAACAGTAATGAGTGATTTAAGATCAAGAAAATTTTAGATCGAGTTTTTCTCTTCAGCTAAACACCCTTGGAAACTATATAATACCAACGAGATGTCTACGCATTTCCCAATTAAGTAAGTTAATTATTAATTAGGATTAACTTACCAGTTACTGTCAAATTACAGGAAGATCGAATCGGAGATTGATTCTCGGCTGGACCAACCTGCAAATAAATAAAACGCAGTTATTTTATTGGGCATTAAGAAAACATTGAAATTAAAGAGGTAATGTGGGGGAGGGGCTAAAATTTTATTATTCAAGCTTTCTCTTGTCTGGAAAAGCGAATCTAAAACTAATTAAGGTCATATAAAAATAATTTAATACGTCAAAACATAAAAGGTACCTCGGGTTTTTTTTATTATGAGAAGTAGGCTTAGTAAGTAGTTCTTAAAACTTCAAAACATTAAACCTCGCTTTAAGAAATTTGATTATATTTTTATTTAAAAAGAAATATTCGGGGGGTTAAGCCATTAGTTTTATGGGGCCCAAAAATTTCGGGTCCTTTTTCTTCAAGTAATAAATAGGGGGAATATAAGCACCCCTAGCTGGCATGTACCACTATCATCAAAGGTTTATAAGATATGTTCCATAAGTATGACACTACCTATACAAGTTCGTAATGCTAGAGGACTTACAGCTCGAGCTAGTTCGAGAACGACAAGAGAGAATTGAGAAACTACAATCGGTTAGTTTTCAGGACTTTCATCTTCCTATTTAGTCCGTGCTAAGTCTTTGACAGCGCCAAAACCAGGCGTCGCTTTACCTCGAATCTATGACCTACCTCAATCACCTCATGACAAGCTCCAGTTTGTAACCAGTGACAAACTTATAAGGAACATATATCTTATGAACTTGTGCTATCATAAAAAACCTTTTAAAGCAAGTCGATATAATTTATTTTTAAAAGCGGACGGCATCAGGATGCATGACGAGGAAATTGTATTAACTAGCTCACTTTTAGACGACTTTATTTATTTGCTACTTAAGCCTATAACTTTTTGATTTTTATAAAGATGAAAGCGGAAGGTAAGAACGTTACCTAAAAACAAATGAACAAATTTACAAGAAAAAAAAATGCGATTCCAATTCTAGCCAATGTCTAATAAAAGCCATTCTCCTTTGGGGAATTACTGCAGAAAGATACAACACAAAGGGAGTGTAATCGGCTTAACCATTGATAGCTAGACGGACCGGACAGTCCCGTCTACTATCAACCTTTGCAATTACATATCCTCTTGGCATCTTGTGCTGTTGTCTAAAAGATTGAACATCATACCATGAAGTATAGAAGGTTTTTCTGAATGTTTTGTCAGAAATTAAGGGGGATGTTCTTTGGACGGTGAAAATGTAACTTCTATGAAATTTTGCCGTCCGGGTCACCGTTTTCAAGTTATGTTTGGAGTATTTTACGGATGACCCCTTAAATTTAATTAAGAAACTGAAAGACAATCCTAATTGAATTAAGGGGTCATCCGTAAAACACACTCAACATAACTTGAAAACGGTGCCACCTTAGGTCAAAATGTGATAGAAGTTACATTTTCGACTCGAAATCGTTCGTCCAAAGAACATGCCCCTAATAATTTCTGTCGGGTCTTTCAAAAACACCCTGTATATCTGGAAAGGTATACAGGCAAGGTTTTAAGTGACTACAGAAAGCTACTGTAATATTACTATCGAAAGCCGTTCTTTCTTTCACGTGTATTCGAATCCTAGTCTTTAAGAAGCTTGGATAACAATATTGAAGAACCAGATTCTTTACCACCATTTTGGTGTATTCCAAGATACTAAAACACTATATATAGTGCGAGGTAGAGGATTTACCGTTAGGCCTAACATGCCGATATTAGCTAGGAGCTCTTCTTCACAAGAAAAAAGATACCAATGATATTCTCCTTCTGTGTAAAAAAATAATCTCCGGAAGAGTGGCTATAGCATGGCTATATTATTGACTCCAATGGGAAATGGGAATACGATACTAAACCTAAGCCTTTGTCATCATTCTTTCATTAGGGAAATAAGCCTTGGCCGGAGGTGGGGTGACGTGGGGGAACAGGCGTTTCTCTTAAGAGCCTTTCGGTGAAGTGCATGGTAGGTATTGGGACGAAGCCAAGATGGTGGAAGAAATAGCTACGTCCTTAAGTTGGTCCCCTCCTATTTTTACCTTTAATAACCAGCTGACAATTCCCCATTACAGACTGCATCATCTAATTGAAAAATAACAGGTACTCTCGCTGCAAATGTTTACCGAAGGCAAGTCTATACACCTGCCGTGCACTACTTGCGTAGTAATACCTATTTGCTTACAAAACGCGCTAACTGTACTTGAGGAGGAGAAAACTTCCAAGGCTTACGAAAGAATGGTGCAGGATGGTCTCTTAACGTTATATTTACCTTCGTAAGTCAACAATTAAGACTGACCAAGCTTTTAATTGAACATAAATGTACTTAACAAGGTTATAGATACAGTCCTTCAAATACCTTTTAGTCGGACTACATAAACACAGTTATAGCGCACTTTAATACCAAATTATGTTTGAGACGAAATGATGAGAGCCAGATGAGATTAAGATAAGTGATGACTGTGTAGAACTAAGCCTATAACTCGAATTAATAGAGCTGGCGAAAACATCAAAGAAGAACTCATTGCGAACGCTTATTCTGACACTGTCGAAAGGCAAAAGAGTAACGGTTGCCAAGCCTCGTTTCAAACATCGAACTTTGCACCTTGACACGCGCCAAAATTAGGCCTAAAAAATGTTGCAGCTCCAAAGGTTTTGACAGTTTTAAAATGACGCTACGTCGTTCCTTAAGATTAATCATTGGGAGACTCGACGGTTTGGTCTATTTTTGGGGTCGCGTTTAGGGTCACCAGGCGGGTCAGAAAGATTATATGGAAATAGGTTTAATGAATTCTGTATTCTAGAAGATCCACTATAGCTCCCACGACTGACTGACTGCTTTAGAAGGCTTGCATGGTTAGTTTTTTTTTAGCGGGTCGGCTCCTTTCGCATACAGATAACGTGCTAAGGGCAAGGCGGATCAGAAATGGAAATTTTAGCTTAATTAGGTTTAGGAAAGGAAGAGAACACCCTGCAAGCAGCGCGGATATCTTTTTTAACACGTCCAAAAATCGCTGGATCGACTCCATTTTTCCTACCCCCCCCCCCAAAATGTATTTCCTAGAAGTTCATAAAATAGAGTGTTACATTTTCTTCATCTATACTTATATAGGCCTACTATACCTAGGAGTATAATTTATGACAGCGCATGGAGTCGAAATTGACTATTTAATTAGTTACGTTTTCGAGTTTCATTTACAGATCTAGTTTAGCTCGCGCTCGGATTTCCGTTACGTTACATTTACCCATGATCCGCTCGTACAAAAAGCCATATCAGTACGAAGAGTAATATATACATCTAATAGAAATCATTACGTAGACATTTTCTAGGCGTATCTTGAGGGAAGAGAGAGCTAGACTAGTCATAATGTATGACGAATAACGTGTATTTTATTTCAGAGAAACCCTGTTTGGGCCTCTGTGTCGGGAGCGATCTAAGATCAGGTAAATGAAACCTATTTTCTTTGATGAAACTCATCATTAGAAAAGGCGAAGGACTTAATTTGCACCAAGTTCGTTTCCCCTTTAACTTAATGAGTTTACTTAATTATTTACTTCGAAGTTATGAGTTTTTCCCCCGATATCAAAAACCGGGGGTGTGTCTTGTCCATAAAGCGTTTCAATCACGCTCTTCTCAATTTACGTAAAACAATACACCGGGGTAATTCCAGCACCCCGTAATAGATTCATATCACCCAAGAATATTGCTAAGAAAACCGTATAAACATATACACAAGCGCCTGAAAGAAATTATAACCTACACAGATATTCACGAATTAATCTAACAAAATTCATAATATATAAAACTTAATAGGGAGTTATAAAAACGCCCGTAAAACCTGGATTATAATAATAAAGATAATAATGATAGTGAATTATGAGATGTCGACTTTTTTTTCCTTTTTACTGGAATCCGGAGGTAAAGTACACCCTAGAAGACTAGATTAGGTAATATTTAAAACACTTCCGCTCTTCAGAAACGTCCATTTCTCCCACCCAAAAATATGATTATCAAAATGGTTTGAAAAAACATCACCATGCAGGGAGCCGGGTCAGCGACCAAGGAAGCTTACCAGGCCGAGGCGGACAGTTAGGGAACCCAAGCCAGCATATCTTGATGCGTACCACTCCCTCTTCATTGTCTAACCATCTGACAAGAAGCGCCTTGCATACTTAAAACAAAAGAAAGCCGACGTTCAGAGGGTAAACAGCTGAAGACAGTGCAGCATGCAGTACCGCTGCTGATCCCCTACCAGGGTACATGTACGTAATTAGAAGGACGGCGCACACGCCGCCCCCTGGTGGTTATCCGCAATTTACGTTCAAGTTATTTGAAAGAATAGAGAAATCTTAAAGGATACAAATAACTTCGGTATGATTAGGAGACTGCGCACCGTAGCTTTAAGTGCATTGTATCAAAGTCGATGAATAAAAATTCACGAAACGCCTCATGCAGGCACTTACGCAGCGCGTAAACACCTCACGCAGCGCGTGAACACCTCACGCACGCACCCACGCCACACGTGAGCCCCTCACGCACGCACCCACGCCACACGTGAATTTAAATTTTAAAGGTCAAGTCGTAAATCGTAAATTCCCGTTTAAGGAGAGGAGAAGGAGGCGCTAAGGGATTGTGTATTAAAGTCCTTTTGATAAAAGAATGAAAAAGGAAGTGGCTCATTAGAGACAATCAAAGAGATCCCGTGAGAGGAGAGAGAGAAAGAGAGAGGGATAAATGGTCAAACGCCCTGGCCTTCCTCGATTCTATACAAGTCGCTAAATAAAAACGGTTAGAAAGAGAATGAAGGACCGCACCGTGCCATAAATAAGGCGCTCTCTCACTCTCTCCCTTAGGGCACGGATTCCATAATTGGAAGACCCCCAACAGAATAACGAGATAAGCCACAAAAAGGTAAAGGGGACGAATCAAATGTCCTTTAATGGCTACAGACTCAACGTTTTATTACTATATACTATAATTAAACACATGAATACATAGATTTCTTCCACTTGGAATCTTTAACAGGCTCTAATTTTCTGGGCCTTTCTGTTTTAATTTAAAAGGGAGGAAGTTTAGAAACCGCCACCCCTGACCTGATGTTACGCATAATGTATTTGAACATGGAAATTACGTGTTATTGACATAGCTAGCGATCTGTGCCTAGACTTTAGCAAACCCACGAGCGTCGAACCCTAATGTAAACCAGTTCTATTTGCGTCGTCTGAACGAGTACAGTCCTAGGGTCGATGATTGTCCAAGATACGTGAATAACCAATGAAAAGTGAGGAAATATAAGTAGGCGGTTTAACAAAGTTTTAAGCCCTTCCCCTTATCTTAAATCAGATATTAGTATGCGGTCTTAATGATTCCAAAGAGTAGTAATCGATGTATTCCTGTTAACAACAGAATAGGGATATGGTATTCATTTTTATCTAGACCTGTTTTTAACTATTCTACTATACAAAATCCTGTTATTTAACTTTTGTATGATATGGTATTTCTTTTCATTAAACTATTTTAACTAGTCCTTTAAAAGAAACAATCCCTGTTTTTAACTATTCTATTATACAATCCTGTTGTTTTACTTTTGTTGTCCCATGTCCCATCGCACATTCCTTAAAAAAAGTCCCTCGTCGCAAAGAGAAGAAAGAAAGAAGGAAAGAATAAGAAATTGCGGATGTACCGCACAACAATATGTTCAGAATTTAAAATGAGTCGAGAATATCTCAAGATATTCCCGTGTACGTGTTAAGGCGTGTTGACGTAATATTTCTTTTGCCAGAAATGAGATTCAGTCTTCTCTCTCGCTCTCTATCTCGCGGGAAATAATGTGAAGGGTCCGATCCTAAGGGGATTAAATTCTATTCTTTCCTTTACTTGTTGATATTGTATTTAAAATTCTTCTAAGGCACAGGAGAGGAAAAAAGAAATATATATATATAATGAAATCCTTCCAGTAGTTCTTTTCCATATTATAATAGGTGAGGACATGTTAAAACGGAGAATACGATGGATGGATACGCATCCATAGAGGAAGAGACACTCCTTTTCAAATGGAAATTCTAGAAAAACACAGTACGCTTACAAAGAATTTACCATTGTTTAAATTTCCAGAAACAAAAACATTTATAAATACAGGGTGGAACAGATCACGTACGAATCTCGCTGTACTCCTTGCGTTATAGGCGAGGGGCTAATCACTATCAGATTCCGTGTACACTGATTTCGGATTACGTGTAATCATTTTAGCACTGTTAAGGGCAATCACTGACAGATTCAAGTACTGTCAAGGGCAGGGGGTTTTAAAGATTACGCGTATTGAATTTAGTACAGTCAAAAGTACAGCCGTATACACAGATTACACTGAGTGACCAACCCCTCGGTTATAGGTTTGACATTTATCATACCGATTACTTCTACAGGGTGATTCCAAAAGGAAGGGTTATTATAGGAACGATGTGCAGTGCATGGGTTCTATGGAAACAGTGCATGGGTTTTATAGAAAATCAATTTTGAGTCGAAAATGTGTAATTTCTATGACGTTTTGCCCACTTCCAAAGGCCACCATTTAAGAGTTATGAAAAGTGTAATTTATTGACGGCCCCCTTAATAAAATAAGAAATTATCGTATTTTAGTTTCTTACTTATATTTAAGGGGTCATCCATAAAACACTTTAATGTTCATATCTAGTAAACTGTTTTTCTAATTAGGGCATAACGACTTAAAATTGATTTCCCATCGAACCATCCCCTGTACTTCGGTCCTATAGTTACCCCTCCTTTTTGGAACACCCTGTATACTTAAAAGTAAACTTGTGTTAGTCTCATCCGTTCCATCCTTTACATAAGAAAAGTGTACCATACAGTTTCCAGAAATTATTTAATATTTAAATTATATATTTAGAAAAATAAAACCAGTATTTTTCATAACATTATTTAAAATTTAATGAAAAGAAAAACACTTGTACTCCTCCTCAGGTTGGAACGGATCACGCAACATAACAATTATGTTGTGTCACTGTACTATGCTCGTGTCATAATTATGTAACCATATACAGCAATACCGAAAAGTAAACTTAAATAATCTGACCTGTTCCACCCTGTACACAAGAAAAGTGTATTATATAATATATATATGTTTTTAAGTAATGTACAATACCATACCGTATAGTTTCATAAAAATTAAATAAATAATTTTTATATTATACACTAAAGCTTAAAAACTTATTTTTATATTTAAATATATTAATTATGCATTCAGTTTGAACTCCAAATAGAGCTTAGCTCTTGCCTCTCCGCGAAGAAAGAAGAATTAAATATTATTTACAAGCTTCCATGAAAAATTGTTCAAAGGGACTCGTTAATATTGTATAATAAGGAATAAACATTTTGATAAAAATTGTAATTTTGTTGATTTTAATTACAATTTCATATTTGCGGCACAAAATCCAATAATTCGGATAAATAATTTTAATTAACAAAATATGTTATTCGCCCCCCGAGGAACGGGGTATATTATTATCAATTTGTATAGCAAATTTACTTAAGAGGCAGTGGTTTTCAAAATACTTATTGATTGAGTATCGATTTATCATAATATCTATATATATATATCCCTTAGGGGAGCATTGACCTCTACCATGGGTAGGGGGGGGGGACAAGGGAAAAGGAGATTTGTCCTACTTTTCCTTTGATTCGATTATCCTTCATATACAGGGTGTTCCTGAAAGGTTTGTTAGAAATTATGGGACCGATTTCGAGTCAAAAATAATGTAACTTCAATAGCAATTCGTACTAAGGTGCCACTGTTTTCGAATTATGATTTGAATATTTTGGGAATGACCCCTTAATTAAATTAGAAATCTTTCAGCAGGTATAGATTTAATTTTAGAAGTAGGAATGGAGAACGGTTAGTATTTACTTGAGTCCGACTCATAACCCAGTTTAGAGCCCCTCCCTCCAACACGTAACGAAAAGTTTAAATTATCTTATTGGCTCACTTAAATTACGTTTTGATGACGTTGCTGACTGGTAAGGTGAATAATACGTAGTTCCCTTTTACCTCTGTCGCTATGACCAGCCTCTTCTTTCATACCTCCCCCCCGGTCCGGCGGAAGGGGGTCCGGGACTTTGACGTACGCGCGCTCAGATTACTCTGTTCTCCATTCCTACTTCTAAACTTAAATCTATCCTAGCTTTCAGTTTAATAATTAAATTAGAAATCATTGCCTTTTAGTTTATTAATTAAATTTAAGGTGGTCATCCATAGAACACTACAGTCATAACTGACACTTGAAAATGTCACAGAAATTATATTTTCGACTCAAGATCGCCAAAAAGAGCATCGACCCTTGATTTTTGACAGACCTTTCAGAAACACCCTGTATAACTATTGGGGAATACTAAATATTTTTTTCTTTCCTAAGTATTAAATTGATTAGATGAAGAGAAATGTTTTAGCCAGCCCCCAAGGTTTCCCATTTCTTCTTTTCCTATCATTTTAAGAAGATCGGATGATAATGGAGCCATTTTTCTCTTGATTTTAAGAATTAAGTAAAAAAAGACCCCAGCCCCCAATACTATATGATCGACTTTCTCCATTGCTAGGGGTATTGGGGGGGGGGGGGAAGGAGCACAAATATTGGAAATGATAATTGTAATAATAGTAATTGTAATAATAGTAATATAAAAATAGATACTGATATTGATATTGTAATAATTGTAGTTTAATATACAGAGTGTTCCAAAAAGGGTTGTAGATAATCAATCAATGGGAAGTCAATATGGAGTCAAGAAGTTTACTAGGGAGAAGGTTTAAATTCGCCACATTTCAAGCTTGATCTCCCGTCCAAACCGAGGGGGTAGACGCTCTGGATCTCTGTGTACACCTGAGTTCAAAAGAGCTTTGACAGTGCATTGAGTTCAAAGTCTTCGGAACTCACAATTCACCTTTGACAGTACATTGAGTTCAAGACATATTGTACACTTGAGTTCTCAGGTGTCTTCCCCCTCGGTCCAAACGTAGGTCCGGAGTTAATCCCCGCCGCCTCTAGATTACAATCAGCATCTCATTGGTTCTCGAAAACTCAGAGCGACGCGACCAACGAAAATTACGTATTTTCCGACAGAGGAGAGGCGAAATAGCCCGGCCTCCTTTTACGTCCCCCCTTGTATTTTGAAAGAGGGGCTGGGACTATGGCGCGTGAATACTTAGGTTTCTTATACCTTCTCCCTAATAAAATAGATATCGCTTCTCGATGGAGTCAAAAATGTAACTTCTATGACCAATTTTGCCCTAAGGGTCACAGTTTATAAGTTATGATTGGATTGTTTTACGCATGACCCCTTAAATATAAGTAAGAAACTGAAACACAATTTTAATTAAGGGTAAAGGGTCATCCCTAAAACATTCTAATCATAACTTGTAAGCGGTGGCTTTGGAGAAAAAGGTCATTTTCCCATACTGTACTATCGGTTCTATCACCAACCATACTCGGAACACCCTGTGTATTATTGTCTCCGAAAACACGAAATTTGCACACAAGTCCGAACGGACCTTAAACAGATTACTAAGCCGCGTTTACACTATGGTAAAGGAACTTCCAACATCACTTTTGAAAACAATAATAATAGATTTCATTTCCTCATAAAAAAATCTTTAATATTATTAACATTAAAATGTTACCTTTCAACCTTCCATAAAACGGTTGAAAACGAGGGGCTAATCACTCTCAGAGTCTCAGTACACCAATTACGGATTACGCGTAATCCCTTTAGTACAATCGAGTACACCGATTACTCAAAGTGACTGGCCCCTCGGTTGAAAACTGTTTCAGTTCACAGTATAAACGAGGCTTTTGAAGATCCGGGTGTATTCTGGGGTATAATTTACTTACGGCAAATTTAATTTCAAAGAGTTAACGCGCTCGTTAAAGAGAGAGAGAGAGAGAGAGAGAGAGAGAGAGAGAGAGAAAGAGAGAGAGAGGGAGTGAGAGAGAGAGGGACTGAGAAAGAGAGAGATCATAACATGAGAGCAACGAAATATTCACTCAAATAATTGTGAAACTCTTAAAAGTTTGGTAGCGAAAAATATTATGAAAAGACTCGAGTTATAATATCACAAACAACGCCGAGGCTTAGTTTAAGCAGTCTACCTTTCCTTAATTCCTTTTCCTTCCCATAGCACTCCACGTTTAATTAGAAAGGAATTTAGGAAAGTTTCCATACACTCCAAAAGTTCTTTAATATTTCGCGAGGGAAGAGAGAGAGAGAGATCTTCAAACCCTATAATGACGAAGAGCGAGAGATGTACGAGCTTAATTATACGAAGATGGCTCGGAAGGTACTTTAATTATTATATTATGCTGCTTTAGATACTCCTCTTTTACTCAATTAACCTTAATAGACGCCCCCCTGTTATAATATTGAGCAAACCAACTTTGGGTTGTCACAATTAACTCTAAGAAAACATGGGCAGGGGGTCATAGATAAAATGCATCAGTTTCTATCAATTAGGCAAGGGTCGAGAAAAGGTATGAAAACTGTTTTAAATTTCGCCAAATAAACTGAGCTGTTTCTGATAAGTCTGATAAATTTAGGTCAAACTGAGTTTAAAGTGTCAAAGAACATGGGACCATCTTATCTTTTAATTTTAATAATTTGAAAATGTTTTGCGATAGAACCTTGCAGATTTCACCTTCGTAAGGCTGGTAAATTGTGTTAAGAAATAATAAATAGAACAAAAGTTATGGCACCTTTAGTAAAAGGGTCCAAAAATGATAGAAATATTTTTTTGAATAGTGGATTTAATAAAAATTGGCATTATTCGAAAAGTTCTCAAAGTTTAAAGCTAAAAACTTGGAAACTTTAGGTTCTTAATCGGACCTAATAGTGTACCAAATTTCGAAAAAAATATATTGACCCATGGTTAAATGATCACTGGTTGAAATCGTATGGAATGCATGCCCCAGTAGGCACACTTCTACCATTTAATAATACACTTCTTCATGGAGGGGGGGATTCAATTTTAGGGACCAATCAATGTTTGGGAGATAAATATCTTCATAACTAAATGTTGCAGACCCCGTGCATGTTCTTTGTGTCACTTTCCACTCACCCTTTAATCTATAGCAAACGTACCAGAAACACCCTGAAATTTTAACTTGATGGTTCAATATTACACAAGTGGATTTACAGCTACAAATAGTTTAAAACCAATATTTTAATAAAATCAACTACACGGCAAGCATATTTAATTCCTCGTATTAATTTCCCGAAACCACCTACAACGAATAGAGGGGTCAACCAATTTCTCATTACCTAGTATTATAGCTAGTATCCAGTAAAACAAAATTACCCAAGTGTCCGAGCCCCATGTTTTCAAATTAAAACTATTTCAAAATGCAGCGCGTGCGAGAGAGATCGTGCACGCATCTCGTGCTATTTATTTTAGCATCAAGCGCGCGCCACGTATATGTTTCAATATATAATTATTGGTAATATCAATATATAGGTAATATATGGAGAAATAGGGTTATACCATAGAGATCCAATAAGGTAAAGGGAATTTAAACTAGAAGGTGTTAAAATTCAATTTGGAATAGCGGGGAAACAACGGACCCTTTTAGGGACGTGTTTAGTAGATTCCATTCAAATCGATAATACAAGGCAATTCATCAAATAGTTGACTAATGATTAATAATGCCCCCCTCCCTTGCAACCCCCGGTTCCTCAAAATTCCTGCCAGCACCAGTAACATTAAGGGGCTCAAACCCTATCCCCCCTACCGAACAGCGGCTAAATCTATTATGGAATAGGAGAAACTGACCTGACACTGAAATTCGGATTCATCGTCAATTTTGACATCGGAAATTTCCAAATTAAAAATGCCTTGTTCAGCTTCAATCATCATTTTGTATCGTGGATATCCCGGTATCGTTACGTCATATCCTGTAAGTGGAAAAAAGAAAAAAAACATTAATTTATTTTACAATTTGCTTATAACCAAGCAATGCAGAGGTCAAAGTTCAAAGAAATCTATTATCTGTATAAGTCTAAGTCCAACCTCTTTACATAGAAGGCTGAAAATTTGCAGGGACGTTACTCTTAAGTAGTAGGTACGCAGTAAGAAAGGTTTTTAAAATCAGCCGCTATCTTAAAAAATGGCCGCCAAAAACGTAAAAATAACCTTTCTGGAATAACGTTGATTGCACCTTTCAACAGATTTCACTAATATTTAGTACACTGGTTTCCTATATCCTATAAGATATAGGGAAAGCTTAATGGCTTTTGAGGATCGATTTGCCGCCATCTTTAAAAATGGCGGGCCGAAAAGTAACAAAAAAAATTTGAACAAATCCAAGGATTTAAATGGTTTTGTTTGTTTCGCTACGTCCCATAGACGGACTTAATAGTTTTGAGGGTCGATTTGCCACCATCTTTAAAAATGGCGGACTGAAGTTTCAAAAAAAAGTTTTAAAAATGTTCAAAAATGGAACAAATCCGAGGATTTTAGTTGGTTTGTTTGTTGCAGACAGGAACTATGGGATTTAAACGAAAAACAAGAGATATATAAAGTCTTTCAAAGGAGCTAAATAAATAATGACGTGAGAAATTGTCGGGTTTAAGAGCGCGGGTAGCAAATCCTACCTCATAAATAACTTAGATTATTACGTACACTCTTCAGAGCTCCCAGCATGCAATGCGCCACGAGATATTTAAATCTATAGAGCCATACTTATCGAGGTTGCTTAGAACCCTTTTTTCTCAGAAGCTCTCGTCTCTACCTATCTCTTCAAAAAGATACTATATGCCATCATCAAAAGAAAAACCCCGCTTCGAAATCCCATCTACGGTCTTGAACCGAGGGATCTAACATTATAACTAGTTATTGATTCGGTTTGCGTTGACATTTAGGGCTATCCAGGGTGTTCCAAAAAGAGTACGGTAGAATCGAAGTACAGTGGGTCCAATCCACTATTCTCTAGTGTACTTGGGTCGAAGATTGCTTAGCCATCTACCGCATACCACATTTTTTAGCCACATCGTATGTGTGAACATTTAAAAAAAAAAACAAAAAAACCTGGCTATTTTGTTCACTAGATGCCACCTGAGGAGTAGGTCCGGATGCTGGGTGTTTTAAACTGCCAACCATAGGTGCAAGCCCTCTCTGTAAGGGGTATAGGCTTTTCGCTTCAATGTCAAGCTGGTTCCTCCAAGGCATTTTGCCTTAAGGGTAACAGTTTAAGAGCTATAATTTTTAAACGATGACCCCTTAATTAGAATTGTATTTAAGTTTTATTACGTAAATTTAAGGGATCATCCCCAAAACAACTTGTAAACAGTGACCATAAGGTAGAATGCCATAGAACTTTTTCGACTCAAATTCATAAGTAGAACTCACTTTACTTTGATCGTATACAACGGTTTTCGAAACACCCTGTACAGATCCGTTACTTTTGTACTAAGAACTCACTGCACTTTGGTCTAATCACTGTTTTAAAATCACCCTGTACAGATATAAGAACCTTATCGGGGGAATTTTGGTATTGGGCAGTGGAAAGTGTCCAAGTTCTCGGCTGGGTCGTATGTCAGTCTTAGTTTTCCATCCGTGACGTTAGGAAAGGCATCGCGGAAAATCTGGCGATAAAAACGTCACTTACACCCTGGTAATCGATTGATTCAAAGTTCCGACGCCAAGAGATCGAGAGAGAGGGAGAGACAGGGAAAAAAAACAAGAATTCGCGCCGCGATTCCCCTTTATGGCATTTCCAAAAATATCATCACGGAACTAATAGCGACACAGACACTTGACCCACCCCACTTCCATCGTTTTTTTTTTACCTAAGTAAACCATATTTCATACAAGAAAAAAATTTAAATAAAGTTTCTAATATATTTTCTCATGCGCCTGGTGGGTGGCTTCACCCTGAATGAATGAATGAATATTTATTAACTTTTCACATAGGTGAATCCCTTTTAAATCAGGGAGGAGCAAGTAATTGCTCACAAGTAGTATAATGTACAGCTTTTTAACAAAATTATATAAGTTCAAATAAAATAGAAAGAAATGTATAAATAAATGTATAAATAACAGGGCTTTCTTCACGCGTTAGCTTGAGAAGTCAGGCGCATAGTGTTCCACTCTTTGAGTAATAGTTTGGTCGACGCCACAGCGTCCTTTCGGGTTGCTGTCTCAAACCCCAGTTTCATCCTCAGGGTGGGGCTCATAGTTGGGGGAACATTTACACGGAAGTGGTCGAACGCGGGACACTCCATTACAATATGCGCCACATCTTCCCATGCGGCACCACATCGCGGACAAGTTGGGTCTTCCGTGAAAATTTCTGACAATCTAGCCGCAGTGGGGAGTGCCCCAGATCGTGCTAGGAAAAGCAAATCGCTCGCCATCCCGTTGGCATAGAAGGGTTCCACCGATGGAGTCAGTTTCGCCGCATAGATTGATAGACTGTGGTGGCGAGCTACTTCACTTCTCCACTTCTTCTCTGATAGGGCTTTAACAGAAGTATCAACAATGATGCACCATTCTCCATGAGATGAAGCTCCCGATCTGCTGGCTCCGCTGCCATATTCTCTGTCAAGGAACGACAGGCGGTTTACCCATCGAGTACGATGACCCATTGCCCGCAGGTATTTATAAATCTGTTTGGTGACCCGGGATTCCTCCATGAAGATTAGGCGTCCAAGGTAACGTAGTTTACTCTTAGCCTCTCTGGAGACAAAGGAAGACCAAGCCATCTCGCCAGTAATGGCTGCGGTTGCCGTCATAAAATTGGTGTTCGGCGTGATAAACATTTCTACAGGGGCCATAGGTTTAACATGGGGTTGTTTCACCCTGAATGTTTGCTTTCCACAACTACTCCAAAATCATAATAAATAACTTTAATTAGTTATAACTTTTGATGTAGACACGATAGAGTTAAATTAAAAGAACCATTATAAACTAGAGATTTGATAGAGTAATTTATCCAAGTATCATAATTATACTAATGAAAATAGACACTTGGCAATCAAATGAATTATAAAAATTATTATTCCACTCATCTTTAAATGATTTTAACTTTTGATCTAGACCAAATAGAGTCAAATTAAAAGTACCATTACAAACTTGAGATTCCATAGAGTAACGGCTCCAACTATAATAATTGTAACATTATTAAGGGTGCGACCAGGGAATCACTTTGATTAATTGACAATTCACTAAAGATATAGCTCTGTACTTGTCAATAAAACAAAATATCTTTACTTGGAAAATAAATTCCGGAATAGGAATTGATAGCCTTGCTAATTACTAATTTTCCTTTTACCCTTGTTGGGAATTAAAACAGCGCAGGCACATTCTCTCTGTGTGTCTCTATCCAATATCGATTTCACGTCGTCTGTCCAATCGTCCACATACTGCATATATACTACAGAAACGTATATTATCAGATAGACTTGCATGGTTCTCTTTATCGACTTTTAGAAAGGAGAATTGTTAAAGAATTTCGGTTTGCAATTGAAAATGGCTCCTGGTCCATGAAAGGACTGGACCGAAAATAAATTTAAACACGCAGCGTCGAATTGTTAATCAACGGGATCAGTGATTAAAGTATCCTACCCCTCTATACGTTGTCTGGTCTAATTTTCGATTGGAAACCATGGGCATCTATTTTAATCGAAGAAGACTTAGGTAGATAGTATTATCGAATCCCCGGCGATTTTAAATAAAACGCATTAAGGCATTGAAAAGTGCCATCCATTCTTAATTCGGGCTCTTTCTTAATTTGTCAACTGTTTGTCTATTCTTAAATTAGCTCGATAGGAAATGCCGTTAAATTATTTATTAATACCCGCCGAGCACAACAAAAGTCCAATCTATTGACACCGACGCTAAACAAAACAAAGGACGTGGAACTTGGAGAACTATATTAGTTTACTATACCCAACTCAAACACAACAGTCTCAAAGATATATTAGCGTAGATTAAGTTTAATTATAGTTAAATCTGATTAAACATTTATTACAACTACATTACAATCAGTAACGAAGGTCATAAGTCGATGTACGATATGAAGGGTAAGTCCGCCATTATGTAAAAGGGGTGTTTTAGACCCCATACCTCAGTAACTAATAATAATTGACCCCATTTCTCCTTAACTAATAGTAATTGACCCCATTTCTCCTTAACTAATAATAATTGACCCCATTTCTCCTTAACTAATAGTAATTGACCCCGTTTCTCCTTAACTAATAATAATTGACCCCATTTCTCCTTAACTAATAATAATTGACCCCATTTCTCCTTAACTAATAGTAATTGACCCCATTTCTCCTTAACTAAAAGTAATTGACCCCATTTCTCCTTAACTAAATGTTATAAACCCCATTTCTCCTTAACTAAAAGTAATTGACCCCATTTCTCCTTAACTAAAAGTAATTGACCCCATTTCTCCTTAACTAAATGTTATAAACCCCATGATCTTCGCCACTTTCAACTCTGTTTGACCCTAATGGCAGTTTGACCTTTAATGACAGACATATCAGAAACACCCTGTATACGAGACCAGCGCGACAGTCAACGTCCAGTATTAAAAAATATAAATATAAACCAACGCCTTCCGTTTATATCTGAACATGACCACGTATACAAGTCAGTGTCCGCAACATCTTTCACAAACACACACACATATACATACGAGCGGCATCTGGAAGCGAATGTACGTACCAACCCCAGTACAAGTACCCTCTATACGGTCACCAGTCAATAAAGATTTATGAGGTGTTTAGTCCGTACAGGCAACGTGTATGGTCAGAAGGAAAAAAAAGGCGGTCAACGCGCCTCGGACACAGAATTGTCCCTATAAGCTCAAAATGGATTCTCAAATAAAAAAAAAGGTATATATAAACCTCGAGGTGGCCAGGGTATAATCGATAGTTATGGTCTGGCGGCGCCTCTAGAATTAATAGTGTTAAGAACATTAACATAGAATGCCAGGCTATGGCTAGTTCGTCTTACAACCAACATTATGCAAATCAAATGGTCGAGTGCTTTTTTACGTGCCATATATATCGGCCCAACTTCGGGCTAATGATCCTATGGATTTACGACAAACGACTATACTTATTTATTTTATAAAAAAGGTCAAAGAATTAAGGGAAAGGGTCACCCTCTAGGGTGTTTCTGATAAGTCTGCCATATATAAAAGGGATGGGATAAAGCATAAGTTTATAAGATATGTTCCATAAGTATGACGCTTCCTATACTTCGTAATGCTAGAGCTAGAGACTCACAGCTCGAGCTAGTTCGAGAACGACAAGCAAGAATTGAGTAACTACACTCGGATAGTTTTGCAGTCCATCTTCTTATTTAGTCTGTATACTAAGCCTTTGATAGCGCCTCACCAGGCGTCGCTTTACGAGATTCTATGACCTACGTCTCTTTATGACAAGCTCTCAGTAACCAGTGACAAACCTATGGAACATATTTCTGAACTTATGGTCAAACTGAGTGGAGATTATAACAAAGTATACGGGGTTATGGCTCCTTAAAACCAGGATATATCCATGCATGTCCAGTAATTAGCTTTACTTTAGCGTAAACACACATTTAATGATACACTTCTGCTATAGATAAAGGTTCGACAACGTATGGACTAGAAAATGTTGTTACTTCTTACACTACTTCGTTGTTATAAGGGTCATTCAATGTTTGGGAGCTCATATCTCCGAAATGTTGCAGACCCCCATGTTCTTTGACATCCTAAGAACAGACTGTGTGTATAAGAAACACCCTGTATAAATAATTTTAATGATATTTAAATGAAAATACGAAAATTCTTCAATTCTGCTTCAAGAAAGTTTTGCTCCATAAATAATAAATTTTGTATTTTGAGTATTTATATTTAATTTGGTTTTGGCGCGATGACAACTCGGTAATTGCGTATATAGGGAATCTAACCAAATAAGGGAGGCTTTAATTTAAGGAAACAATGGATAGTTGGAAAATTTTCGTCTCCCTTGTTTACTATAGAATAATTTAAAAGGGACTATTTCATATTCACCAACTTCCGAAAATTCAACGTCGTCGGCTATATAGTTGTAAACTGAATTTAAAATTCAACGCGCGGCCCTGTTGTTGTTGGCCCGTAATTCCGCATCAGTTACCCATCATGCACCACCGCTAGTCGCCTAGCTCTTTCGCTAAATAAAATTAACTATATACATCTAAATCCTACCGGAACAGAAACCAAACTCGCTCTTTACTTCCGAACTCTGTAATCTTTAGACAAAGGAAAAATACTGTCAGGAAGGACAGAAATAGAGAGAGAGAGGAAGAAAAAAGGAAAAGGATTGTCGTGTTTACTTGGTGACCTAATCACTTGTTAAATAACAAGAATATAATCCAAACAAACTCATCCGGAGTTTGCTCGCTATGCAGTTGCTAATTATATGGAATAATACGCTAAAAGTTGCGCAAAGATCGATTGGAGGTATACATACGCGAGAATATCCCATAGAGACCTAGCCTAATTAGTTTAATAAACTTGCATCGTCTGATTTGGAATCGCAACGTTTCAAAATTTTTGACTCTGAAGCAGGCGAAACTTATCCTTTATTGGAAATCACGTGACAATATACCAAGCAGTTGTTTTGCATTTTCAGAATTGAAGATATTCTTCAGTTGGCGTGGTACGAACTTCCCCAAAACGTCTATAGTCTAAGTTTGCCTTTAGTTGACTATGTAGAGGATCGTGAAGACGAGTAAATATTTCCAGCCGTCGTCCCTAGCTTCTTCTTTTGATGCTCGAGTGTCGAAAGGGCAAAAGGTTAATTCCGATGGAAATAGATATTTTCTCCTTATTTATATAAGTACTTTAGCTCAGGGATCCTGCAACTCTATAAAAGGTTTTGTTTGTCCGTTGTCCACCGGCACGGCATTAAACCTCATTAGGAGAAGCCACACAATGCCTCTCCTCGCCTCTATCAATGGCCTGGTGAGAGAGAAAGATCTTATCGAAAGGTATATAGGCGGGAAAAGAGGCTTAACATCACCACCGCCAAGGTGGTACCGGTACTGCGTGGCGGTTATAAATTATACGGAGCTGGTCAGGGACATACAGAGATGAAGCGAGGAAGAAGTTTGGATCTCAGATCTTTTAACATCCCTCCCTAAAGCTCTACTCTACCTACATCAGTCAGGGACCCTAATTCCAACAAGGACAAGAATCTTACCAAAAATCAAACTTATCAAGACACGAGACAACGCTATTATTGTTTGAAAGAGGGCGTACATTTCGAGACCCTCACTACAAAAATTCACTTGTCTTCTATTGTGGAGTGATATTCGTAATTACTTAACAGTCCTGTCCCTGTTATTAATAAAGAGTCCCTACCCTAACAGCGGTGGAAGGCGTTAATGCGCTGAAGCGGGATAGTCTTTGAAGGGTCATTCTTTATTCGAGGACGAGGTCCCGTTGCAGACCCTGAATGTTCACCCATATAGACACAGAGTCAAGAACCGATAGCTTCCCGTGGTTCCACGGGGGATTAAAAAAAGGGGGGGGGGCTTGGTTATAAAGAGAGTCAAGCCGCCTATTATTAGCCTCTTCCTCAGAAGCTGGGGCTCTAGCCCCACACGCACGCCCAAAGGCCCTCAAAACCCCCTGCCACCTATGAAGAAATCCCAGGAGCAAAATCAAATCCATTTGATCGGAGCCTGCCAATATCTGGCGGCGAGGCTAAAACGACGGCGCTTAAGCCTCGATTCGACCTCTTTTTATACATCGAAACCTCTTCATATTATTCTCCCCTCCTTTCATTTTTTTTACTCCGAAGCTGCAATCTCAAGAGGGTTAAGTTAACTCCTGATGGGGAAAGGACATACACTAAGGGCATCCAAGTACTTACAAGAACACTAGCTGACAATAATGTCGCGGCGGTGTACAGTATACGCTCGCGATAAACGCCGTTACAATCCCACTTCGGGTTAAATACCAAAGCCTTGGTCTAAACCGTTAAGCCTTGGTTGAAGAGTTTCCTCGATTGATTGAAGTTCGTACCTTAAGAGACGTCGTACGTCTGGTTAAGCGTAATTCCTAAGCGAATTGACGTTGCCAATTACAGCAGGTGTCTAGAGAACTGTTCCTGTCGCCTGTATATATACATAGATTGATGCTCAATAATTTAAATAGGGAGACAGAAACGCGACGTCTTAGAAGGTAAGGGTCAAGTGGAAACAAAAGTGAAGAGCGCTTTAAACTTGTTGGAGATGTTGGGGCTCGCGCCATAGTTAGGACTGAGCTAAACCTATAACAGCAATTCCGATACTCGATAGCGTGTGTTAGGGAAGGGGGTGGCCATGGCTGCTGGTCCAATTCAGCTAGGTTTTCGGAGAAAATCTATTAATTATCTATGGCGTGAAACGCGACAAATTATAATTAATCTGGTTGGCCGAAGTAGGGAGTTATAGCTGAGGGAGTAATTCGGGTCGACTCGCCACCGGTATTATACAAGGAGGAGAGATATAGGAGTCGACTAATTCTAAGGATATCGTCCCATCGATTAATTACTAGAAACTAATTGCTAACGATAGGAAAAGGCAAGCATCGACCCAACAGATACAAACTATAACAACCACCACGTTGTATCTTTTCAAGTATTTATAATTAAAATCGTTAAGTGCTGTACCTAAGCTCTATGATCATGAGATTGAATAGAGTACAGGATTAAATTAAAAACGTAGCCGAATTTAATTTAACCCTTCAATAGAGCTTTAAAAGTTTAAAGGAACAGTTCAAGTGACATAACATTATACCTTAAAAAAATGGCCTTTTTCTAAATACAAAAGATAAATATTAAAAAATGGTTTATTTCAAAATAATTAGCATTTAATTAGTCTTAAAACGAGGGCTACTGCGCCATCCGTCATTGGTTTAGTGGCGTCTACTAAATCGAACCTTTTACCCCTACGGGATTGGTTGAATTCTTGCGGACTGAGAGAGGTCGGGGTAAGAGGTTCAGTTTAGCAGACGCAACTAAGGCAATGGCGGATGTCGCAGTAGTCCTCGTTTTAAAGACTAATATAATACCAATTATTTTGTAATAAGAGATAATTTTTTAATATTTAGAAAAAGGCCGTTCTTTTAAGGTATAATGTTATGTTACCTGAACTTTACCTTTAAAAGGTCAAAATTAAAAATGTAACCGAATTTGAATTTGACCTAAGCCCTCTGGCTTTTTTTTTCTACCGAAACAAAGACGAGCTTGCTCTACTAATTGGGGACTACATAATCGAGACGAACTTTCTCTTTCTTAAATATATCCTTTTGTTCTTTCAAAATTTTTTTTTATCGGTCGTTCAAACGCTCTTGTCCGTATTGATTGAGTTTAAGCCTTAAGGAGCCTTTTTTACCGTTCGACAAAAGAGAAGAAAAGCTCTTGGCTACTTTACAATATAACAAAGGCAATTTTTTTTTGCCTTCATAATCATTAATTGAGTTTGACTAGAAAAATTCTCTAATTAAAGCTGCATACGCGCGGCTAGCCAATCTTAAACAATTTTAGCCCAGCTCAGCAAAAATGCTTATATTATATCAACTGGAAGAAATTGGGGATCGTTGATTTGCTCCGGGGTAAGTTTAAATTGCTAAGCCTAAATCTTTTACTTTCTTTTTGGTCCGAGCTATATGGGCGACAAGCGGAAGGTGTTTCCTAACGATGTCTTCAACCTTGACACGTTTCAACGACGGCTTGATGACTGAATTCGGCTTCGCCGAAAAAAGTGACGTCCAGTCCAATTCAACCCGCGCCAATACAAGCTAGCAAACACATATCTTCTCCACCCCCTTTACCAAAAAGATTGACCACTCTCTAAGGTGGAATACGACAAAAAAACTACTACATACCACCAGAAGGGGATAATGGAAGAAGGATGACACTCTGTATCCTCTTAATAGTACTTTTGTTATGTAACATGATTCTTCCCAGGCTCATACACCTTTTTGTTTGCTCTCCTACTCAGCAAACTTCAGATGGGGTGAATTCTATAACTGTTTGGTGGTACTAAATCCTCAGCAATCAACCCACAAACTTTGATTGTCTTGACGTGGAACTAAAATTAACAAGAGCGCCTTAGAAAATATAGTTAAGCGCCTGAGGGAACTATTTATCGCGTATGTGATTCGGTTTAGACGTAACCTTGCTATAATAAATGTTTTGATGTTGGGATGAATCGTGTTGCAATTTCCCCGCTTTATGGTACACTTCTCTCGAAGAGAAGTATTATATACTGCCGATACCACAGGTCTATCTTAACCACAAGCTACCTTACCATCAATTGCAAGTACAAAGGGTGAACAATATAGCGAGCCAGGGGAGGTATAGTACCCCGTCACGGACAGAAACACGCGGGGTGGACAGTGGGCCCTCAATATGGACACATTGAGGCTGGTAAACTTAACGGAGGGGTTGTCCTATAGCTGGCAGGCAGCTAGGCCACGAACGCGACAAGCAATCGGTTAAGATACGACGAACCTTTATCCTATATACAGGGACCAAGAAAGTTCTCTTTTTTATTTCTTGGTCGGTCGGTTGGTTGAGGGTAACAGCTCGAAGCTTTTTCTTCCTATAATTTTGTTTCCTTTGGGAGACAAGAATTATTGTACAGCAGTTCGGAATTTAATCAAAAAATGTTACCAGGGGTTTCCACCCTGCCCGGTTCCGTCGAAAATAAACTTAAGGGCCGGACAAGTAAAATGGATTTTTCTATCTTCTAAGTAATTGAAGAATGCTCCAAAAACTCCCATAAAGTTTAACCAGAGACGAATTACATCCCACAAAAGGCTGCCCGAAGCAACTTTCTTCGGTATCCAATTGGGATTTGTCTTTAGGTCAGAATTATTTCATTTGATTGCAAGTAGGCCTACGTTGTTTTATCCATTTTCAAGCGGAACTTAATTAATTTGACAGGGTTCCAACAAACTTTTTATATTGAAAATCCCCGACTTTTCCTGCAACTTATCCCTGAACAAATTTAGCCAATATCCCTGACCATTTCAAGGTGTTTACCAGAGTCCACTTCACCACATATGCCCATATTTAGCATTGATCGAAGCATGCATGGTTTGATATACCAAACGAAATCCCTGACCAACCCATGACGTTTTAGGAAGGAACTATAAATCCCTGTTTTGCAAATCCCTGACTTACACAGGTTATCCAGGTTCCGTAAGAACTCTGTTTGAAGCCAATCCTTCACGGAACATCAAATTTCACGTGGTGTAAACAGCTAGTCTTACCGTAACTTAATTAGAACAAAATTTATATCAAATTTTAAACAAAAGTAAATATTTTTGAAAATTGTCCGAAACAAATTATTTTCCCAGGAGTTTGTTTCAATCCTTAATTGTCAAAAATTGGGCGTTACATTCAGTTGGTTAACTTAATAAAACTTTGGCATAAAAATTCTTAAAAATTGTTAGTACAAGACCAGCAAACACTAGAGAATTATAAGGCTTAATTATTCCGATGCCCCCAAGAAATTTAAAACATAAAACCAAAAAGGATGGGGGGGGGGGCGATACTGTTTTGTTCAATTACTCAAATATCTGTTTAAGCTTCTTTTTTAAAACTTAACACTTTGACAGAACAATATGGTATACGGTTTCTTTTTTAATTAAACGTTGTGTGATGTAAAACAGTAAAATCCTTCCTTTATAATAATTACCAAGGCGACGAAAGAAGAGTCCAGCAGCAGCAGAACACCCCCAGGGGGGTCCACGTAACAAAACAATGGGATAAGAAGGGAGGGAGGGGGGGGGCCATGCATTGAGGTATATTTTCAAAGGAATGGAAAGAAAGACTCTAGCAGTATATGGGGCAAATTGTGACTTGAAGACCATGGAAGATGAAGGGTACTGGCAGGGGATGGATCATTAATATCGTTTCTTTCCCATGGTAGAACGCTAAAGGACAAAGAAAAAGACTTTGCTACTAGGATGTAGACGGTCGTCCATCTTATGGGAGCTAGCCAATATGACAAGAGTGGATCAAGGCGCCTACTAAGAAACTATTTTAATTAAACATCTCGCTCGTTTCTTTCTCATCCTATCCTTCAGAGAGACATACTGCGTATGTCCCTTTCTTACTCTACGAAGACAATAGCGTCTCTGAGAAGACTCTATTACTTTCTCTATAAAAGGTATCTTGTTTATTGTCGCATCGTTATACAGGGTGTTTCTGATAAGTCTGCCGAAATAATTAAAGGGTGCATGTGTTCTTTTTGTCAAAATGAGTGGCAAGTCTTGTTCCAAGAAGATAGGGTCTATACGACATTAAGTTACGAAGATATGGCCACCCAAACATTGGTTGGCCCCTAAAACAAGAAAGTTGTCACACATGTGAAGCAAGACATATCAGCCTTCGATCTAAGAATGTTATTGGGCCTTCATCTTTAGCAGAAGTGTACTATTAAATGCGTAGGAGTGTGCCTACGCTGGTAAAGTAATGCTAATTACTACACATGAATGACTATTTCCTTGTTTCAAGGGCCAATCAATGTTTAGGGGTGCCCATATCTCCGTAAGTAAATGTTGTAGAGTACCCCATCCATGCTCTTTGTGACACTTTCCACTCAGTTCAACAAAAAGAACATGTCACCCTTCAATTTATGGCAGACTTGTAAGAAACACCCTGTATTGAAGTTCCAAGAAATGAATAGTAGCTACGGTCCTCATAAGACACCCCCAAGTTTAAATTGAAAACAGTGGAAATAGTTATAAGGAATTAAAAACCAATTCGGGTTTGTTGAGTGTCTTTTCAAAAGTACAGAGAATGCATGTACGGATGGATGAATTTAACAGGGGGCAACTATTCTCTTTTTCATTTCGTACAAGTACATTAAGTTCACCTAGGACGGGGACATTTACCGTTTACAGAATACAGATGCTATAGCAGTGTTATGACGATCGTAAAACCTTGAACGTTTGTCGGAGGCCAAACCATCAACTACTGCATTATTAATATGGAGGCTCGTAAAAAGAACATTTTGCTTTCTCATTTTATCCTGGCCTGAGTGTGCTGTGTGTAACCAACAAGTATATAGCTCGCCTCTTTCACGATATAGTGTATGTATAGGAAAAACATAAGATTCTATAGCTAAAAACCAACCCTATAGCGGTCTCCGGAAATGGCGCCAAAAACTCTCCAACACATCTTCGTCAATAAGTTGTCGCGTAAGGTTCATGTAAGAATAACGGGCCAATCCATCCAATAAAAGGAAAGGTTACGAGTACAGAGGAAGCTAATTCACTTCTGATTCAAGAGATGGAACCAGTTTATGGCGGTGGGACGTTAGGTTTAAGAGAGGAGAAGAAGAAGAGGCCATCATGGCTGCAGTCGGCTAGCGCCAGGACTGATTTGATTTGCCTATATTTTCTCGCGCAATTTTTTTTCTCTTTTCGGGTTTGTGCTTGCTCCTTTTACGAATGCCAATTGATGAATTTTTTTCTTCCATTCCCGGTTTCCATGGCAACCAATTTGTGTAGTTGTAGTCACATCTTTCGGCCAGGGCCAAGGAAGGACCCCCAAATTCTTTTTTACGTCGAGGTGCTAGTACACTAAATTCTTTCCGACATTCTGACACATCTATTGATCGTCCGTAGCCTTACTGCCTCCGGGACGATACGCTCCTTTTCAGGTAGAATTACGCGCTAAAAAATTCCCGCCTTTTCCAACGCAAAAATTAATAAGCTAACGGAAGGCGGCCACCAGAATCAAAGGATTCTTTATCGAATTGCCGCTTAATTTAGGTTTATATCAAGTCAGAAGAAAAAAAAGGCGCGAAATGACGCATTCCATATACGTTGGTCCGGCTACGCTTCCATCCTAAAGTCTGGCGAAAAAATGATACAACCAAGGTTAGGCTTAGCGTTCCCCGACAAGTTTGAGTGACGGAAATCGACGAAATTCCGCTTCCAATTTATTTCCTTTTCTGACTCTCTCTCCCTCTCTCGTTCTCATCTGTATGGGTGTGTATGTCGTCGGGACATCTTACTTGTTATTTTGCCGGCGCTGTGGTGACACTCAATCTCTTAGAACATTAGCAATTTGAGAGAAAAAAAAGGGTTTATTTATAATTTAACGCACTGTTAGGTTTAATTCGTAATTTTTTTGGTCGTTCGATATCTGAAAGCTCAGTCCCTAAAAATCAAACTGTTAAAAATCTCCTTTTGTCCCACGAGATAGGAACTTATAAAATTGCAAATAAACATTTTTTCTCTTGAAAAGGCGTCGACATTTAAACTAACCCGAGAAGAAAAAAAGAGCGGAGCGATGCCACCGAGTGAAGTGGGAGCGAGAGAGAGAGAGAGAATAGAGAGAAAGAGAAAAAGTAAAGAGTGAACTCGGAATAGAGGAGGCGAAGAGACGAACACGAAAAACCAATTGAAGCGATCACGCTCGGCCAACTTTGGATTCACTCTTTTTTCCCCTCGTTTTACCCTAGGGGTAACTCTCTCACACTGCCTTTCCTTTTGACTACACTATACAATAACTATATGACCATAAGCTCAATATTTCATATACAAAGAAGTCAGAACGTAGGAATAGAAACAGGGGATCTAGCCATTCTTCCGAAAAATTGATAATTACATCAAATCTTATTCATTTATAAATAGTGATCACTAATGGAGCTAGAGAAATGCTCCTCCTTCATTTCTTAACTTTAACTGAGTTTCAGGGTTGGCAGTTAGAAATTTGTGAGAGCATCTCCTCAGGTTGGAACTGAATCGAACAGAAATACAAGCTCTTCAGACTGTTTTAGATAGCGGTTTTATTACACTCACAAATGACCGCAAGGCAACACTATCAATACATACCATACCTTGCAATCGGTGATATGATAGGGTAAGACCTCCACAGTATTCATGGTGAGTTAAGTTAAGCTTGGTTCAATAAGGGGTCAGATTTCGGTCGAATCACACTCACAAATGGCTGGCAACACTATCAATACATCCTTCACCAACCTTGCAATAGGTGATGTGATAGGGTAAGACCCCCCATTGCATTTACGGTGTTTTAAGTTAGGTTAGGTTAAGTTAAGTTTTGTTCGATAAGGGTTCAAGTTGCGGTCTTCTATGTCCAATTTGATGACTACACTTCAGAGTCTTGACTGATGTTGACTTACGGAATATTATCTTATGCTAGCTAGCTAGGGTTAAGGGCTTCGGTAGAGGAAGGATATTTCGGACGTCCCATCAAGTTGCCTTAACGCCGTCGCATCCATTATGCAGCCCGTTACAGTCGGCCTTCATTCCTTCCAAGTTGAACTACTTTTTTCCCTCGAATTCCCTTCTAGACTGACTATAGACTATCCTTTTCATCCTTCCTGTTTAAAGCAAGAACGGGTGCGGAACCACTATTGCATTTCCTTATCTACCCAAGCGAGACCTAGCTCCCTCTCTCTACCACTCGCTGGTCTCGGTTTATGCAATTTCTTCCTCTTGGCGTGGCGTGAGTAACTTCTGCCTTGACATACTATTAGACTTAGCAATAGTGGCGTTGATCTTGCACCTTCAACGGCATGCACCAGACAGCGTATACTCTTATACCAACCAAGAAGTTATATCTAGTATCTCAGAGAGAAGGTATAAATTCGCCAGATTTCCAGCTTTATCTCCAGTCCAAACGTAGGTCCGGAGTCAATCCCCGTCTCTAAATTACAACCAGCATCTCATTGGTTCTTGGAAACTCACGTCAGCGCGACGACGCGAGTGACGAAAATTACAGTCATAATTTTCGACTGAGGAGAGGCGAAATAGCCCGGCGCCTCCTTTTACGTCCCCCCTTGTATTTTGAATGGGGGACTGGGACTATGGCGCGCGAATACAAAGGCATCTTATACCTTCTCTCTGAGATACTGATATAACTTCTTGTACCAACTCAACTCCATATACCTTGAAATTTTTCAAGTAGCTAACCCTAACCGAACAGAAGGGCAAAAGGTTTTTGAAAATTTATTTGGGGATTCGGTAATTCTTCTCGTGATGCGACGCATCTAATAGGGAGCTAACAGTTCTGACCCTGAAACGTCACACCCTTCTATCTCTTACTGGAGTTTCATCCCCCTTAACGGTTGGAAACAGTATTCTAAGCGCAAAAATGTCAACCAGAGAGGGGCTGCATGACGTCAGACTATCTCTTCCCCCTAGCCAGTTGTTAGCTTCTTTATTATACAACCCATTATGAACATACAGGGTATGCTTCCTCGTTTCGATCACATCTGAACTTGACCTCAAGTGTTTAACCTTTTTTTTATGGTCTATAGTCAGCTTTGTTTTGTAGAAATATTAAAGTTTAAAAACGATTTAGCGTAAATTAAAACTTTTGGGCGGGAAAAATTGTTGTAAAAGATATAAATAAGCCTTGGTTTTAGCTACAATGAAGGTATATAATAGAAAAGCACAGAGAGAGCACGCGCGCAGTGTTACTGACGTGTTACGTGCATGGAGAATTTGGGAGAACTGATCAATACAGGTTTTTGGCTGACGTTCAAAAGAGCGGGAATACTCTTACAGGGTTGGTCACTTACTTGGAACCCTCCGTTAAGGGCAAAACGAGAAGATGCATCTCCTATGCCTATATACGCACGGAAGAAAATTGCTATGGAGTAGTGTACAAAGAGGAACAGGGAAGCTATGATTTAAACTATGTACTAAAGTTTCACTTTCGAAATAAACTAAGTTACGCTAAGACTTATAGCGTCTAATCTTACACTTTAACACAAAACGTAGTTAGCAAAGTTTAAACCACATTTTTAAAATTGATACAGTTGAAATTTAGAATTTAATTTGTAAATATGTTGTGTTCTTAGGGTCAAACTGAGTGGAAAGTGCATGTCAAAGAACATGCTGGGGTCTGAAATATTTAGTAATGGAGATATGGGCTCCCAAATATTGATTGGACCCCAAAAACAAGGGAAATAGCCACACAGATGTGGAGTAGGACATATCAGCCTTCAATATTCTTCAATTTAAGAACGTTATTGAGCCTTTATCTAGCAAAAGTGTCTACTATTAAATAGACAGAAGTGTGCGTACCCTGGTAATGTAAAGCTAATGTCTCCACATACGTGACAATTTCTTTGTTTTAGGGGCCAATAAATGTTTGGTAGACGCCATTCATGTTCTCTGACACTTTCCACTCAATTTGACCTTAAGAATATACCCTTTAATTTATCAGAAACACCCTGTATAGAGAAAGGTCTTTGGTGTCGAGTCTCCTTTCATAAAATTTTATATTGAATTAAAAACACTCTAAGATACTTTGAAGTCAGCGGTGGCGCCTGAATATTTAATTAAGGAATCCTTAATTATAAATTATGTAAAGCAGCTAATAATTTTCTATTTTTAGAAATAAATCAAGTCAAAATTCACCAAAATGCATTAACACCATCATCTATGATTTACGCTCATTCAAAAACATAACGACGGCGTTAAAAACCTTAATAAATAATAAAATAAATTCTCAGACGTAATTTGACTATTGTTTGATAAAAATACAAGGTATTTCCCGCCTTTAACTGTACTGCACACCAATACGCGTGCAATTTCTAAAAAAAAATTCAGATCTATTTTATGTGTGCACTGTTAGTTTTCGATGTTAATTTACCTCAGATTTGAATTAAAATTAAATTTAATGGAGTTCCGCCAGCGGAGTATAAGGAAGCTAGGGTTAACTTCTGACCTAATTTAGGTTCATATTCGTAACACAACTGCGCCTGCGTCGTTCCATAGCTTTTCTGAATCATTTCGAATGAATATTCAGCTAGACTAAAAATCTGCAATTCTAACTAAGACTCTCTCTCCACTCTCGCTCCTTCAATCAATGCTAAAAGTACTTCCGCTAAGCTGGCTAGCTCTCTAATAATTCGTTACGACGCGGATTTACAGCTATAAACAGGATTGTAAATAGAGTCCCAAAGTTATACTTATAAAATTTAATTACCGAACACTCTCTTGTTAGATGAATATTTTAGCCAATCAAAAGGGTTAACGCTTATAGCAGACGACATTCCCAACTATAAGGTATCCACTTTGATACCTTAAAATATTAGGATAGGATTGGAAGGGAAGGGCGAACTTGACACGTTATAATTATAGCTATCTATTCCCGGGTTGCCTAAAATATCTGTCTGTCCAAACCGGGAATAGGAGGTCTTTAACGCTGCTATAGGTGTCAAAACGCGTAATTTTGACATCTTAAAATGTTTCTCCAGAAGGCATAATAATTTAGTCATCAAAATATAACATGATAATAATGGTCGTTTATCGTAAACAAAATTTTTAAATGAATTATTTGACAAGCAAGGCTATCATAAGTTTCTTATCATTATTACCCAAGTAGCTAAATTAAATTGAAAGGCTTTGGACCAATTGCGTAACTCAAAAAATAATATCGAAGACCCTCCCTTAATTAAGTAGTAAAAACTTACACCTTAATGAGTTGGAAAAACATCAACTTAGTTTAAATTCTCAAAAACATTTAGTTAAGATTGGAAGAGTATTTTACGGATGACCCCTTAAATTTTAATAAAAAAATTAAAGACAATGATTTCTAATTTAATTAAGGGGTCATCCATAAAACACTAAAATCATAACTCGAAAACAATGGCCCGGACGGCAAAATGGAGATAGAAGTTACATTTTCGACTCAAAATCGTTCGTCCAAAGAACATCCTTTTAATTTATGGCAGACTTATCAGAAACACCCTGACTATTTTTCTTTATAACTTTGAAAAATAGGTGAAACTATGCAGACTAGAAGGATTCATGCCATAAACGCAAGGATTCCAGGCTACTTGAGGACAAAAATATAGACTACTTTGTCCTTCAAGTAGCCTGACCTCCTTGTGTAAATGGTATAAATCCTCCTAGTACAATGCAGGAAAGTTATACACTATAATGAGGTTCACGTACTAAAATATGATTTATTACATATAACGTTTTCATTACCCCTATCCTAGTAAATTTTAGTAACGTTAACTCAATTTGTGAACAGCCCCTAATTCCTTTTTTCCCTCGCTTAAAACGTTGGTAGCGTTGCACTGGCCTACTTGTAACTTATTATTATATTATTTACTTAGGCAAACTATATGTATCTTGGCAGACATCTCTGCAGTTTTGGCAAGCAATTTCATTAATGAGGCTGTACGTCATTAATGTATATAAGGTTTAAGGATCTTTACAGTCAGGCCATCAAGGCTTTGAAATAAAAAAAGGTAAGGGTTAAGGCTTTTAACTTTTATTATCCACAAACTACCTTCCCTCCTTTCTCTCTCTAAAACCCTTCTCTGAATTTTCCGAAAAATGAAATGAACGATGCGAAATTAAAAGTAACAGGTGTAGCTATAAAATATTTTCATTTTCTTTTTTAATTCTCGTGTGCATGCATGCTCTCTTTACCGTTTATAACCCTAAACCCTGCAGCAGTAAAAAAGGCGGGAAAACGGGGTTGGTATTAAAGGCGCCAAAACTTAAATCACTAACGCCCTCTTTCGAATATCGTTTCGTTTCCCTTAGGATTAACAAATCTCCATAGGTTCATAAGATGTGTTCCATAAGTTTGTCACTGGTTACAAACTGGAGCTTGTCATGAAGTGAATGAGGTAGGTCATAGATTCGAGGTAAAGCGACGCCTGGTAAGGCGCTGTCAAAGGCTTAGTACGGACTATTTCCCAGACTTCCCGGTGGGCGTTTTTGTTAGGTCGTACGGTACGAAAACGTTGACAATGCCCTCTGTGCCTTACAAACAGAATCTATTTCGTGAGAACTAACATCTATTTTTAAATGGCACTAGGCGGCAGCACTTAACGATCCCCTACCAATGGTAGAAACGTTCGTTCGCGAGGTACGCTGGGTGTTTTTCATATAAGATACCCGGCAATATTTCTACTCCATTTTACCTTTCTCTTCATCGAAAATAAAGGGCCAGGAAAGATATTCCTTTCTTTACTAAGTAATAATTCCGAAACAAAAAGTTATTTCAATGATCAAACCGACATAATTTAAGTATGACTATTAGCCATATTACCGCAATGCACACATTCAGGGAGCTCTTAGGAAAAACGAGGTTGAAATTTAATATATAATATTTGCACGGAATATTACGGAAATTCTTTTTGGTCTGGTATTCTATATGCCCTGGTATAGATCCCGGATCGGTATTGTTTTCACAGCAGTTTTTTATTTTCCTTTTTTTAGAAAAAAATCACGAGGAATTTTTCTCTACGCGGTATTTGTTTATACTATATCTTTTTGTGTAAGAAAAATACGAAGGATAAATGCCTAAGGGAGGTAGATGCCTATGGTTTAGGCAGTGTTTGTCTGTCCGTCTCGAATGGTAATAGTGGCATCAAATGAATAAGACATAAATTGCGCATTGTACACACTAGTTGTTGTAACGAAATTTTCAATTCAAATTCCTTGACCTATTTAAGGGATTTTCCCTAAAGCTTTTAGGCCCAATTTTCATTATTCTAAATATAAGTAAACACTTGCAAAACATTGCAGATCCAGCTCAGCTCCCTTATTTTGGTGCATGTGGTAAAACGTGATCTCGCTAAAACTGCAGCGTTTAAAGCGACACCCAGGTGGATCGTTGAACCGGGGATATTTTAGCCACTTTAACCAAATTCCCTAAATTTGTTGAAATCCTTCAAATTCCCTGACTTTTCCCTGAACCTTTGGGCCCATTTTGAAATTCCCTGACATTTCCTTGAACTTTTTGGCCGATTTTGAAATTCCCTGACATTTCCTTGAACTTTTTGGCCGATTTTGAAATTCCCTGACATTTCCTTGAACTTTTTGGCCGATTTTGAAATTCCAGGACTTTTCCTTGAACTTTTTGGCCGATTTTGAAATTCCAGGACTTTTCCTTGAACTTTTTGGCCGATTTTGAAATTACATGACTTTTCCTTGAACTTTTTGGCCGATTTTGAAATTACATGACTTTTCCTTGAACTTTTTGGCCGATTTTGAAATTACATGACTTTTCCTTGAACTTTTTGGCCGATTTTGAAATTACATGACTTTTCCTTGAACTTTTTGGCCGATTTTGAAATTCCCTAACTTTCCAACTTTTTCCCTGACCTGTGTTAACCCAGTTATACTTAATATTAACAAAGAATGTTAATCTCCATTAAAAAGTAACTCATATGAAGAAACGATGGCTTCAAAGGTTTTTGTTCTTAAAGCAAAAGCCCTGCATTTACTGTCTTTGCATGCCTTTTTTTACAAAATGCAGACGCTGTAACTTGCCTATATACGGAGTCAGCCACCCGTATTCAAATATTCATAGAAGATATACACACACACCAGGCCAGGCCAGACCAGACCCAACTACCATCATGGTATATATACAGACACACTCTCTGTCCTGAGGACAAATGATGATGATGACATTCATTCTTATTCCAAAGACTAAGCCTAGCCTAGCCTAGCCTAGCGTCGTCTGCATTTTCTTATCTCGAAATTCCCGGTTCGGGACACGCTCCTTGAGAGCTTGCTGCGTATACTTGCGGAAACTAAGAGTGTGTGTTCTAGGAGATATTCCCATTTGAAGAGGGAGAGAGAGAGAGACAGGTCAAGGTTATTTAAATGATTTATATCATTAAGAGACGCTTCGCTTTACCAATTAAATGGTTGTCCCTCTATCTAAGATATTATTCCAATAAAGATGGTACTAAAGACTAACCTATATACAGGGTGTTACAAAAAGGGTAATTATGGGACTGAAGTACAGTATGGGAAATCAATTTTGAGTAGAAAATGACTAACTTCTATTCTGAGAGAGCGGAACATTGTTTTTTCTTAAGTTTCAATTAAAAATATGAGTTAATATCTGATCCTTCAGTCAAGTGATAACCTCATCTTATCGATACTTTTTAGGCCTTGATTCTAATCAAGACATTTTTTGTCTAAGGGCCACCCTAAACAAGTGATGATTAGCGTGTTTTACGAATGACCCCTTAAATTTAATTGGCATTGCCTTTCAGTTTCTTAATCATTGACCATTTCGACACAAAAAAGGGGTAAGCAATTAACAGTCATGAGAAAAGGGACGTACAAGAGGGTTGAGCCCATCCCGTCTCAGCGCACTATCGCGATACCTCAAGCCTACAGCGCAGGCGCGAAAAAGCGGGATGGAAGGCAAAGTTTCACCCCCCCCCCCCCGTGTCTTTCCCTTTTAGTTACATCGAAGTGGTCCATTTCTATCTCACAAATTTCATGCCTCCTCATAAAAATGTGAAGCGTGGAAGCTCCCAAAAATCTAAGATTCTGATTTACTTGATTAAATCGAAGATACTGATTTCGATATAGAATAATTGGAAAACCTTATAATTGTAGCCGTTCTTGTATCTGAAGGCGATTACCAAAAGGATTAACAAGCTTATATAATACTGCCAGCATAATAAGAGAGAGAAGACGAATCAGGAGACGCGACTGGATCGATACAGTCAAAGACTAAATTAAAGCCTATGCGGCTTTAAACGTATAAAGTTGCCAATCGAAGAGAGCTTTGAACCCTCAGAATTCCATTGGTGAACTTAATATTCTCTTAAATAATCATTCATTACTTTGAACGCTACCAGCCAACGGAAGTTAGTAATTTGTAGCCGGGATATCTGTTATTAAAACTAAAACTGGTTTCCCCGCACGTCAGCTGTAGCGTCAAAGGCCAAATGACCTCTCTTCCCGGGACAAGAGATGGATCAGGAGTTGGTTGGTCCCGGGTGAAAAAAAAACAAGATTGGTAAAGGAAGGGACAAGGGGGACGATTTTAAAATGTCACTGTCAGCTCTTGTCATCGAAAAATCGCCTCTTGTCCCGGAAATTCGTTCCCTCTCTTTAATTACACGCGTTCCTTTCAAACCCTTTAGTGATTCATTCGATCTTCAAACAGCGCCTTTTATATTAAAAATACCAGGACATCACAATCCAGAAAAATTCCTTTAAGCCTACAAATTCAAATTGGGATTGCAGAGAACTGCTGCAATCTTTTGTTATAATTACTACAGTCCTGATTGTTGTAATGCCAAATATTTAATATCGGTAGAACGGGAAGAAAAGGGGCTATAACATACTCAAGGGATTTCCCTGCACATCTTATAAAACCAGAATTAGGCCTATAACGACCCATGTGTCAAAGTAGTGGGTCAATATTAAGAGAATGAGGAAGGGGCTATAGGTCATTTTCCCTAATTTGCTGATTTACTAGAGCTCAGACTGTTGTAACCCCAAGTATTTACTATCATTGGAAAGGTAAGAAATAGGGCTATGACATACTTAGGGTTCGAAAATTACGGTAATTTTGGAAAATGGTAAATTACGCGGTAATTTACCGCGTAAATTACCGTTCATGGTAATTTACGAAAATTCTAAAATAAATTATATTGATCCTTTCTAAGCTAAATATTGAAAAATACCACTTGAATATAGCTATACCTTTCAAAGCATAGTGTCGTACATTATTTAAATACCGAGTTTTTATGTTTGCAGTTCACATAATACTTTTGAACAGCTACATCCACTTTCTTCTTCTTACCCATTTTGTGAATTATTGCTATTTCACGTTTTTAGAACAAAATTCTAGATATGGGCCGATACCAATTTAAACCCATATCGGTACCGATACAGATATTGGTATCGGCCCATCTCTACAAAATTCTAACAACTACAGGGTTTCCAGCTGACGCAAAGGAACTCGACAACAAGAATAGACCAGAAAATAAAATTTCATTTCCTTAATCAAATTTTTTCCACGCTTACTGTTCGATTTCTATGTCTCATGAAAAAAAATAAGTGTGCATGCGCGGCTAGAGCAAAATATGGAGCTTTTAGACCATTTTCCAAGAGAAAGACATGAGAATTCGGTGGTAAATTACCATCGTGGTAATTTACGACGGTAAATTACCACGGTAATTACCAGGGTAATTACCGTTTTCGTAATTTACTAGGGAAAATCGTAAATTACAGTTACCCTGGTAAATTACCGTGTAAATTACGATGGTAATTTACCGATTTAGAACCCTAGACATACTCAATGGATTTCATTGTATCTGTAATAAAACCAGAGATCTGATCTCCCATGTTTCAAAGTGATGTGTCAATGACTAGGGTTTAGAGGTCATTTTCGCTAGTTTCCTTAATTATTCGAGCTCTGATTGATGTAACTCCAAGTATTTAGTATCTTTGGAAAGAGAAGTGGGGCTATGACACACACAAAAGGTTTCCCCTGTATCTCTTAAGATAAAACCAGAGTTCTGACAAATTTTCAAAAAATGAGATTGTCAATTTAGAAGGGTAAGACACTATCCAGGCTGAAATGGCGGCCATGTTAATTCTATGTTTAACCCGCAACAAAACCGCGTTCACGGAAAGGACCCCACAGTGAAACTGGCAATAAGAGATTACTCCGTATCTTTTTACTAAAAGATGGATTTCAGCCTGACCTTAGTGAAAGCTGGGTTTGAAAAAACACACAATGAACAATAGTTGACGGAACTATAGCTAAATAGCATTGTCTGTCAAACATTTCGAAAGAGGAGAAGAAGAGAGAGAATCAATCATGGGAGGGTAAATAAAGAATGTGGCTTACCTAATAGAAATCCGTGTTTACTCCATTGAACCGCGCCGGCCAAGTTTCCGATCTGACATTGAAGGATGACCGTCTGACCTTCGACGACCTCAATGTCCGTCGGTCGCACCACGAAGTACTGTTGAGGAGGAAGGGAGACTGTCTCTCCTTCGACGGCGGTACCGGTCCCGGTTTGCACTTCGTCTTGCGAAGAGGAACTAGCCATTTCGTTAACATTGTCCGCCGATCTCTGTTCGTCGGCCGATGGTCCCGAATTGACATCGGACCTTTCCGGAGCACCCCCATGAGCCTTACCACCGACCTCGTTTCGACTTTCTTGGACTGGATGGACGGTGGTCGATAATCCTGAAACAGGGAAAAGAAAACCAAAGGACATTGCCTTATTAAGAAAAATACATCTTCCTAACATTTGGGGTCACAACCATCTTAACCTTAGTTGCTATTCAGTCACGTGGACAAGGGGAAAGGTTAATTTTTAAAAAGTAAAGCGTGTGCGTCGACAGTCACCTATTAGGACTTTTCTGTGAAAATCAATACACTTCTAGATAATTTATTTCAGCATAAGTTTATAAGATATGTTCCATCCATAAGTATGACATTTCCTATACATCGTAATGCTAGAGACTTCCTGAGAGCTAGTTCGAGAATGACAAGCGAGAATTGACTACACTCGCTTTTGCAGGACTTCCATCTAGGTCCTATTTAGTCTGTACTAAGCCTTTGACAGCGCCTCACCAGGCGTCGCTTTACCTCGAATATATAACCTACCTCACTCACTTCATGACAAGCTCCAGTTTGTAACCAGTGATAAACTTATGGAACATATCTTATGAACTTCAGCCATAGTTATGGTCAAATAGATTCAAGGTGGCACGTTTCTCATGGTACAGGCGCGTGCAGACCATCAATCTTAACACGCGTGAAACTAAAACCGTTGCCCAATTACGTACGCGAAACTATCATTATCAGGTAGCGTCATTCCCCGAAGCTAAGCCTTGGCAAAGAAAAATATAAATAAGGGAGTATAAACATTATCTCTGGCTAATCGAAACCATTGAATACGTAATACACTTTTCTATACATTAGTGACAAAGCTATATAATAATAATGCCTTTGTATCGAACGCAAAAAAGTTAACTTTGAAAATAAGTTTAAGCCTTGCCGCTTACCTTACGGCTACAATTTTATCTAATTCATGGAAAGGTTAAAGGTTAAATATTGCAGCGCGTGGGAACTATAACGTGGGTTTGATTGTATTAAGTAAGAAGAGAAGATAAACCGATTGTCGATTATATTTTTTTATTATATTAAATTATATTATATATTTGGGAAACCGGTTTGTTTGGATTTTTGTTCTTTATGTACACTCACAATTGAATAATTTAAGAATTTGACCAAACATCACGATTAATATTAATTTATATTTGAATTAATATTTCGTAAGAATCAATATTATGATTATTTACCCCTGAAAGTAGTCTTCTCTAAAAGTCCACGTGTTTCGACATCAACGAGAAAACAACTTATACGGGTTGCCATGTTTTTTAGAAAGTAGGTTGTTTGTAAATATATTTGTTTGTTTGTTATTTATGCACAGGAACAATTCGTTAATTTCTGAATTTTACTAAACATCATGATTGATAATAATTTCAATGAATATTTTGAAATAAACACTAACAATGTTTTTTAAGAATCAGTATCATCGGATTATTTACCCCTGAAAGTCGCCTTCTCTAAAAGTCCAAGTGTTTCGACAACTTACAGGGGTTGACATTTATTTTCTTTACATTTTATTTATTCAGAAAGTGTATGGTTTGTTTGTTGTTTACGATCTACAGTCACAATTCGCAAAATGTCCGAATTTGATTCAGCAAACTGCGTGGTTCATATCAATAACACCATAAGTCTATTATGTAAGGTCCGCATAATAGACTTATGATAACACTATATGGGAATGGTGTCATTAAAAGTGCTTTGGTTGAGTTTCTCCAGTAAAGATTGTCCTGTTTATATACCCGCAACATTGAAGCTTTATGAATAACCCCTAATTAGTATTCATCTTCCGGAAATTGAAAGTTACAAATTACGTTACAAAAACATCCAGATTGTAGTATTTTGCTATTAGTCACGTATGCCTCATTCCTATCCTTAGCAGACGAACGTTACGACGTATTTTGAGCATAAAGTGACAGGAAACTCATCCAATTTTCCAGACCCTTAAAACACACACATGTTGCAACACCGGGTACAGCTTAACTAGTAATTTTATAAAGGAGGTTTCGAAAAATTGATGATTGCCAAGGCTTAAACACTAATAACTATAGGGGCGCCAAAACCCTACAAGATAAATCCGCGCTTGTGGTAAAAAGTATAGACCTACATTTTTTATAGTATAAATGGATTTACAAGAAAATAAAAAAGGGTCCATAACAAGTTCCATTAAAAATAATGATTTTCTTTTCAAAAGCGAGGATTACGTGGTAAACCTTTAAAAAACACGAAATAAGCGTCATTCGTGGCATGGAATACAACATATTTTCAAGGATGAGGTCATACCAAGCGCAAAGGCAGGCCAAGATAATAATAAAATGGGATACGAAGTATATACTTTGAGGGTTACGATCAAGTACAATTTCATCTTGACATGGACGCTATGGATTTTTAAGTTTTATAGGGACTTGAAATGTTGGTTTATTTTTATATATAATTTTTTTTTATATTCCCCTATGCTCTGTTTTGATATTTTTCCTGGGGGTATTGTGTAAAGGGGTTTTGGGGATGGGGGTTTGAATCTTCTAGTTTTTATTTTTTTATAGAGAGACAGTGGAGGGAAGGGGGGGAGGGGGTGGCTAAGTGGGAAAAGAAAGAGAGTGTAGAAGAAGAACACACGTCCGAAGTGATTGAGCACTCTTTCCATACTTTTTATATTTTCTTTTACTTCCTCGGTTATCCTAAGCTCTTACCGGAAAAAAGTTGTAAAGATGCAACGAAAGATTGGATACGAGAAGAAATAAAAGAAATATTTTAACGCCTAACCTATACCGAGCTAAGGGAAACTGAAAGAAAAAAAAACAACTCGTCGTTTTAAATACAATACAGGGTGTTTCAGGTAAGTCTGATGTAAAGGGTGACATGTTCTTTGGGTCAAACTGAGTGGAATGTGCATCTCAAAGAACATTGGGTCTGCAACATGATTTTTATTTAATTTTTATAAACAATTATAATATTTTATAAGAATCAATATCATCGGATTATTTACCCCTGAAAGTCGTCTTCTCTAAAAGTCCAAGTGTTTCGATATCAATGAGAAAACAACTTTCAGGGGAATGTTCATGTTGTTTTTGATAAATTAAAGGGTGTGTTTTTAGGGTCAAACTGAGTGGAAAGTGTCAAAAAACATGCATGGGGTCTGCAACATTATGTTAAGGATATATGGGCTCCTATATATTGATTGGGCCCTTAAAAACACGGAAATAGTCACACGTGGAGTAAGACACATCAGACTTCAATTGTCTTCAATCTAAGAACGTTATTGAACCTTTATCTTTACCAGAAGTGTACTATTAATTGGGTAGAGGTGTGAGTACGCTGGTAAAGTAAAGTTAATTCATCCACATGTGTTATGACTATCCCCGCATCGCCACTTAGTTTGACCCTAAGAATGCAGTTACTCTTTAATTTAAAATATTAATTATTTCTGATATCAGTTCATTGTCCCTTTAAATTTTATAAAAGCATCCAAGAAAGATGTCAAAAAGAATAAGCGAGGATTTCTTCTCTCAGATCATGAACAGACAATCACTCTTACAACAACAACAGAAAAAAGAAAAAAAAATCGCTCCCGCGAAAATAGTAAATACACGCGCCATAACTTCCCGCCTTTTTTTCGCGCCATTTTTAAACAAGCGCAAGGATCCATAGTGGTTGATGCGAATGGCGCAGAACCTAACAATAGCAGCAACAAAAGCGGCAAGGGGGGAGAAATTGCCTCGTGCATGGCTGCCAAATGGAACTAAACCATTATCGAGCTAGAAAACTGGGTGGGGAAGGAAAGAGAGAGAGAGGAGTTCACTTTTTAAAATTTATTTCAAAAGCGGTTGGTTGGTTGCTGGTTCCACTCATCGACTATATACCACAAGCAGAAAGAGGAAAATAGTGTACTACTTTATTTCTCGAAGGATGAAACCCTCCGCGGAGAGAGAGAGAGAGAGAGAGAGAGAGAGAGAGAGAGAGAGAGAGAGAGAGAGAGTGAGAAAGAGAGAATCATCATTTCCGTAAAGCAAGGGACCAATGAGAACCAAGGGTTAAAATCGGATAGCTCTGGTACTACTTGCAATTTATATCCAACTCAAAGAAAAAAAATACACTATAAAAGTCTTCCAAGTAAAAATCTCTCCTTTTTTTAAAAAAAAAAACTCGAATGGTTGTAAAAGCAAGCGTACCCTATAAGGGTAAAAGAAGGGGAGAGCTGGTAGAGTTTGTCCAAGTTAGTCAGCCGTCGTTACGCCTTGTTTGCTTTGAGTAATGGAGCCCAAAGAGGATAGGGGACCCATATTACCCCTCCACACCCCAGCATCTAGCTAAAGTAACCGCATCGCCAGTGAAAATAGAATAGCAGATAAGAAGACCACACTTAGAAGAGAAAGACCTAAACATAAGTGGAAAATACAGGGTGATCACTAGGACTTCCGAAGTACAGTGGGATGGTTCTATGGGAGTCCAAAATTAAACTTCTATCTCCATTTTACCCTAAGGATCACCCTAAACAAGTTATGATTGCGGTACTTTACGGATGACCCCATTAAATTTAAGGAAGTAACTAAAAGACAAAACACATTTTTGCCTTCCGGGACAACGTTTTTCAAGTTATAATTTTATGGGTGATCCCTTAATTTAATTAGAAACCATTGTCTTTAAGTTTCTCACATTAATTTTAAGGGATCATCCGTAAAACACTCCAATCATAACTTAATTAGGGGTATAGGGCAAAATGTCATAGAAGTTACATTTTCGACTCAAAATCGCCACGTAATCCCTCTTGGAGCACACTGTATATGACGGGCAAGGGATGGTAGTATTCTCCATCAAGACATGAACTTCTATTTAAGAAAAGATGATGATGCTTTTGATTTCATTCCATCATTTTATAGAAGCGGGTGGGTATATACAGGAAAATTTGGAGAAATCTCTCCCCATACTATAACACTCCATCTATTCTATTGTGTGGCTCAGCCTCTTACAATCCCTGCCCTCTCTCTCTGACCATCTCTTCCCTTTGAATGACGTCCGAGGAGATTTCTCTATGAAAATTTTTATGTCATAAGGGAAATTCAGAGAGTGAGGGAAACCCAGTCCAGGAGATTCAAGAATGTCGCCGGTACAGGCGATTTGGTCGTTTGTGATCTACATTGAATAATTTTTTATCTTAAGCTTCCTTAGCCGCAAATCTATGGTTTGGTTGCGTTGTTATTCCTGCATGCACTCAATATCTTTAAGAGGATGTTTTCTTTTTGTTTAGTAGACATTTTACGATCATTGAATAAAAAATAAATGAAACGAAAACTAGAGTCCGGCGTAGTATATTTTATTATAATTTTTTCTTCTATTATTCTTGAACCAAGGCTTAAGCCGCACGAGACTTTAATAGCGACAGAGAGCGCTGTAAGATTTTTCATAAAAAAGCTAGACGCGTTTATAGCAGGGATTACACCCAGTTCTAAGAAGCGATCTTTATGTCTGTCTGCGCGTAACACGCTTTGATTGAAACGGTGATGCGGTTTGATGGTATACGATATATGTATCCTTCCGCCAAAAAATTTACGATTGTCGGTGGAGACGGAAATTATACTTAAAAAGAAAAATAAAACCACGATATTCTTTCATATAATGTCCGTCTTTATTATCTAAGTTAATATATTAAGTTCCAACTGAAGATTATCGTTTGAAGTAAATTATTTGGAAAAGTGAAGCAACAAGATAGAGAGGAAGAAAAACCGGTTTTTGTAAGGCAAAGTTATGGAGTAACGGCACCTCCCTGCGTTTGGCTACGTTACGCTCTATGAGAAATTAACAAAGAGTGCCACTACTCTATTGAGAAACAAAATAGGGACCTTTACCTAAATAAGAGTGAAGGAGTTTTTGGACAATCTAGGAAGGATCTGTAGAAAAAACCGGTTTTCTTCTGGTCTCAGTAAAATATCGCCAGAAGTAAAGGCCCTTTACCCAAATAAGCTCTAGCGAAGTTGTATTTACATTTATAAACTCCGTAAGGAACCTATAAAAAAACCGGTTTTATTTGTAGAGACTTGAAAGGCGAAATATTATGAAAAACAAATTCACCTTTACCTAAATAGGAGCGAAGGTGTTTTAACATTTACAAACTAAGAAAGGACCTACAGAAAAACCGGTTTTTATTTGAGGTCTTTGTAAGGAAAATATTTAGAGAAACAAGATAGGGCTGTGAAGGGGGTGCTTTTAAATGGGGTTTCACTCTCCCGTTTCCAATGGTATATTTTTCCCCAGACTTCCTTTCTGCCTCCCCTTCTAGAATAGCTTTTCCAATTGTTTTCACCGAAAGGAAAACTGGCAAAGGAAACTAATGAGTTTTTCTACGATTACTTAAAAGGCCTGGAGGCTCGAACAGTAAGCACTGTGTGCTCGGAACAGCAAAACGCGTTTATGGTCCGTTAGTGAAAGAGATCCAAAACCCGGGCCCCCACATAATCCCTCTCCAAATTTTTAGAAAACAAGAAGAGAAAAGGGGCTTCACCTCTCCCCCCCCCAGCAATGAATTCCCTGGGGTCACCTTAAGAATACAATCATGTGTTGCCTACAAAGTACTACAAACCCCAGTTGATACCACCCATAGATATAAGAAATAAATACTCAAATAAACACTCGATGCGTATTTCATTCATTGCTATGAGAGCGCTCGGAATTTGTTTTAATGAGCCATTACGTCATAAAAACAGTTATGCTGAGAGGGCCAGGATTGTTTAATTATACTGATTGCGTCATTTACGGAGCTGCTGTTATTAACGTTAAGTTTTTTTTCCGCCAAAACGTCTCTTCAGATTTAGGGCTAAATCATTCGCACTGATCTGATCTGTCTTTTTACTCCGATTACCGCAACGGATTTCGGGACGAGCAGGCGACCAATGGAAGACGTGAATCCGAGTGAGAGGTGATCTCGATTTACAAATGGAATACGTATATCGTTTCAGAGCACTCGATCCCAGCAATGCATATGGAATTCGCTGTTAGTACTTGGGATTAATTAGAAACGTAAATCCGAGCCCAAGCTGATCTACATCTAAAAATTAAAATGGAGCATGCAAAACCATTCCAAGCGCTCCAGAGCAGTTAATGTAATACTCTATTATCTTATGAAACGAAATTTACTCAAGTGAGGTACGAATTCGACTGTTATATTTCTAGATATCTATGGCTTGATATGGTGAAATATTTCGGGTCGCTTATCGTTCGCTTAAACGGTGGCCCAAGCCGTTTTAACCTTCGACCCTAATGTCAACAGACGTTGTATGAGCTACGCTACAGCGAGGGTGTATATTAAAGGCGCTATTTTTTAGCGGGGGCAGTGTTCCTACCATTTTGGGAACGTCTGCCCAAAATCCCAGGAGATTAGTCCATAATCCGGGTACTTTATGTTATGGACGAACCAGAGAGAGAATGAAAACAAGACCCCCTATATACTGATGTAGTTCTCGCGTTGGTATTTTTTTTTATTTTATTCCTAAGCCTTGGTCTGGTCTCTCTCTCCATCTTTGGATTAAACTAGAACTGTTTCATTTAGGAGAAACTGAACCAACGTAGCCAAAGCTACGCTAACAGAAGGCGCCCACGCAGTATAAGAGGATAAAAGTGGAAAAACATTAAAACTCCTGGAAAAACAAGAGCTTGGCATATACATACACGTATAGTCGTGGCGCCTAGAGCTCTCTTTTCGGATTTGGTACTAAGTTTGCAATGCGAAGTACTATACAACACTGGGACGGGATGGGGCTTCCACGATTCAAGAAGAAAGCAATGTTTGCCTTACGGTTGAAAAACGTGTACGCTTTTGCCTATCATCCCCGGATTCGAGATGATACGGCGGACATAGGAGATCTCCAAAGAGAAAAGAGAGACCCAGGTTAGGCTTAGCGTGTATATTTCGGATTTGGGTTGGATTGCGTTGGGTGTGCTGGTCGGAGGAAAGGGGGGAATTCAATCGGCACGAGACGACCTATGGATTATATTTGTATTCAATCTTAGCGCAGAACTATAGAGAAAAGATAGGGTTATCTTTCAAACGAAGTTCACTCGTTTTCAAGGTAGGGCTCGACTATACCTCAGTTTTTACTCAAGAGAATCAAAATGGTATTAAGAAGAAAAATACGTAAAGTGCTTCCTAAAAAAACCCAAAGCAAAAACACTCGGATGTTGTTTACAAAAACAAGAATTATCCTGGGTGTGTTCAGACTATATTTGCACAATTTCTGGTGTAAAACTGCTATTATAGTTGTTCTTACGCTATATTGCCGGGAATACATACATCTACTGGGAATCATTGCGGCGGTTCCATATCTTCAGTTTTAATTTCTCTACTCGGGTTTTGTAGGACGGGCTTGAGAACGCGTCATAATTCTTACGTCCCTTTTAACTGTGATTTCATTGGTTGGTATAGCAATGCCAGTTCGGTTGCGCGTGCAAGGTTCAAAGCACAGCGAGATAAATTATTATTGAAGTTTAAAGGTGGAATTCATAAAGCAATTTAGTAAAGGCGAAGGCAGGTTGTTGTGCACAAAAGTCGGGAAGTTTGCGCACGACGCCCTGCCTTCGCCTGTACTAAATTGCGTTGCGTCTGACGTATATGAATTCCACCATAATTCGTCATGAAGATTAGACTACCTCGTCTCACAAAATCCGCTTAGATACGTTGACATAAGGGCTACACTAGCTGCGTGTATTCTGCCTTGGGGCACAAGTGTTGAAACTTAGTGGGTAGGTTGGTTGGCCGCCATCTTGGATGCCCACTACTCACAAAAAAGAGCGTAGACTATTTTTCACAATCTACTCGTTTTAATCTCGCAGAAAAAAACCGAAACAAAATAAACTCAAAATTCACGCATCACTTAAACATTCATTTTAAAGTTTAATATAAACAAGTCTCGCGTTGCTTTCAGGCTCCTTTTAAAACTCGTAAACTGTTTCTCAATGTTTACTATTCGCGCTATAATGCCCTCGATTATTGCTTATATAGCGGGAGTTGAAAAAAAAAGCTCCGAAAGATATAGCGAAACTCATCACACTCGAGTCGTAAATGGGCAAACTTTGGGGAGCCCGACAGTCCGTGGCCTTTTAAGAGCCCAGGCTTGAAGCCTCGGTTACTCTGCCCTGTCAACAATATCCGTCACAGAGTTATTAGTCGTAAAGGAGTGCGATAATTAGCCCATATAGCGAGGGATGCGGGGCCCCAGATATACCTTCCTAGAGTTAATAGTGTGGCCTGAGATCTGCATGCTGCAGGGGTGCAGCAGAGGCTATAGTAGCTATCTTGAGCATCCGGTAAATAACAGCGAGGAAATTAGGATAGACTATTACACAGGGTGTTCCAAAAAGGGTAATTTTAGGATCGAAGTACAGTGGGACATCAATTTTGAGTCGAAAATGTAACTTTATGACAGTTTGCTTTAACGGACACCATTTACAAGTTATGATTAGAGTGTTTTAGGGATGACCCCTTCAGTTTCTTACTAATATTAAAAATTTAAGGGGTCATACATAAAACACTCCTTATCTTAACCTGGCCCTTTGGACAAAAGCCAAAAATGGCGATAGAAGTTACACATTTTAGACTCAAAATTGATTTTCCATAGAACCATCCCACTAACCACCCATTTCGGAACACTTTGTATAAGGTTCTAAACTACTATACATCATGAGCGCCTCGCCTTTATACATTTTTGATTTAAGTTTAACTCGAAATGGAAAAATAAACTAAACATTTGGAAAATGGCGGGAAAAATGCAAAATGCGGTTTTTTATTTATTCCCGCCTTTTTCCCGCGTGAAATGAAATAGCGCCAGATTAAACTTCATCCCTTTTTTTCGGGTGGGCCCCCATCTGCATGATCTGCCTAGATTAGATATTGGGATGGATTTTTCCAGCCATTGACGTATATATATGTAGCAATTCCTATATCACGCGCGATCCTAGGTGATGGTGTGGGCGGCATTCGATTTCCCGCGCTTATTTAAGCCGCGAAAACTCTGAAAGCACGTGCTCAATTCCCACGCCAGGCACACGCGAATTTTGGTATAAAGTTGGCGCCAAAAGGACGGAAGGTGGAGAAGGGAGGGGGGAGAGATGGTCCCCCAAAGGATTATACAAGGAACTGATGTGATGGAGGCGAAACCTCTTTGCCGGGATAAATCCCCCGGATATGCTGGCAGATTCCGTCGAAACCAATCCAATAGATATCGGAAATAACTATAGGACAAAATACCATAATATACATGGGTATTTTACTTTTAGTAGCACCAGGGATAGATTTAATTTTAGAAGTAGGAATGGAGAACAGAGTAATCTGGGCGCGCGTCAAAGTCCCGGACCCCTTCCACGGTACGGAGGGGTATGAAAGAAGAGGCGGGTCATAGCGACAGAGGTAAAAAGGAATTACGTATTTTTCGCCGTCCCTGTCAGCAACGTCATCAAAACGTAGTTTAAGTGAGCCAATAAAGTAATTTAAACGTTTCGTTACGTGTTGGAGGGAGGGGCTCTATACTATTCTATGAGTCGGACGGAAGTAAATACTAACCGTTCTCCATTCCTACTTCTAAGATTAAATCTATCCCTGGTAGCACTCAATGTACATATTTATTTCCAATATCGATGGAGGACGAGTAGTGTAGTGGTGGTAGAGGGTGTATGATGATTGGCGATTGATGCGTTAAGGGAATTTTGGCGCGTGATGTGCTCGAAAAGGAGGGAAAATATATCCTTGAATAATTTATGAATCATTAAATTACCTAAACTAAATTCATTGCTGAATTTATTCGACTCTAAAAATGTATGTAGCAAATTCTGGAACGTCGGGGATTACTTGGGGGAATTCCTTCTGTACTTCCTACTACGTTATACGAACTGTACATTAGCCCGAACTAAACCGCTGCGTTGGAATATATTACTAGTTTCTTTCGTCGGCCGAACCTTCCAGAATAAATTAAAGGTAGTAGCTAACTTAGGCCTCCCCCTTTCTCTACCTTTTCCCTATAATTTCTCTCTCTCTCTTTATTATTCTAATTAAGTAGAAAAGTTGTTCGGAGAAAATTCCGAGCCGATAGAACTTTTTGCTTTGAAAAAGGAATTCCCCTTTTTGCCTTCTATATATTACTTGGCGCCAGAACTTTCGGCGGCAATTGGGAGAGGGGTGTCCCGCAATTAGGCCTTTTTACGAGGCTTAGAGATTTAGACACGTTGCCGCGAAAAAGTCAGTAAGTAGGCTATTCGAGTAGGCCTTTCCTTAAGAGGGGTCGGACACACACAGAGAGAGATGAAAAGTTAATTAAACGTGCGCGTGTCATTTTTTGAATGTTGCTAAAACACGTGACATTCTATCAAATCTCGTGATTGAACGACGCGTACGTAAGTATCTGGTAAGGTAACTAAATTAAAGGAAACCACGTGACATATGTTCAAACATCTTGAATTTAAAAAACGTATAACCCGACGAGGTTGCTGTAAAACACGTGACATTTGATCTAATCTCATGAATTAAAAAAATGTCGTATAGTCTATCGCGTTTCTGTCAGACAAGGTTGATGTAAACCACGTGACGATTGGTCTAGTCTCGCGAATTTAAAAATGTCACATGGCTCGAGGCGTTTGTAAATGACAAAGTTGGTGTAAACCACGTGACACTGTTCTATCTGACAAGGTTGAAGTAAACCACGTGACACTTGGTCAAATCTCGCGAATTTTAAAATGTCACATGGCTCGAAGCGTTTGTATTTGACAAGGTTAATGTAAAACCACGTGACAGTGTTCAAATCACATGAATTTTAAAAAAATAGTATAGAGTAATGTCAGTTCTATGTATGCAAACGTCATACCCTTCTATCTCTTAGCTCAGTGTCATCCCCCCTACCAGGCGCGTACAGTATCCACTCTTACAAAAGCGCGCCTAGAGGGAGGGATACACAGTCTACTCCCCTCTCTACCGACACTACTCTATAACCTGACTAAGTTGATGTAAACCACGTGACGTTTGGCCAAATCTCGTAAATAATTTAGCACGAGAGTATCCTTGCCCTTGGAAATAAGCGAAGAAATAAGGATGAAAGAGCTACTTTAGGTGTATATATTCGAGTTAATTTCTTCGATGTTGCGCCAAAGAAAAGATAAAGGAAGGGTTCATTGCAGTAAGGAAACAGACAGCCCAAAGAGAAAGAAGGAGAAAGCTTGATTAAAAAAAAATGCACCGCACACAAGCTCTTGGAAAGAGAGATTCGACTTAATTTGCATTGAAGAGACGTGAAGAGTCTGTTGGAAATCTTTTACATTCGTAATTAAAGTGCTGCGAGAAAAACACCGAAGAAAATCCGAATTAAAAAGTAGTTTCCTCAGCCGGGATTAAGTTTAGCGGAAGCGGGACACGGCAAATGCAAACCTTTTCATCCCTCCCACACACAGGCTATTGTGTTGTATGTACTACCTCTTAATGATTAAACTTAATTTTATTCAGAGACGGGAATGGAAGGTGCCTTAATTAACTGAGAAACGCCTAATTGTTATCCGCTTCAAATAATTCTAATTATTATTATTTTTTTTCTTTTTGGAGATTTTTAATAAATTTCAGGTTTCTGGCGTCGTTTTCGCATTTATTTTTCTTTCTTTTTGTGTTAGGAAATTAGTTTTAAAAGAAAACAGCAGAGTTTCAGAAAGATTAGTAGCACCATACGTTAGTATAGAATTTAATAAAGCCAATAGGGAGGAAGTGATATTTCAAATTGAAATATACAGGGTGGAACACTTAATTTTTAGTAAAATGCTGCTGTCAGACCAAAAGCGTAGAAAAATGACGGAAACCTGATCCCTAATGTTTATTGGGCGATAGTTAAGGTATTACAGAGACATTGTACTTAAAGTAAGACCTTAGTCTGATTTCACGAGTATTACAGCGACATTGTACTCAAAGTAAGACCTTAGTCTGATTTCACGAGTATTACAGCGACATTGTACTCAAAGTAAAAGGTCTTTGTCTGATTTCACGAGTATTACAGCGACATTGTACTCAAAGTAAAAGGTCTTTGTCTGATTTCACGAGTATTAAAGAGACACTGTACTCAAAGTAAAGTCTTAAAAGACTGATTTCACGAGTATTACAACGACATTGTGCTCAAAGTATAGGCCTTAGGTCTGATTTCACGAGTATTACAGCGACACTGTACTCAAAGTAAAGTCTTAAGTCTGATTTCACGAGTATCACAGAGACACTGTACTCAAAGTAAAGTCTTAAGTCTGATTTCACGAGTATCACAGAGAAACTGTACTCAAAGTAGTCTTAAGTCTGATTTCACGAGTAGCACAGAGACATTGTACTTAAAGTAAGGTCTTAGGTATGATTTCACATTTATTACAGAGACACTGTACTCAAAGTAAGGTCTTTAGTTTGCTTTCACGAGTGTTAGAGCGACATTCATTGTACTCAAACCAAGGTCTTAGACTCTCAGTCCAATTTCTCTAGTATTACAGCGACTTTGTACTCAAGGTCTGATTTCACGAGTATTACAGCGACATGATTGTACTCAAAGCAAGGTCTGTTCTATAGTATAGCCAGAAACGTTGGTATGACAATTTTACCATTTTAACACTAACCCGTAATTGCAAACTACGGATGGTTAATTTGCTGCGGGCTGGCCTCTGTTCAAATATATTCCAGAAACCCCCCCTTGCACTAACCCTCACCTCCTCTGGTCTCAAATCACGACGTTGAAGGGGAAAAACGTAAAAAAAACCTCGAAGACTATCTTTAATCACCTCTTCATATTTTTCTTTTATTCGCCTCAAGCTAGAAGTAAGAGCCGCTTGCTAAGAGTGGATCAAAAGCCGCGTTAATTATTGGGAACCCTGGGGTGTGGGGGACTGAGGGCGAAAATGTTCGTTAATGCGAGGAAAAGACGACCTATCAGGGGCCAGAGCCCCACAACTTAAAACGACCTAAGAGAGAGTGAAAGGGGTGTGGGGTGAGGCGGGGGTTTCGGTTTCATTTGGCTCTTCTCTTTCTCTGAGAGGGTGTAAATCACAGCGATAATTTGTCCCGCACTAAAAACCTAAAGCGACTATTTCAAGTGAGAAAAAGTAGGCTTAAAAGAAACTGGAGATCCACTCCCACCTCCCAATTTCTTATTCCCCCGTTTGTATCCCCCCAGGGGTAAGACGGAGTTAACGGTGTGTTTTATTCTCAAGGCTAGCCTGGCTAAGAACCAAATTAGGCATCTTCAAATTAACTAACAGCTTAATTCCAATTCAATGGGAAAAATTTACAAATTAGAATTGGATTGAACTGAACTAGGTAATGGATTATTTTCTAGCAAATTTTCAGGCTAGAATACAGGCGTTAGGTATCTTTAACAGGGCTCATACAAGTTTTGGAAAATCTACTTCCCTCACATTTCACGGTGTTCTCCCATATATTTCCCAGATGAGAGGCCTCCTAGTAACTGCAGGAGTGGTGGGAACCCCTTCAGGGAGAAATTACAAGAGCCTAACAAATTTCCCTAATTTCTGGGAACTTTACTAAAAATTATAAATATCCCTGAATTTAGTTAACAATTTATTTCCCTTACATTTCTAGGTTCTCCAGGCTTTCCAGGTTTATACGAACCCTGCTCAAAATTACCTATCAGCTTTGCGTCGTAGCTTAATTCCCATTCAATGGTAAGAATTCACAAATTAGAATTGAACTGAACTAGGCTATGGATTATATTTTACAGCAAATGAACATTCTAGAAATCAAATTATGCATTAGCTATCAATAGTAGCTTAATTACCATTCAATGGTAATAATTGACAGGGTCAAAAGTTAGGGTTAGAATTGAACTGAACTATGGATTATTTGACAGCAAATTGCCGCGCTAGATTATTATAAAAGGAACTTGAGCTGGGAGAAAAAAAGAAGAAGTATAGAATCTCCTCTGGCTAATTGGTAGCGTTCATTTCGGGAAAGCAATTAGTCTCCCTCGACCCCAACCCCAACCTCGAGAATCAATGCAAGCTCGCCAACTTCAACTTGAAAGCGGATGAGAAGGATATAGGAAAATAATCGAGTTACGTAAGAGAGAGAGCGAGAGAGAGAAAGAGAGAGAGAGAAAAGATAATGGTTCAGCGCAGCGGATATCAGACGTGATTCTATCAACTAAATTTTGGCCCAGTTAATATGCAAATTATCTTAACCAACCACGCATTGCTACTCGCCTAATTAAGTATAATACTATATTCATAATGTATTACTAAGCAATAAATGAATTAAGATAAACTAAAGAGAAAAAATTAATATTTCAAAGATATTTAACGATATTCATGGAGAATGTTTTAATAGACTTTAAGCCTAGGCCTATTACAACAGTACATATCATAACAGAGAATATTCGAAAGTAATAATTAAGAAATTGTTTTAAATGATTTTATTTACAGATTGTTTCTAATAAGTCTGCCATAAATTAAAGAGTGTGTGTTCAACGGGTTAAACTAAGTGTAAAATGCATGGCAAAGAACATGCTGGGGTCTACAATATTTAGTTATAAGGAGATATGGGCTCCCAAACATTGATAGGCCCCTAAAACAACAAGGATATAAATTACACATGTGGAGTTATCAGCTTTCGCACACTTATACTCATTTAATTGTACACTTCTGCTAGATAACGGGTCAAAATCGTTCTTAAAATGTAGAATATTGAAGACTGATGTCTTACTCCACATTTGTGTGACAATTTCCATGTGTTATATGGGGCCAATCAATGTTTGGGAGCCCATATCTCCTTATAACTAAATATTGTAGACCCCATGGTCTTTGACATGCACTTTCCACTCAGTGTGACCCAAAGAACACATGCACCCTTTAATTTATGGCCCACTTACCGGAAATATCATGTATATACAGTAACCCCTGTAAGTTGTTTTCATAATTATGTTGAAACACGTGGGCTTTTAGACAACTTCCAGGGGTAAATATTCCGGTAATATTAGTTCTTAGGAAATATTGTAAATGCTGATTTAAAAAATTCATAAACATTAAAATGCGATTTAAATATTATCGTTAAAATATTTTCAGGAAAGATAACGCATCTCGCGAATTGAATTACGGAGAATTTTCCGTGGAAAATCTGCAGCTGTTTAGATAAAAGTTCATCTTTGTTATTAATTTCGCCTTTTCCCCCGCATCCCTTTGGCCAAGAAGAGCTTGGACCCAACCCCAAAATTATGCAAATTAGGCTTAGTAGCTTTAACATAATAATTAGCTTTGTAGTCGTAGCCATCTAGATAAAGATATATCCGTTAATCTGGAATTAAAATGGACCATTTCGCTTCGAGGCACGTGCCATTATTCGGCCAACATTAATAAGGGTGAAAGGTCGCGAGACGAGCTAGATAGCGCGTGACTCGGATCAAATTAGTCTATGGGGATTTCCCCGAATTATAAGATCACTGGACGGAACGAATGAGAGTTACGTATACACTAAGCCTTGGCTAGAATTATCCATGTTTCCTATTGAGGAAACACGCCTTTCCAACGTTCACTTTGTATTGTTTAATAAACCCGAAACTTGGAAAAGACGCGTTGGGAATGAACAAAGAAGCTAGAAGGGCGTCTAGGGACTTCGTAATTATTATATGTGACGTCATGGGCGGGAGAGGGGGGGGGGTGGCTACTTTAATAGCTCCGTTTTGATTTCCCAGCAGCCGCTCATACTTTGTGGGTCGCCTCAAAATTTAATTGAAAATTTTACCAACCCAAACCAAAAGATAAGCTAAATTCCATTAATTATTAAAGCTAAGAGTTAATTGTTAAACTCAAAACGCTTTACATTTTAATTAATCTTATTTATTATTTTTTTATTTCCTTTGTGGATAATCGTTATCTTGGCAACGATGTGGTTTCTATCTCAATCAATAAAATCGGGAATTCATACACCTAATAAGAATTATTGCGCAACCATTTTCTCAGTGTATCTATAGGCGGATTTTGTGGGAAAAGCTAGACAAATCATTATCTCTCTACGCGTTGAACCTAGCACGCGCCCAACCTCACGTTGTTACCATGGATAAAGAATGCGCGTGAGGAAATTTGTTTTCACTCTACAGGATAGGCAACTCCCTATCTCGGGCGACAGCTTATTCTGTATATACTCTGTTACAACATCGGTTGTCAGCACGCACAAATATATTTCTCTATGAAACGTAGCTTTGTACGTGCTGTCAAGAGACAAAAAACTTCAGGATCCTCAGGATTTAAAATATCCGCTAGTTTTTTAGCTCGAGTGCACGGACCTCTAGGCCTTAGTTTCAAATACGTGTAGTAGGCTGTAGGTAATTTCACACGTATTTGAAACTAAGGCCTAGAGATCCTGAAGTTTTTTGTCTCTTGACAGCACGTACAAAGCTACGTTACATAGAGAAACAGCTTTGCGCGTGCTGACAACCGATATTGTAACAGAGTATATACAGAATAAGCTGTCGTTCGAGAAGGGGAGTTGCCGATCCTATAGCGTGAAAACAAATTTCCTCACGCGCATTCTTTATCCATGTTGTTACCAACAAATGAAATCACAGTTAGAATGACGTCAGAATAATGACGCGTGGCCTGGCCCAAAAACCCGCATAGAAAATAACACGGGATAAATGGGGACGACAATTATTCCTTTTAACTGTATTTATTCCTGATAAAACATCCAGGTATAATTAATTATTTTAGGCTTCAGACCGGGTCTAACTAATCAGAAATATAAGCAGACAGCTTTTAAGATCTACTCCTGTACCAAGAGATTACTTCTCTTAATATCGTGCTAAGCCTAATTCTCTCTTTTAACCTAAATATAGTTCAAGGTTTTCTCCTTAACGAACGAAACCCACAAAGAACAGTTTTTATGGAAAAGGTTTAAAAGATTACATAAGACATAAAAACTAATTAATTTCGCGAAAAACATTGACTGAGACCGTGCAATATTCAACTTCAGCCAAGAATTGATACTAGCAGAAGTTTATAATACATCTCTTCGAGAGAAGTGTACCACGAAGTGGCAGGGGTAATTGTAACATAATTCTTTCCAACATCATCTAAACATTTGGAGCAAGGTTACTAAACCGAATCACATACGCAATAAATAGTACCCTCATCATTACTCTACTAGCGCTGAACTATTTGCCAAGGCGCATGCGCTTGTGGATTTTTGTCAAGACAATCAAGGTTTGTGAGTTGATTTCTGAGGATTTAGTACCAAACAGATATAGAATTCACCCATTTGGTGCGATCATTCCCATCTGAAGTTTGATGAGCGGGAGAGCAACCAAAAAGGTGCATGAGCCTGGGAAGAATCATGTTACATAACTACAGCATTAAGAGGAAACAGAGTGTCATCCTTCTTCTATTATCCCCTTCTGATACTAGGCGTTCTTCATTACCAGACGACTTAAATGAGAAAGAGTAAAAAAAAACCCTACATCTCTAAACAGAGCGTTATCACTTATTCGTATCTTCCCAGTTAATACAGGGAAAGGCGGGGGTTATTACTAGCCCTAATTAGGCATCCCGGCCTATATCTTCATTGTAAAATCAAAACCGGACGGATAGCTCCCCGCACAACCAAAATCAATCGAAGAGACATCGTACACAAAAGCTTCCAAAGCAAATTACTTTCTAAGTCTTGGTTTCCTTCCCCCAAGCTTTATTTTTTTATTTTTTTTAAACCGATTTTGGTTTCTTAGCTAACCACGTCAACCTGTATTGAGCCCCTAGAGACACAGGGAAGAGACCAGGACAAAGAGCCAAACCCTAAGGAATGATAAGTCTATAAATGAACACAATAGAATCTTAGTTAAACTTTCTTACTGGGGTCGATAATTCTTAAGACTTAATTATGAATAGGCTCTAAATTTATAAATAGGCTTAACGTAACGCGAAAAGCTAATTAAACGGAAGATTAACTGGAGAGGAAGTTGGTTAGTTTTTAAAGGGAGGGAGAAGTGGAAAATCAAGTGATTTTTTATTGATTCTTCTATACAGTGTAACATCCAGGAAATATCCCCGAAGGATTTAAAATTAAAATTAGGTTGAGATTTTATGGATAATTTGAAATAAGGACCTTTGACCAATCGCGTAACACCCTGCCTTCCTGTTAACAAAATTCTCGTCGCACGCTCCATGCCAAATGAAATTTATCGCGAAATTTAATAAAATTTGCGCGCGATGTGATAATCGTGGCTCGAGGTAAAGAGCGTGCAACTGGAATTTTGTTAACAGGAAGGCAGGGCGTTATGCGATTGGTCGGAGGTCCTTATTTCAAATTATCCATAAAATCTGAACCTAATTGTAATTTTAAAATTTAGGCAGACTGGTCTTAAGAATCGAGAAAAAAATCACTTGATTTTCCACTTTACTCTCCCTTTAAGATCTAATTTCACGAACGGTAAGCAATATTATATTTTCAAACTAAGGTATAGATTTAGTTTTAAAAAACCCAGACCAAAAAAATAAATAAATGGAATATCAAAGTTAGATTGAATGACATTGCACACAGAGAAGTCTTAATCTTATCACAATAGAACTGGGTCTATTATAAAAAGAACGAAAAAAAGAAATCGAATAAAAATAGACCTACCGTATAAAAATCGATCAGTTATTTTTGGTTTGGTTTCTTAAGGCCCGTTCAGACTGAAGTAAAAACTGTACGTTCCCGTCGGTCGTCTATTTAATTTCGTTTCGGCCCTGCCGGTATACGTTCAGACACGAGAGCAAACGACTTAAAATTAGTCGCATATGGGGATTTTTCAACCCAATTAAGACTTTTGTAGACTAAATTAGCCAAATCCAAAATGACAAATACCGCACCAAGAATGCTAAAACTATTCTTACATCGTCTGCTAAAGCGTAGGTCACTCGATCACGCGTCAGTCCACCATGATCGAGTGAGCTATGGCTAAAGAAAAAGCGCTAACGAGCTGGTGCCACCTCGACACTCGAAGAAGAAACTGAAAATTTTCAAACCAAACCCGCGAATATTTTACGTAGTGGTTGACAGGTGTCTAATTAAGCGAGCTTTGCGACAACTTCACCGACGTGAACGCAAGATTTTAGTCTATTGTCTGAACGGGACTTTATACTTATACTAGTGTCAAGCTTGAAAAGGGTTAAAAATATTTATTTTTTCCAATAAGGAAATATGGACTCTTGTGTTTCAATATAAGATTGTACACGGGCTATACCTTACCCCGAAGTGTTTTTTAAGATCAAATACAGCCCGCCATATTTTCCGCATGGACCATTTCGATACTATACAAAATTCCACTAAAAGATAAAATAAAAGAAATGAATAATCTTAACATTATACAACCGCTCGAGAGTTGGACTGAAACGGTCCATAGTCGCAGGCAGCGCTTTACTTCGCGATTTAGAGAAGCGGAAATTTTTATTATAACGGATAAACATACGGTTCGTCTCTCTTCGTAAAAGAACATTCTGTTTCTAGAAGTTCATAAAATGAAGTAATATCATTACAACTACAATCGTATATTTAAATTAATATATATCTCCATGAATTTTTTCCATGATTTACTTTCAAAATATGAACTTTTTTGAATACAAACCAACAATGAAAAAAGTTCCAGTTTTCTGAGAGGAAAAACTCCCTTTACTTAGTTGCAAAGATGAAGGGAAAAAAATAGGAACCAAGGCTTAACTCGTGTACATTATTGTGTGTAGAGGAAAAAGGTTATTTGCCTGGAAACAAACCGAGGAAAAGGAAGGAAATAAAGAGTGGTTCCATGGAAAAGTAATTCAGTAATTCGTCTTGCGAGCGGAAAAGGTTAAAAGAAAAGATAGAGTTAATCGTCATTAAAAGCCTTTGGCTTTAGTTTAAGCTTTTGGCCTAGCTGCCCTGTGATGTTGTACTACGCGCTTCAAACTCAAAAGGAGAGCCGAGATAAAACAGGTCTCTCTGATGGTACGAAAAAAAGGAAGGACTAGCTAGCTAAGCCTAGTTTTCAAAAAAAAAAAAAAAGTGGGCGTAAGAATTGAAGGCATCTCGCGATAAAAGGAGCGTGCCATATCTACGTTTTTACACACTCCCTACACTTAAAAAGTTACAACTCTTAGGCCTTGGTTACTTTTTCAAAAATAATAAAAAGGGACGCTGAAATTGAGTACAACTTTCTTCCTTTTCCTTCGCTTAAATTTTAATTTATTTATAAATTATGACAATTAAGTTCTAATTAGTCTAATAGATAGTTTACACACATGGAGGATTCATACCATTTACACCAGAAGGCCAGCCTACCAGAAGCACAAAACGCTGACGAGTTTCTGTCCTCCGGGTAGTCCGGTCTCCTGGTGTAAATGGTATGAATTCTCCATGAGTGTGAACAGAAGTGAAGGGCTCTAGCATTGATAGTAGATCCTGGCACTAGTGAACGGATTTTATGCCGCTTCCCACGCGCCTACACTAGCGAGAAAAAAATTGGTCGAGTTCCAAAAACATTTCCTACCCCCTTCCCCTCAACCTAAAGCGGCCGAACACGGACGCGGCTCCTTGAATCTAGTTCGGCCGTCTACCGCCACGAGCGTCTCACGTTTTGGGGGGAAAATTCAGAAACTGCTACTAGAGGGCCAACCGTTCTTGTGTTATCAAGAAAATTCACTTTCGCCGAGTGAAGAATTTGGTTAGCTCAGTGGTCTCATCTCACTTCTGGTGTGAACTATCTATTTGTACTAGATCTAAAACGTTTACGTTATCGTCCCTTTAAAAACCCTTTAAAGTTTAAAACCTGTAAATCTGATAACAACGGCAAGCTAGACGAAACAGACAAAAATAAATATACTGTCGAAAGAAGAACAAAAATGTATATTGAAAAGTGAGTTAAAATAATCTCCATGTCTTTAACACTTGAATTCTCGATAAGATTTGAGTTTCAATATAAAAAACTATATTAATACGTATTGCAGCAGGTTCACTTTTGATTTAAAGCATTCATCGTAATCTATACATACAAGTAGCACGACTCGAAACTTTCCCGCCAAAAAAAGAGAACTTTTGGCGCGCTCAAAGTGGGTAATCCACGAGCTAGAATTCATCAATCTCCTGGCATGATTTTTGGCGCGAAAAAACGCCAAAGATAAAAGGAGAAAAAGAGAGACTGCCGTTACTGCTGCTTACGCTTCCAGGCAAAACTAACGCGAGAACTCCACTGGAGACCCATGGCTTGATTATTTCCCATCCTATCCATAATAGATATCATAAAATACATCCCATACCCACCATAAGACACTTGTTAAAATTCAAGAGTTATTTACGATATCTATGAGGAAAGAGGAAGATGAGACTGTGAGAGGAGAAACTCGAGCGAATAAAATGCGAATAGACCGTTTCTAAATCGACTCCCGAAAGATTTATTCCAACTTTGATAACGTAGTAACTAACTACACAAAAGGGGTGCAGTATTCCAACTTCGAAATAGTTTATTTCTTATAATTTTCAATCTGGAAAATGAGTTAAATTTTTAGGTAAAAAAAGTTATGGAAGGGAAATCCTTCAGACTTGAGATTTAGGCTTAGGCTTAACTATTGAAATTACCAAAGGGAATAAGTTTAAAATAAAAGTAAGAATTCTCCAGTCTAGAATTTGTTTGTTGAAAATGATGGAATATATATATTTTTCTATTGAAAACTTTAGAGAATATTCTGTAGTGTAAATAGAGACTCCTCGAGTGATCAGATTATGAATAATGAAGAAAAAAGGGGGCGTGGCGGAGGGATCTAGTCTGGAGGAATAATCTGAAAAACGTTATCCTGCAAGGCCATTATCATTTTTTTGGCAATCGCTTCACTTTAGCCCTCCTTGGTTCCCCCCTATCGGTTTGAAAATTTTTCGATCTATAGATAACTATACGGCATAGTGTAATCAAGAATAAATTTACTATAAGAATGCCTAAGTCACTAGATTTTACGCTTCTACTCTTACGCCGGTGTCAGCGGACAAATAAGCCCCACCCCTTTCATGCCCGTCATTGCTTTGCGCTTTGCTATTGGATCCCGTGGGGATAGGTCATACAGACGCGATTGACGTATTCCGAATAGAGAAAAAAAACTTCGAGTAAAGTAAACAAAAAATGGAGGATGCCAGCAGTGCTGAAACGGTACGCGAATGGTTTTTAATTGCCATTAACAAGTTAGTTAAAGGTTTGGAACCTAACTTGATGGATTTTGAATGTGTCTCTACATGAAAATCATTTTATAATTATTTCTGAATCGAATGAAGTGTACTGTACTTATAATTTCGTCAGTTCCAAAAACTAAACCAAGGCTTAACGAAATGGTAAAAGAGATAGCTGGTGGAAAATATACAGTAAGATAAAATATTAAGCCCCGCCTTGGTTTCCAGCCTCCCCCACCCATGAGGGGGGATTGTCGACTATCACGCGCACACCGGGCGCTTTTTTGGGCCTTCTTATAGTAAATTCCTTCTTGGTGTAATCATATCATATCCGTATATCCACCTTTTTTTATTTATTAGATATTTTAAAATATATAACTATTATTTCTTATCAGAGTTATAGGCAATATTCTCGAAATTAGACATCAGCTACAGAATGTGTTAGAGAGAATATTAATATAAGAAGGAATTATGCCACCAGCAAATATACAGGGTGTTATTACTGATAAGTCTGGCTTGAATTAATAGGGATGTTCTTTGGGAAATAGATTTTGAGTCGAAAATGTAACTTCTATCTCCATTTTGCCCTAAGGTCCCAATGTTTTCAAGTTAAGAATCGATGGGGTATTTTACGGATGACCCCATAAATTTAATTAAGAAACTTATTTAGACAATGATTTCTAATTTAATTAAGGGGTCGTCCCTAAAATACTCAAATCATCATAACTAGAAAAAGGTGCCCTTAGGGCAAAATGGAGACAGAAGTTACGTTTCAAGTTAAGATTGGATGGTGTACTTTACAGATCACCCCTTAAATTTAATTAAACTTATTTAGACAATGATTTCTAATTTAATTAGGGGGTCATCCCTAAAACACTCAAATCATCATAACTAGAAAAAGGTGTTCCTTAGGGGCAAAATGGAGATAGAAGTTACAATTTCGACTCAAAATCTTTGGTTCGTTCAAATAATTAACATCTCCCTTAATTTATGACATACTTCTCAGAAACACCCCGTATACATTTTGCATAGTGTTCAGTTAAGTTTGAGAGCACGTGCCCTTATAACCTAAAAGTCTATAGTTTTGAAAAGTTCGGAAGGAAAAGTATATAGCGCCGCTAGCAAATCGATAATTAAAACGAATTCAAGTCGTTCAACCTTCAGGACAGCCAACCCTAAGACGTTAAAGTCTAAGAGTTCATTTCGAGCCAAAGACTTTTATTCATAGAAAATATGTCAAGGAATAGTACAATAACAACCATTTTCAACCATGGCAGAAAGAAATTCATCCAGGAATGCATACAGCTACTAGGAATCATCGCGCCTCCATATTTCAAAAGTTAATTACAATGCGGGTTTTGTGGGAGGGGTTTGAGAACTTACTATCCGCCCTGCCTAACAATTCTGACGCCTTCTGTGGTTTTATTGGTTGGTATAACAACACGAGGCACAGCGAGATAAATTATTCGGGAGATAAAATTCGTCATACATCATGATTAGTCTAACCAGGGATAGATTTAATTTTAGAAGTAAGAATGGAGACCGGTTAGTCTTTACTTCAGTCCGACTCATAGTCCAGTATATAGAGCCCCTCCCTCCAACACGTAACGAAAAATTTAAATTATTTTATTGGCTCACTTAAACTACGTTTTGACGACGTTGCTGATGGGAACGGCGAAAAATACGTAATTCCTTTTTACCTTTGTCGCTATGACCCGCCTCTTCTTTCATACCCCTTCGTCCCGTGGAAGGGGGTCTGGGACTTCGACGCGCGCCCAGACTACTCTGTTCTCCATTCCTACTTCTAAAATTAAATCTATCCTTGGTCTAACCCATCCTACAAAATCGACCTAGATACGTTGAGAAAATGGTAATGTACACAATGATTCCAATTATCTGAATGTATTCCTGATGCAACAGACAGATATACAGAAATATATTTAGGGGCATTACAATACTTGCAATTCCTGCAGCAATTTTCTATGGTTTTAGAGGATGCCTTGGGCCATCAAAGTACAAACTAGCTAGCGAGCCAGCAACTAACGTTCCGCTTCGTTTCAACTTCTCTAATTTGAAATTCGTTCCTGGTATATAGCTAAAAGCTTGGTAAGCCGCGAAAAGGACTAGCTTTGGTCTTTGGTGGAAGCAAAGTTTAATCTCGTATAAAAAACATTAACATCCGAGAGGCTTTTGGGGTCCCTTCCTCCAGCCCCCAAACCCTTGGGGACTTTGGGGAGTGGGGCCCTAACGGCTCTAAAAAAGGAAATAGCCTTTTTTCACAACGGTCGGCCAAAACATTCGAAACCCAACCCCAGACTAACTTTAAATTAACGTCAAGGCTTAGTGTTGAGATGTAAATAAAATTGACCAAGGCTTAATGACTAAAGGTCAAGACGGGATTTCTTCCTTGATTCTTCACGAAAGGAAATAAGAATTTTACGAGTTCACGACATAAAAAAAACCACCTAGGTTTTCCATTTGCTTTCCCCACGTTAAAATGAAGTCTGTGGGGTCAAATATACCTCAAACGTCTTAATTTAAACCGTAGTAACGCATAAATGATGCGAATCTTAGTTGGTAGTACAATATAGTACTGTAAAAGGGCGCCAGTCTGGAAGGAGATTAACACATTCTAAGAATGGTACTAAAAGTAGTTTAACCCTTTCCTTTATTTGCGTTGAGGATTTTAAAGGCCGCAAACTACATCCATCTGAGAGAGAAAGTTGTTAAACTTAATAGCGCTCGAGAAAAAATATTGAGCCTTAAAAAGAGAAGAGAACAACTTTGAATTTCACTTTAAAGGTATACTGTTATCTTGGAGAAGGGACGTTTGATACTGGAGTGGCATAGTTTGGGGGCATCCGAGGCTGTACAAAAATTCCTACATATTTTTCAAGGTTAGGCGTCACTGAGAGGCGCCATCTCTCGGTAGAAATATTTTACTGCTTAATAATGTGTAATACTAAACAGTAGTTCTTGTTGTTATAACCAGGTGGTAACTAGAGCTCATGCCCAACCAAAAACCCGGGTATTATGTGTAAATATTTACTTCGATGCATGGGAAGGGCCTTCTCATCTCGTGCTAACGCTAAAGAGTATAACTGCTACTCCAGTATAAACTCCTCCAAGCTGTTATAATTTTCATTGGATTTTGAACTAAGAGAACTGTTAATCTTGCCTTGCTCGGTAACAGCGAAACTTAATTAGTTAATAAGATTCCAAGAGGGAGTAATTTAACTCCAATTAACAGTTTATCCAGGGGATATTAGTATCTAGCTAATGCTAATTAAATCTATCGTTAAGTTTAAATTATTTAATTAACTAGGAGATAAGATTAGCCGTGTTAGATTGTTAACCAAGTCTTAAGAGCGAATAGTGTTATACCGAATTGTCTTAATGAAAGAAAAATAGACTAGAAAATAGGCCAGATTTATCTTTACTTTCAAAAAATGAAAGGCAATTTATCTGGCACTGTAAATTTCGTTAAAATAGGTCAAATTTGGTCTAACTTTTCAAAGCCTCTTTTACAGTATATGGAGAGCAAAATCAATGCTAGAAGGGATAAAAGAGAGGAAAGGAAAGTATACGTCACGTGTTACTTTTAGATAAATTTGAAACGGTGTGAATGTAAGTATACTGGCGGAAGCGAATTTTAACAAAAATAAAATCGTTGGGAGAGAAAAACGAGTGGTGTCGAGCTGAAAACGTCGGAATTTATCATTTTTAATTCGAAGAAGGAAAGCGAAAGGATTCCGAATATTTCGGGGGGATATCGGAGTAGTACCTAAGCCTTGGCTTTTATAAATATACTTTTGAAAGTTACTACCGCCTGCCAGAAGAAGACAGGAGGACAGGAGGGGAGTAAAAAGTTACATTTTGAAATATCACCTTGGATTTCCGAAACCATGGTGCTGGTAGAAGAGATGTACGCCTACCATATTGTAAAATGGCCGATTGAAAAAACAAATTCCTTATTTTTCCTTTCCGATTGATTGTAAATTTATTTTTGAGAGGGAAACAGAGAGAAACACTCAGAGAAAGAGAGAAAAAGAGAGAAACAGAAAGAGAAACACAGAGAGAAACAGAAAGAGAAACACAGAGAGAAAACACAGAGAGAAAGAGAGAAACAGAAAGAGAAACACAGAGAGAGAAACACAGAGAGAAAGAGAGAAACACAGAGAGAAAGAGAGAAACACAGAGAGAAAGAGAGAAACACAGAGAGAAAGAGAGAAACACAGAGAAAGAGAGAAACACAGAGAAAGAGAGAAACACAGAGAGAAAGAGAGAAACAAAGAGAAAGAGAGAAACACAGAGAAAGAGAGAAACACAGAGCGATTAACACAGAGATTCTGAGAAACAGAGAGAGAAACAGAGCGATTAACACAGAGATTCTGAGAAACAGAGAGAGAAACAGAGCGATTAACACAGAGATTCTGAGAAACAGAGAGAGAAACAGAGCGATTAACACAGAGATTCTGAGAAACAGAGAGAGAAACTGAGAAACAGAGAGAGAGAAACTGAGAAACAGAGAGAGAGAAACTGAGAAACAGAGAGAGAGAAACTGAGAAACAGAGAGAGAGAAACAGAGAGAAAGAGAAACAGAGAAAGAGAAACAGAGAAAGAGAAACAGAGAAAGAGAAACTGAGACAAAGAAACTGAGAGAAACAGAGAGAGATTAACACTGAGAGAAAGAAAGAGAAACAGAGAGAGATTAACACAGAGAAAGAAAGAGAGAAACAGAGAGATTAACACAGAGAAAGAAAGAGAGAAACAGAGAGATTGACACAAAGAGAGAGAGAGAAAGAGAGAGAAATGTTGAAGAAAGAAAAGAAAAATGATAGAAGTCTTCATTTCTTTTCGCAATTAATTTAATAAGAAATATTTCTTATCATTTCGCATTTTTGTTCTTAAAAAATGAGAAAAAATATTCCTTTTAATGGGCAAAACTCCCGCCGCTTCTCAAAGAGAGAGAAAGTTAGAGCTATTCCTAGATTTAAAGTAAAAAAAAATTGTTTTTATGAATTATTGCCCTTCTTTCGCATTCCATCGAGATATACTTTTAAATTTAAACTCCGCCCCCTTCTCTTCTTTACATTGTATAGTACAGTAATTGGATCTTACGAAAAAGAGCGCAGCTTATAGTTGGCCAAGGCTTAGCTATCCTAAAACTTGGAAGAACAGCGTGGGGGAAAATAAAAAAGGGCTAGATTGATAAACCTTGCTTTTATGTAATGTATTTGAGTTTTTTTTTATATTGTAGCCAAGGCTTATACGCGCTAGCTGAACCAGATTCCCAAAAATTGGGTATAAAGTAGCAAAACTGCCGGGGGTTGCTCCCTTTCCTTCCCTGCCCCCCCCCCGATCGTAAAATTCTAATTACGTTTTAAAATATCGCTATTCGAGAACATGCGCCAGCAACCGTTGCCCTAAATGTCAGTATACCCCATTTACAAAGAGGTCGAAAACTATCACACAAATTTTTCAGAGACTCAGACTCAAAAACCTTCCCTGCCCTGCAAATAAAGAATACAAGTTAAAATAGTATCCAAGATGTCCACCATTCCGAATTCCAAGATGGGCGCCAACTATCAAACAATTACTGAGTGGTACCACCACTTCTAAATTTTCTGGGGACTAATATACAACTCAACGCCAAAGTAGTGAATACCATACGTTTAAGCTACAATCAAAGATGGCCGCCGTTCCTAACCCAAGATGGCTGTCAAACTAGCAAAACAAACAAACACTGAGTGGTACGGCCTCTTCTAAATTTTCTGGGGACTAATATACAACTCAACGTCAAAAAGTTACCCAAAGTAGTGAATACCATACGTTTAAGCTACAATCAAAGATGGCCGCCGTTCCTAACCCAAGATGGCTGTCAAACTAGCAAAACAAACAAACACTGAGTGGTACGGCCTCTTCTAAATTTTGTAGGAGACTAGTACACAGCTGAAAAGGTCAAAAAAGTTCCCCTTAGTAGTTAACACCATGCGGAAAAGGTGGTATCCAAGATGGCCACCGTAACGAGAGCCCCAAGATGCCAGCCATGACGCTCGCAAATTTAAATTTCGTCGAACAAACCCAAAGCATTATTAAACAACTAGCACGAATCAAAACGTCTTAAACAGTCACCCTAAGTAGTTAATACTATACAGATAAGGTGGCATACAAAATGGCCGCCGTAACGAATCCAAAGATGGCTTCCATAGTACTCTCCAAGCTTCAACTTCATCCCAACAACCCAAAGCATTAAATAGACTAATCACCATGCGATGTCCTTCGATAAGAATACATAATATACAGGCATGGAAGATTCCTCCCATTAACACAAGGAGACCAGGCGACATAGAGCGTAAAATCATCTGCTGTTTTACACACTAGGTTGCCAGGTCTCCATGCACAAATGGTATGAATCCTCCTTGCGTGTAAACTATGTATTAAACGAAGACATTTTTAAATACATTAGACTTACAAGACACAAGTTACTGTCCGACACCTTGGGACTACAGCTAGCTTCCTAGCTTTTCCTACACACAACCAATACTTCATTCTGATAAGAGAATAGAGACGATAGGGCATTTCGGTGAAACGTTACCACGGTTCTCGCGAGTTCATTTATGTAGCTATGGTGAAAGGTGGAGAGTATACTTTTCTTTGGAAAGGTCTATCAGTCTTACTACCGGGGGTTTGAGAATCGGGGAGCGAACAGGCGCGAAAAAATTTCGGTAAAGGCCATATTTCCTCGTAAATTGCCCGATGGCGGCAAAGGCGAAGAAGGCTTCTGATGCTGGCAATTCAATATCTTCTAGACAATACAGCGGAAGGCGGGGAAAAGGGAAACGTTTTTAATATCTCAGGTACTGCTTTAGTCTCCTTTCCCCTGATATACCTTCATTCTTTAAAAGAACTTGGACTACAATTCGGTGCATGCATGGTACCGGTTCCATTTTGGGCCGGGGGTCCCATGGATCCCCCGTAATAGTTCTTACAGTCTCATAAATCCCACAATGCATTGCGCGATGCCTAACACCCATACATACTACTCCTTTTTTCGGGAACTTTTTTTCTTTAAAGAAAATACCTTGTTTCTTTTTTCTTGATCAATTTTATTGTGCCAAGTATAACTTAAAGAAGTTCATATACAGGGGGTGTTCCAAAAAGGATCATTATAGGACCAAGTACAGTGGAATGGTTCAATTTTGAGTCGAAAATATGAAACTTCTACGATAACCCCTTAATTAAATTAAAAATAATTGTATTTCTTCTTACTTAAATTTAAGGGGTCATCCCTAAAACCCTCCAATCATAACTTGTAAATGGTGGCCTTCTAAGGGCAAAATGGCGATAGAAATTAGTTGATTTTGTAGCAATTTCATAGGGCAAAAATGGCTTCAACAGCATGAAATGTTCTTAATACGAATTTTCAGTTGTTAAGATTATTTTTTCAAAGGTATAACATTCTCTTTACCAAGACACCTATAGGGTCTAACGATGTAATTGTGCAGCTTTGGGGTTCGGATTAAACCCAGAGGAGTACCAAGATACGCTCTAGGTCTTTCGTGGCGTGTCGGTGCCTCTCTCCGAAAGCGAATTTGCATTAGAATAGCAGCAACATCTTTACCAATAAAGGAAGACAAGTATATACTCGGCAGCAATTTCAAAACAGCTAGAGCCTTTCCGAGTGTCGCTTTTACACGCCTGAGCAGGAGTCTGCTGCTGGACTCACGCTGTTACAACAACCACCAACCAGTCGCCTATTTTAAATCTTCATTTAATTAGCTTAAGTGCGGTCGCCCTGAAAATGCGCGCCCCGAGAAGAGGGATACTAAGGTTGCCTATACACCATTTTCATCTTAAGCTAAAATATCTTCCATTCAGCCTTTAACAGCGCTTTCCAATTCGATACAGAATGGCTTGAATTAAGTAGGCGCGAGAATGGCGCATCGATTCTGCACGCGCAGTGATCAAAGTCAACGGGTATCATCCCTCGGGAAGCGTGAGCGCGCGCGCCAACAGTTATTATTGTTAAGCTAGGTTCACACTTCCGCCAAGGGAAACGGTTCAGAACTGGTTTTCCCAACTGAATTTTGAAACCCTCTTCATTACCAATTCGAAGTGATTTCAACAGCCTCGGTTTACATTTTAGTGCTGTCTGTTAGGTCGTCCTTTAGTGTTGTCTGCTAAGACAAGTGAAAACATTTAAGTCTAAAGTCTTTTCCCTGGTGAAATATCACAGAAAACTAGAAACTCAAACTAGCCTTCAAACCAGTTTTAAGACCAAACTTAGATTAAGCCTCACATATTTTCCAGAATTTTACTAAAAAATATAAATATCTCCAAGTTTTCCCTGATTTTTAAGCAACCTATTTATTTCCCTGAAATTTTCTGGTTTTCCAGGTTTGTATAAACCCTGAAATAGTTTCTAGTGTATCAGTTTTGTTCGCACACAGTAACTTTGAAAGCGTTTTGAATCGGTTTGAACAGTTTTCCCATGTATGTGTGAACATGGCTTCAGAGTTAACGCCAAGGAAACTGTGTTATAGGCTCCTTTTCTTATTACATCAATAACGTCGAACAACGTATGGATTATTTTAAAATGGTTAAGTTTACGTTGCAAGCGTCACGTTATCAATACTTTGCATTGTTGGACATTCTGGCGCTCCAACCTTGAATGAAATTAGTCTATCGTAAAGGGAAGAATGTCATCTTAGATTGACTAGCGTGGCCCAATCACCTACTATGAATAAACTATAACGCGAGAGAAGGGGAGTCGCTAAGCCTAATGAACACTCAACTGTAACAACGTTGATGAATAAGTGTTGGTATAGAGGTATCGAACCATTGAGGAAAGAGAGGATTAGAAAACCCCAAAAATATTTGTTAAACGTCATTAGATCCTAATGTAATTTCCCATCGGAAGAGGAAGACTTGGGGGAACAACTCCCGGGTGACGGCGATCATCATATAGATAGATCCATATCCCCCCGTCCAGGAATACACACAGATAATTGGAATAATCGTGCCCCATATATTTTTCGTATTCGTACGTCTTTCTAGTTGTGATTTCATTCTTTGGTAGCAACGCGAGGTCGGTTGAGCGGTAGGTTCAAAGCGCAGGTTCATACCAAAAGGGGACAATAGAAGAAGGATGACACTATGTATCTTCTTAATACTTTAGTTATGCAACATGATTCTTCCCAGGCTCATGCATGCACCTTTTGTTTGCTCTTCTGCTCATCAAACTTCAGATGGGAATGATCGCACCATGTCAGGGTGAATTCTATAACAGTTTGGTACTAAATTCTCAGCAATCAAATACAAACCTTGATTGTCTTGACGTGGGACAAAAATTCACAAGCGCCTTGGCAAATAGTTCAGCGCTAATAGAGTATAATGATGAGGGAACTATTCACATGGCGTATCAGATTCGGTTTTTGAAACCTTATTGCTCCAAATGTAAAATGATGTTGGGAAGAATCATGTTACAATTACCCCGGCCGATTTGTGGTGGAACACTTCTCTCCAAGAGAAGTATTATATACTTCCGGTCATACATAACGATGGCTGCACAATGATTCCAATTAGCTGTATGTATTCCTACCCCGCCCGACTATCTAGTTCAGTTTCTAATAAGCTAACAGAAGTAACTTATACAGAAGTTATAGGGCTACAAGCACTTTCGAAGGCAAGCTAGAATACCGTTCATTTCGTGAATACTGTATTTATTTCAGATATTCCCGTTTGTAGCTGTAGCAATAGCAACCAATAATATTACCAGCTCTTTGGGAAAACGATGGAAACACAAAGTATACACATACACTCTCGCTTATTAGTAACTGGTTCGTTGGGGTTGTTAATAAATGCAATATATCCAATCGCTATTTCGGGACACGGGGAAAGGATTGGAAAAGGGTTAACGAGAAATTCAGTCCCTGAATAGCTTATTTCGTTGCTTGTTAGGGATACACTTTCAGGAAATACTTGCAAGAGCAAACTAATGGTGGAATTTAGTCTTAGCGGAATTCCATCGTCTTAATTACAGAATGAAATAACTAAAGATATTACTATTATATCTCTTAGGAATGGTTATAACTCGGAAAATATTAAATTAATTCATCGTGAATATACAGGGTGTTTCTGATAAGTCTGCCATAGCAGCCATAAACTAAGGTTAGTGGTCTTTGTGTGATTTTCAGTCCAAAAATGTAACTTCTATCTCCAGTTTGATTGTCCTAAGAGACACTGTTTTCGAGTTATGATTTTAATGAGTGTTTAATTAAATTAGAAATCATTGTCTTCTTCTTAACTTGAAAACAGTTGCACTGGACGGCAAAACATCATAGAAGTTACATTTTCGACTCAAAATTGGAAAAAATAACATCCCACTTAATTTATGCCTGACTCATCAGAAACACCCTGTCAAAAATACATTTTTTAACATCATGGGTTTAAACATATCAATTAAAATATGCTAATTTAAAATTGCCAAACGAAAGTATAACAGTTTTGAGATGCATTAGAGAAAGAGAGAAAGACATATCGGCGTAATAAGTTATTCGGAAAATGACATTTAAAATTTTACGGGAACTTGTTTAAATTTGCATTTAGAAGGAAATTAAAGGAGACCAACGCCAACGCCAAAGCGTTGTTCCACAACCCCTTCTTCTCTCGATCCATCCCCCAAAATGCCGCCTTTGGCCCTCTTAATTATCAAAGGATTATACCTAAAAATTTTAATTAATAGACCACATTAACTTGGGGATAATATCAATTTAAAATGTAGAATTAATTTCCAAAAATAAAATTTTAAATCGTCTACGACACCTTAATATAATTCAAATTAAGGTCTTTATAGACGACGAGGAGGCCAAGCTTATTTCAAAATTAGTAGCCAGGGAATTTTAGCCGGAAATGGACGTTTACCATAGCCTTAAGTAATGTCAGCACATATTTACTTGAGATTTAATACCTAAAATATTCCAAATTTGTCTAAAGGCGTCGTGTGCTAAGCCTAATTACAGGGGCGGAATATATTTCAGAACATACAGGGTGTTCCAAAAAGGTATTGTAATTATAGGACCAAAATACAGTGGGATGGTTCTATTTGAAATAAATTTTGAGTCGCCATTTTGCCCTAGGTCACCGTTTAAAACTTATGATTAAAGTATTTTACGGATGACCCCTTAAATTCCATAGAACCCACTGCTGCACTTTGGTACTACCAAGAAGCGATGTTTGGCGCTCCATAGCCCCAGTCCCCCTTTCAAAATACAAGGGGGGACGTAAAAGGAGGCCGGGTTATTTCGCCTCTCCTCAGTCGGAAAATACGTAATTTTCGTCATTCGCGTCGCGCTGACGTGAGTTTTCAAGAACCAACGAGATGCTGGTTGTAATTTAGAGACGGCGATTAACTCCGGACCTACGTTTGGACTGGAGATAAAGCTGGAAATGTGGCGAATTTATACCTTCTCCCTAATTAACTAGATATCACTTCTTGGTACTACTAACCCTTTTCGGAGCACCCTGTACGCGTATTAATTTGAAAATAGCACGCTAATTAATTCAATCTTTAGCACGTGATAAGTAATTAACGCAAACACACACTAGCCGGCTGCATCGAGTTAAGTTCATAGACTACAACAAAGTTTGTGTTAATGTAAACAATGAAACTGAAGAAAAAAAAGTATAATTTAACGTTCGCACGCGACAGGGTTAATTTTATATTGTAACAAGTTTTAAAGGAACCTGTCGACAAATACAATTAAAACAAAAAGAATGTAAAACTCAGCAAAGACAAGTATATTTATATCGACTGATGTCCATCTTAACGAGACGAATACTATAAGAAAAACGTAATCAAACGCGAGTCGTATTCTAACCAGGCGCCTTTTTCTCTATTCGGGGATGACCCTTGAACCACCTAAGTTCACGTGCAAGATCACACAAAAAAAGAAAAGAAAAGAAAAACCTAAAGCGAATAGCGTGAAAAAGGAATAAAACTTAATTAGGCGAACCTAGCTACCCTATACGCTCTCTCTCTCTTTCACTCGCTGTAACAGCTCGGCATCACGCGAACGACTACAAGTACACCGCACTACCATATCCACCCTTTACCGGAAGTCCATCCAAAGTAATTGCACTATACGACCAACTTCTCGTGCATGATATACAGGGTGTTTTTGATAAGTCTGTCATAAATTTAAAGGTGTGTTCCTAGGGTCAAACTGAGTGGAAAAGTGTCACCAGAACATGCATGGGGGTCTACAACATTTAATTACGAAGATATGGGCTTCCAAATATTGCTTGACCCCTAAACATTTTAAGGAAATATTTACACATGGGGAGTAAGACATGGCAGTCTTCAATCTAAGAAAATTATTGAACCTTTATCCAGCAGAAGTGTACTATAAAATGTGGAAGTGTAAGTATGCTGGTAAAGTAAAGCTAACTACTCTACTTGTTTTTGGGGACAACGATTGGGAGCCAATATCTCCGTTGCAGATCCCATGTTCTTCGACACTTAATACTCATTTTGACCCTAAGAACAGACCCTTTAATTTATGGCAGACTATCCAGAAACACCGCGTATACCAAGGTATTATGAGGTACTATCACTTCTAAATGATAGACTTCGTTCAACGAACGCTATAAAATCTATAAAATCGATAGAGATATAATGAAAAATAGGGTTTAATTTTATAGTGGGGGGCCCCAAGGCTTAACGAGATTTAATTAAAATTTGCCAAAAGAATTTGGGAATGCGGTTTTACAGAAGATATACGTCGAGAGTTTCTAGTTTCGTCAATCACCAAACAAAAGGGAATGATTTAAATTGCTGGGTAATTAGTTTGGAAGATACCGCAGGGGTCACGGGGTCAAGAAAGGAATTTAATCTCAAATGACCAATTGAAAATAACGATAAGAATTCAAATGGGAAACCATCGGCTGATCTATAAAGATACGGATAATTTAAATATCCCCCGCTTGTGTTTATAGCGATACTCGCCGTCTATAAACGCTGCCAGTGATCGTTAACATCAGTCTGGTTTACAATATCGCGAAATCACCTATAACAAAAAGGGGTCCAGCACTTCATTCCTTCCCTGGACACATTTAAGGGACAGCCCTGTGATACTCGGTACTAGTAAACAGGCTTATGACGGCAACCTGACCCTCATAGGTTGCGTTTAGCTAAGGTTCGGGTTGCGTTTCGCTAAGGTTGGAATTTTTTCAAATTTGCTTTGCTTATGTTAGTCTCGGTTCAATCGTGGGATCGAGTATACCGTCTTCAAGTCATTATAACACCCTAAAAGCAATATCCCCCGTGATTCCGATCGTCCCAAAGTTAGTACATGATGAATGTCCATTCCCTTACGGCCTATAAAGTTATTGGTCACTTAAAACAAGGAGTGGAAGCGGTCTACAAGGGCGATGAGCGAGTTTTGACGTCTTTAGTCCGCGCTTTAGGCAAGTTCCGGCCAGTTAACGTCTTATCTTATATGAAGCGTAGAAATCCGAGTCGATCACTTGGATGACTTGTCACGCGGGCTTTACGAAACGGGACCAGAGAGATATCCGCAACCCTTTCTAGGTAAAGGTGCTCACCCGTAACAATGGTACCACGCGCATCAAAGCGGTATACATACACCCTTCATATTGCCGGCCAACAGCCGGTCACACCGTAAATCGAAGGTACACTACGCGGCCTGGAGCGTGGCCATGGGTCCGCCGCCATATAGAACCAATATTTGGGGAAGCTTTTATAGCTTATTAGTTTGGTACGCTTTACCCTTCCGCAGGGTTCGTATCGCGTCTCTATACGTAATATTTTGTATCGGCGCAGATATATATACATATAATATATATTTACCTCAGTTTCCTAAATTAACTTCTCCTATACTGCAGTCAACAAAGAGGCTTTTCCAAATAAGAGCAGAGAAAAATATACATTACATGTACGTCTTTAATCGCTTACCCCTCGAATCGATACGCAAAAGTTAATTAAGAAATTAAACCTAATAAATCATTAACTTAAAACAAGATACAAAGTACTCTTTTACTCCTTAATTTTCCTTATATACTTCAGGAATTAAAGGAAGCCAAAGAATTAAACCAATAAAATTCACCCTATCTGCCATGGCTAATCCGGATTAATCCTGAATCGCAAATCCATCCTATTAGAAGATTAAATACAACCCGTATCAGATTGAAATAAAAACAAGAGTTAAAAACTACACATTAAAAAATAACTAAAAATACTCGGAAAGTTGTAATTTGTATCTAATCGCGGTGCATGTTGACCTTTAAAGAAAAAAACTACCGGATATGTTTACAGGTACAGCGGAAATAGTAAAGTCTTTTGTTATATATGAGACAGAAAGAATGATAAAACACCCCAAGTACTTTGTTAAAAAAAGAGATAATAGAGAATGGGGTGGATGCAAGAATTGTTAAAATATACAGGGTATTTCTGATAAGTCTGGCAAAAATTAAAGGGGTGTTTGGACCAACGATTGTGAGTCGAAAATGTAACTTCTATCTCCATTTCGCCACAAGGGACACTGTTTTCGAGTTACGATTTGAGTTTCTTTTTTAGGGATGACCCCTTAAATTTAATTAAGAAACTGATTAAGACAATGATTTCTAATTTAATTTAGGGGTCATCCTTAAAACACTCAAATCAAATCGTAACTCGAAAACAGTGTCCCTTAGGGCAATCAAAATGGAGATAGAAGTCACATTTTCGACGCAGAATATAGTTGTCCAAAGAAACATCCCCCCTAAATTTAAGTCAAACTTATCAAAAACACCCTGTATAGTTTCAAGATTTACCTTTTCCAAACCTTAATCCTAAGATCCAAGCGGTAGCTACAACAGCGCACCACTTCATCTGGAATAACAATTCAAATCGGATTGGGCACCGACACTAGCTGTTTATATAATATTTTAAAATATAAATAAAACACAAGTTTATCTTGAGTTTCTTTTTCACTTTTCTTCAGTAAAACCCAACGATCGAGTCGAGTGATGGTAAGATTTTGTTGAGCAGAAGTAAACAAAGTGTTAATCAATTTCCAAATAAGCGCAAACTGTTTCTTAATTAACTCGAGGTTGTGTCCAATTTCAGAATAACCGTTAATGGCACCATAGTTTTACGTTGATTTTCTTCCGTTAAATAAAATGAATTACGCGAGTTCATTTTCACCATTTAAAGTTAACTATAGACGAATAATTTAATTTCGCAAATTACTAAATATCTTTTTAAAGTTTTTAAACAATATATCGAACGGACGCGGGCGATAAAAATTAACCGTTAAATATAATAAATAAAGTGTATCGTTGAAGATCGATACGGAGATAATCTTTAAGCAGCAACTTTATCGATAGAATTTGACGATAAAGAAAAATCGGCGACTGGCGTCTTGTCTATTTATACATATAATAAAAGTATATATATATTACTAGAGATGGACTGTACCACGGGTCCGATTTGAGCGAACGCCGATCGCAAACTAGAGGAGAATTTCTAGAGAATTTCGGGAATAGCCGGCGGTAGCGGCGAGTGTGTGTGCGGAGCGGCTAAGGGGGGAAAACCTTTTGCCACTACAGGCTAGAGACCCAGTCAGTTAAGCGCGCTACTACTCCTCTATCTTGCATTGCATAGGACACTCGTGGTAGTCCAAGCCATGGCTATAAGATTATAGACGGAAGAGTGAAGGAAAAGGGGGGAACGGAGAAATGCTTGCCGAAATGCACCATGGGAAAAGGATCTCGCCGACGCCGCCACCGAGGTTTTTCGCCGCTCCTATATGCAGGCTGGTTCGATAGCGCATGCTCTTTTGCCACGCACTTCGAATATGGGATGCTTTCGCCAGAGAGCGAGAGCGAGAGAGAGAGAGAGAGAGAGAAGGAAGAGTAAGATTTGGAGAAAAGAGTAAAAGGGTATACGGATCATACTACCACTACCAGAGAAAGAGAATAAGAGAGAGAGACAATATTATTTCTACATACATATTCAGTTTTTTGGCGCCTTATTTCGTACTAGATTTTGGCGCGAAATGTATATTATGTATATACAGAAGGTTCCAAAGATGGGTGTAGGACCGAAGTGCAGTGGGATAGTTCAATGGGAAATCAATTTTGAGTCGAAAATTTATGCAATTTCTATGACATTTTGCATTTAAATTAAGTGACACAGTTGTTAAGTTATGATTGGAGTGCTTTACGGAAGATCCCTTAAAATTAAGTAAGAAACTGATTTAGACATTGATTTCTAATTTAATTAAAGGGGTCACATCTAAAACACTCAAATCAAAACTCGCATAACAGTGGCCCCTAGGGCAAAATGGAGATAGAAGTTACTCAAAATCGCCTCCCAAAGAACATCACCTTCAATTTATTGTGGACTTCTCAGAAGCAAATATATGTTTAGATTAGGATAGATGGTACAAAGTGCCCAGAAAAAATAATCAATTTTGAAAATAATTCTTGGAAATAATCAGTTTTACTTGAAACTCTATCAGATTACGTCATAAAAATAAGACGACTAATTGCTAGCTGAAAATCCCAATTCAAAGAAACTTATTGAGCATATGTCGCGTATTAAAATCTTTTCAATTAATAATTAGAAGAAAACCAAAAGTGTATCGAACGAATCTTAGAGAGGGAAATAAAAAGAAATCCAATCCACTCGACTTGACATCAAAAGAAACGATATCGAAAACAACAAAAGTGGTATGGTGCATGGCTGGGGTGGGGGAGAAAAGGGGGGTGGAGAGGGGGGTCTTCATTCGAAATTAATGAAGTCAACTTTCCTATACTCGAAATCATTTCTTGAATTCAAGGCGAGCGGAATGGGGTGGGGGTAATAAGTTCATCATCGTACTAGCATAGGCCTAGAATTCGTGCACTGCGATCGTGCTCCCAAACACAACTGGGGTAGCGGTGGTGAAAAGAAAAAAGTGGCGGGAAAAATAATTAAAAAACCCTTTTGCCGCCGTCACTCTCTTTTTCATATTTGTCTCTGACAAACAAAAGGAAGCAAAACTTTTTCTCTCTCGCGCACCAATAAAACACAAAACCATTGATTGCAAAGAAACCCTAGTTGGGGCCTATCTTCCCCACCCCCATACTCTTATTTCTTTTTTTCTTTATTTAAAAAGATGGGGCCGGGTCGCTTAAACCCCTTTACTTTTGACAAGGGAGAGGAGAGTGCGTCAAAACAAGACTTAACAGATAAAATTTTACTTTCAACTCTAATTTTGAAGATGAAGAAAAAGAAAAACTTCAACGAGGTTTCGGATTACTTCTAAATACGGTGTTTTTAATAAGTCTGCCATAAATTTAAGGGTATGTTCTTAGGGTAAAGAGCGTGTGTTCTAAGGGTCAAACTGAGTGAAAAGTGTCAAAGATCATGTATGGGGTCTACAATATTTAATTAAGGGAGATAAGGGCTGCCAAATATTGATTGGCCCCTAAAACCAGGAAATATAGTCACAAATGTGCAGTAAGAAATACCAATTTAAGAGCGGTGTTGAACCTTTATCTAGCAGAAGTGTACTATTAAATGGGTAGAAGTATGTACCTTTATCTACTAGAAGTGTACTATTAAATGGGTAGAAGTATGAACCTTTATCTACTAGAAGTGTACTATTAAATGGGTAGAAGTATGAACCTTTATCTACTAGAAGTGTACTATTAAATGGGTAGAAGTATGAACCTTTATCTACTAGAAGTGTACTATTAAATGGGTAGAAGTATGAACCTTTATCTACTAGAAGTGTACTATTAAATGGGTAGAAGTATGAACCTTTATCTACTAGAAGTGTACTATTAAATGGGTAGAAGTATGAACCTTTATCTACTAGAAGTGTGTACTATTAAATGGGTAGAAGTATGAACTTTTATCTACTAGAAGTGTACTATTAAATGGGTAGAAGTATGAACCTTTATCTACTAGAAGTGTACTATTAAATGGGTAGAAGTATGAACCTTTATCTACTAAAAGTGTACTATTAAATGGGTAGAAGTATGAACCTTTATCTACTAAAAGTGTACTATTAAATGGGTAGAAGTATGAACCTTTATTCAGTAGAAATGTCCTATTAAATGGTAGAAGTGTGACTAGACTAGTAAAATAAAGCTAATTACTCCACGTATGTTATTAATATTTCTCTAATTGTTATAGGGGCCAATCAATGTTTGGGAAGCCCATATCTCCTTATAACTAAATGTTGTAGATCCCAAACATATTCTTTGACATGCACTTTAACATTCAGTTTGCCCAAATAACCCATGCCCCCTTTAACTTATGGCAGACTTATCAGAAACAACCTGTATATAATAAGGCCAGGAGAATTTGATGATTTTAAAGACGATATAAAAACGAAACGAAATGAAATGTAATATAGAGTCAATATCCCTTTGAAATAGATTCGATGAGAAAATGGCTTTTCGAGAAAAGGAAAAGTTATATAAGAAAAGTTAAAAGTTTGTTTTAGAAACCAAAAAGAAAGAAAGAAAAGGGCGGAGTAGGTATAGAAACGTCGCGCGATTTCTTCTTCTTACCGCCTCATTTGCAATTTTAGAGATGGGGCCCATAACCCCCCCCCCCTCATCACCGAAAATCTTATTGCAATCCCCCCTACCCAAACTGATAATATGAACCAATTCTATATACTTTAGTATAGTGTATTTTATTTTTTTTCGGCCCACGCTGAAAACGAATAGCTCTTGCAAAAGTCTTAAATGTAGTTTGGGGGAAACTAGTTGAAGGTAGAAAACCCTCAAACTGTCAATGAAGTACTTGCCTCGAAAGGGGGATGCAGGTATCCAGGGAAATAAATCTCTTCCCCCCCCCCTTAGACAAGGCACGCCTTCTTCATCTACATGAAATGAAAATAGTTTTACCAAAGTTTCAAGAGACAGAGTTCTTTAAAATTCAAGAGGGAGAGTTAAGGTTTTACAATTTAGTTTTGAGGTTTTCAAACTTTGCTAATTTTTATATATTCCTAAAGTTCTTTTTTATTTTTAACTTGACGCAATTACCACAAAGTAGCGTCATAAATAACGTAAGACTTGTAAGTGTGCCAGAACGGTTTTCTGTAAAATCAAAAATAGGTCTACCCTTTACAAAAGAGGGTGTCCTTTTACAGGTTTACAGTCTGCATCATTAAGGGTTAAGGCGTGATATCAAGACGGTATTTGGATCCAAAGATGTAAAACGGGGCTTCAAAGTTAGCAGTCCACTAAGCTAATTTTGTTTTGAAGTCATATCTAATGCAGGTTTCCGAAGAATTTTTATATTGAAAATTCCTGACTTGTCATGCAGCTTATCCCCGACCAAATTTAGCAAATATCCCAGACCAAATTTAGCAAATACCCCCAGACCAAATTTAGCAAATACCCCCAGACCAAATTTAGCAAATACCCCCAGACCAAATTTAGCAAATACCCCCAGACCAAATTTAGCAAATACCCCCAGACCAAATTTAGCAAATACCCCCAGACCAAATTTAGCAAATACCCCCAGACCAAATTTAGCAAATACCCCCAGACCAAATTTAGCAAATACCCCCAGACCAAATTTAGCAAATACCCCCAGACCAAATTTAGCAAATACCCCCAGACCAAATTTAGCAAATACCCCCAGACCAAATTTAGCAAATACCCCCAGACCAAATTTAGCAAATACCCCCAGACCAAATTTAGCAAATACCCCCAGACCAAATTTAGCAAATACCCCCAGACCAAATTTAGCAAATACCCCCAGACCAAATTTAGCAAATACCCCCAGACCAAATTTAGCAAATACCCCCAGACCAAATTTAGCAAATACCCCCAGACCAAATTTAGCAAATACCCCCAGACCAAATTTAGCAAATACCCCAGACCAAATTTAGCAAATACCCCAGACCAAATTTAGCAAATACCCCAGACCAAATTTAGCAAATACCCCAGACCAAATTTAGCAAATATCCCTGACCAAATTTAGCAAATATTCCTGACCATTTTAAGGTGTTTACCTGCAGAGCCACCTTTATCACACCTAGCCCATATTTAGTATTGCTCAAAGCATGGTTTGGTACGATCATTTAGCAAAGGAAATCCCTGACTTATTCCTGACTTCTGAGTAAAAAACCTTAAATCCCTGACCTATCCCTAACCATTAGGAAAATACTTTAAATCCCTGACTTATCTATGACATTATCCCCCATTTTCCAAATCCCAACTTATCCAGGTTCCCTACAAACCCTGTAACGTCTTTGAACACAAGATGATCAAAAGCAAAATTATTACAGGTCCTTTTCGATATCTTTTAACTCGATACTTCAAGAATCACATTACAATTATGACGTCGACGCACTTCCCAGTAAGTGTGACACTTATGGCTTACATATTTAAGCTTGTGTTTCCCACTTCCCTCTTTTCGGACAACGGTGCTCCATTGAAGTTAATTATTTAAGTCGCCCCCAAAACAAAGAAGATGGACGAAATATTTCTTCATAAGTGGATTACGTATACTTCTACTACAAAACAGCCTTGGCGTGAATTTTAAAGTACACGTGTATGTGTATGTGTATGTGTGTGAAATTTCCTACATTAACTATAACTCAGCTAAGCCTTGAACACACGTATATTATATTTAATTTACTGAGATATTATAAACTCAAGATTATAGAAACTTTCCTCCTCAAATTATAAGAGTCTGATGGAGAAAAGGAAATTATTTTTTTATAAATAATTTTTTAATAGAATTCTTCAAGTTCTTTGAAATAAACCCAAGTTGTTCAACTTAAGACGTTTAACGCGTACCAGGATAGAATCTACGTCTTTGTTATCTTTCAGTTCATTAACTAATCTTAAGTGAATGGAGAAAAAGATAGGAGTCAGTTTCTTTTAAGAGTATAAGAGTATTCCGCATTTTTTTCTCAGTTATTGTCTACTTTTTTAGTTTGCCCTTATTTTATTTTGACAGTTTAATCATCCGTGATTTACGTTGAGATTCAACTGCAAAAATAGGAATAGAAAGAGAGAAGAAAACCCAGAGTATATTTGACGTTTTTTAAATCCACCAAAAGTAAATACATTTAAAGTTAACAGCGCAAAACCACAGAAATTTTCGTGCACCCTCTCAGGAATATATACAGCCAGAAGGGGATAATAGGAGAAGGATGACACTCATCCTCTTAATACTAAATCCTCAGCAATTAACATTCTTACTTTATGTTATAGTCCTTTAAGACCTCGGTTTAATTAACTTTGTTAAATATTATTCCCATTTTAAAAAGAAAGAAAAAATAATAACAAAACATAGAGTATTAAGAGAGGGGATGGAAAATTGTCTAAATTTCGATTAACTTGGTAAAAACCTTGATGAAAATATGAAGAACTGTTGGATCCCTCCCACCTTATAAAGACAGTAAGTACTTAAGGATGGCCACCATCTTTCTCAGTACTTCGCTTCAAAAACACAAGTAAGTCCAGCTCCTTTTCTTTAAAAGGTTTAGTTTTTCGAATTTTTTTGATAAAGTTAATCTCGGATTAAATAGAAATGAATTTCTTAGAAGACAAAATGGATGACTTTAAAGCTTTATGGTAACCTTTGACCCTTATATCTTGATATTTAACATTTATTTATATCTATATTCAGCCTTGAAATAACTGAATTTCAAAGGGATCTTTCTAAATTTATCTTATGATAATTCAACCTTTGAGAGCGTTACGTCCATGATGCATTAACACTGAAATTTTTATGCTAAAAATATTCGCGATTATTCCCATAACATCCTTAGGACGTTATTTAAAATTATTCAAACAAAAATAGCACTGATTTCCTATGGGACAATATATACGCTTTTACGAGAGTATTTCCGCCTTCATTAGAACGGATTAGGGTATGTCAAAACGGCCCCTCAAAAAACTGTCCCATAGGAATACATAAAAGGAAGTAGTTTTACCGAAGAAAGAAACATGTGGGCAAGCTTCCTTTTTAAAATTCGGAGCACTTGACTTTGAAATCTGAGTTTCGTAGAAAATCAGGCACTATTTCTTTTTCCAAATAAAATTCTAAGACCTCCAAAAGAGAAAAAAAAAGAGAGAGAGAACTTTCAAAGATAATAAAATATAAAGCTATATCTCTAAAATCTATGAGAAAAAAACTTCATCCTTGGACAAACATTCATTTGATTGCAGACGGTTTATTTTCATTAGTAAAATTATAATACTTGGAGCCATTACTCTATTGGATCCCTAGTTTCTAACAGTACTTTCAATTTAACTCTATCTAGTCTAGATCAAAAGTTATGAGCAATGAAAAGTAGCTATTATGAATACTTAATTATGATACTTGGAACAATCACTCTACTGAATCCCTAGTTTCTAACAGCACTTTCAATTCAACTGTATCTAATATAGATCATAAGTTATAAGCAATTATAGATGAATACTTAAGGAAAAAAACGGTTGTCATAATTAGTCAAACATTCATTTGATTGCCAAGGGTCAAATTTCATTATCAAAATTATGATACTTGGAACAATTACTCTATTAAATCCCTAGTTTCTAACAGTACATTCAATTCAACTAAATCTAATATAGATAAAAAGTTATAAGTATTTAAAGATAACTATCAAGAATTAAAGTCCTTTAGGGAAAGCCAGCATTCAGGGTGAAACAACTCCATGTTAAACCTATTGCCCCTGTAGAAATGTTTACCACGTCGTACACCGAAGCTCAGAGTGAAGCTACCCACCAGGCGCCATAGAGGGTCGGATAGTTTATTTGTTGTTTCGCAGTTGATGGACATTGCGCGAATTGAGCAACGCCCAGTGTTTTTCGCGTTTCTGGACTTACGTAAGGCCTACGACAGTGTCTGCCGTCCGCGATTGTGGGCGACCCTAAGGTACTTGGGCATTCCTGTTAGCTTCGTAAATCTCTTGGCTAGACTTTATGACGGCGTAAAATATCGCTTCTGGTTTGGAGGGGATGTCACGGACTTTATGCCTAGCGGGGTGGGTTTGAAGCAGGGGTGTCCTTTGTCTCCACTTTTATTTGCGCTATACCTGGAACCCTTAGATAGGGCCCTCAGTAAATGCAATTATGGGTTCCCTCTTCGTTACCCTGGCAGTGTCTATGAGGAAAAAAGGATCCCGGGTGGTTTCTTCGCTGACGATATATTTGCTGTGGCTGAGTCAAGGGTCGATCTACAAGCCATTCTGTATATCTGTGGGTCGTACGCGATCGAGTATGGATTGACCTTTAGCACAGACAAGTGTGTCGTCTTCGCGAACAATTCACCAACACCTGGCGGGACGGACCCCATTTATTTACAGGGTGGGGTTTTGGCGGAAGTGTTAGAGGTGACATACCTTGGTGTGAAATTTAACAGTGGACGCCACTCCATGGAGAGCCAGGAGATTAGTTTGGCGGCGAAGGCAAACCGTTTGGCTGGCGCTATTAAGCACAAAGCGTTGCATTCTTACAACAAATATAGCGTCATGAGAACTCTATGGAAGGCGGTAGCGGTCCCGGCCCTAACCTACTCCAATGAAGTCCTGTGTATAAGCGCGGATACATGTCGGCGATTAGATAGGGCCCAGTTTTCCGTTGGGAAAGCTGCGTTGGGGGGAAACTTCATGACGGCCTATGCAGCCGTCAAGGGTGAAATGGCGTGGTCCGAGTTTGAGGAGAGGGAGGCCAAGAGTAAGCTGCGGTATCTCGGGAGGTTGTGGTTTATGGCGGAGACTCGCGTAGCGCATTGGGTGTATCGTTATGTTCGCACAATGAGCCGTAAGACTACGTGGCTAAAGAGATTAGAAAACCTCCACGAACGTTATGGCGCCGGCTTATCGCGCAGCTCTATTACATCTTTGCATGAATGGTATCTGGAAATAGATAGAGCGGTATCAGCTACTTCCCAGGCACGATGGCGGTTGGAGCTAGCTCGCCATCCGAGCTTGACTCTCTACGCCTTGAAGGAAAACCCGGGCCTAGAGTCGTTCTACGACAATTCACTCGCGAGTGGGTATTTCTTCCTAGCTAGGACAGGGGCGTTGCCAACAAACGAACGCTTGTCCCACATTTTTGGGAACGGGGTAATTAGTTGCCCTCTCTGTGGCGCGGTCAAAGAGGACATACCTCATGTTATTTTGGAATGTCCAGCCCTGGAGTTGGCGAGGGCGCCGTTTAGGACCTTTGGGTTGCCCGCGATCGAGGATACCCTGGCGCTTGGCGAGGGGCTAAACGTAGAATTGGTAGGGACGACAAAAGGGATTCTCCAAAAATGGGCCAATTTGCGCCAACATTGCCAACCTTAGCCTGTTCTGCAACTCTTAGATGTACATAGTCATTTGTTTAGCTGTAATTATTAATTATTATATTGATTCCTGTATTGTATTTTATTGTATTTTTTTCTACTATTGTTCCGGACCTGTGAACACCATGAGTGTTCCTCCCTGATTTAAAAGGGATTGTTTTTTCAAAAAGGTCAATAAAATATTCATTCATTCATTCATAGAAAATATAGTGAATTTTAAAAACTGATAATTGCATGAGAAACTCCATTGCATTTGGCCTTCAGAAATTGCGAGAAATCCCTAGCTACGTCGCAACAGAAAATATACATTGTATCGAAATGTCTAACAATGTAATAATACGGCGCCAGTTATGGCGAATAACCGCAAACAGAGAAAATCATCGCATAGCGGAAAGTGGAATACATTACATTACATTAAGGATATCCAGAAAGAATATATATTTGGGAAGCCCTTCGCGATTTTAGCCTGTATATGCAAAATAATAGGGAGTCTTTCGAGTACATAGAATCGTCGGATACTATTGGAGGACCAATTTCCGCGTTAAGGGGTACTTCTCCCCCCCCTCTAGAAAACTCCGACCCCTCTCGCTAGTTTTTTACCTTCCTTTTTCTTCTTTCTTTAGCCCTTAATGTAACCGGAAAAGAAAATAATAGGATATTAGAAAGAGAGAGAAAGAGAGTACATTTCTCGGTGGGTTACGGACGGCTAATGCTTTCGGCAAACTATTTGCATAACTGCTGTATACGCTACCCCCCCCCCGTAATTCCAAGGGGACACTCACTACTAATAAATACAGCGTTATTAAAATACGGAAGAGTTCACGCACTTTCTTTTTTTGCTAGATTCTAGTAGAGAACATTCAGGTTTCAAGTTCCTTATAATTTTTTTCACTTTTAAGTCTATTAAACCACGTCGAAATGTGAGCACTTAATGCCTAGTTAAGGTTTTTTAATTAGCGAGAAATAATGGGAAATTGAGGAAAAAATTGACTTCGAATTAAGTATTGACAAATTTTCTATAGTCTCTTTCACTTATTCTCAAAAACATTTTGACTCTAAGCGCCAAAACTTTACTACTGTTTGATAATTTACCGTCTTACATTGTAAAATTACGGTATGATATAAATAGGTAATTTAAGGCTGTATTTGGTAAATTACCAGTAAGAGTCTATGGCAGCCTGGACAAATTAGTTTCGCTCAAAAAGGTTCTGACTCCGAAAGCCAAAATTCGTAAACAGTAATGTAATTTACAGCGGGAATTCACTGGTAAATTACAATTGTAATTTACCAGTGTAAGGTAGTATTTTGGTAAATTACCGATAAGTTACGGACTGTAAATTACCAACTCACACCTCAATAAGGTTAAGATTAGAAAAAGGTATCTTTTAGATCATGGAATTGAAAACACAAGAGTTCGTGATTACTTTACCCTAAATGATTTCTAAAGCGATGGTGGGGCCTTTAAATTCCTTAGGGATCGTCCATAAAATAGGTCACCCTCTTAAAGGGGAAGGGGATTTTAAATACGGTAGTTTTGAGATTAAAAATATTTAGGGATTTTTAGGTCATGATTGTGACGTACCCCTTGTAATTGTCTCCCCCCCCCCCTCTAAAGATATTAAATCGATAGAAACCGATATCGAGCTGGGCCACCACGAGTTTACCTCTTGAAATCATCGAACCCCGCTGAAGAAATCTTAAGGCTTCTCATTCCACAAAAATATCTATATAAACAGGGTGTTTCTGTTCTGATTTTAGTATTTTACGGATGACCCCTTAAATTTAATTAAGAAACTGATTTAGACAATGATTTCATCCCTAAAACACTCAAATCATAACTCGAGAACAGTGTCCCTTGTGGCAAGATGTAATTTGTATGACATTTTGGCGTCCGGGCCACTGTTTTCGAGCTACAATTTGAGTGCTTTAGGGATGACCCCTTAATTAAATTATAAAATCATTGCCTTTCAATTTCTTAATTAAATTTTAGGGGTCATCCGTAAAATACACCATCCAATCATAATTTACTATTTAGACTCAAAATAACCCAAAGAATATCCCCCTCAATTTATGGCAGACTTATCATAAACACCCTGTACATCTATCTACCCATAGTATGATTCCTTTCTATATAAGGTTATAGTGGGTGCTTCTTTTTATAATATAATATATAGGTGCACGCAACGGTTACTATGCCTATGAACAGATAAATATAAGACCTATGTGCAAAACTAAGATTTAGAAGATGAAAATCATCTGGATCAGATTGAAGATGCGGAGCTCGCGATATTCTATATAGAGATTCCGGGAAAGATGCACTACAGTTAATATATAACCATACCGAAAAATATCAAATTCCACCCAAGATAGTAAATATTCGAAATGCCACACAGCGTGGTCCGGAATGAATACACCGATAATAATTTATAGTTCAATATAATAATAATTCGCAATTACTAATTTATTTATAAAAAAAAGAGGATAAGCTAGTTAGGCAAGTTAATGAATGAGACTAAAGACTCGCTAAATAACGTGTCGGGACCAATATTCAGGGTGAAACAACCCAATTTTAAAATATTTTTAATTTTTTTAACTTCCAGGTCTGTTTTAATTAAAATAATTTAATATGATAACGAGCCATTAAAACGAAAAATTTAAAATATCTCTCGCATCGGCTATTCTTGCTTTTGATTGCCAAGACTCTATTTTTACTATGAAAACTGTAATGCTTGGAGTGATTACTCTATGGAATCTCTAGTTTCTAGTGGTACTTTCAATTTGACTCTATCTAGTATAGATCAAAAGTTATAAGCAATTAAAGATAGATATCACGATTTCAAAAACCTTCAGGGGAAGTCAACATTCAGGGTGAAACAACCCCATGTTAAACCTACTGAATGAATGAATGAATGGTTTATTGACCCAATTTTTAAAAAATCCCTTTTGAAACAGGGAGGAACCCTCAAAGGAGGGTTCACAGGTCCGGAAAAAAAAAACGGCCCCTGTAGAAATGTTTACCACGCTGCACACCGATGCTCAAGGTGAAGTTACCCACCAGGCGCCATAGAAAATATATTGAAATAAATAACAAGTTGGGTTAGTCAGATATAATAACCTCTCATTAAGTTAAACCAGTCTGCTTTTTGTTAAACAAAAGCATTTAGGCTCAATCTTAAATAGGGGGATTTGATGATCATATATTCCTCGACCATTCTGCAACGCGAGCTCGTGTTAAAAAAAGCAGCGGCCCCTTTTTAGCATTATTCTTATTAAGCTTTGCAAAATGATGAGAAATTCCATTGCATTCAGAAAAAGAGCCTGCAGGCAGCAAGAGTGAGAGAGAGAGAGAAGTAGTCTTGAGAAGACGCTTTGCATTTCAATTTCAGTTATATATTATATCCTTTATATATATAGGATATTACCAGAGAATGGGTTAACCCTAACCTAAGCCTCGGCGGAATATTATTATACTTATAAAGAAATCATAATGGTGATTTAGAAACGAATACTCATTCAAATTTGCTGCCCCCAAAAGATTTCGGAGCAATTTCAATTCTACATTTTCATACAGAGCCGGCGAATCCGTGCCAGATACTCGCGTCTTCGTGGAAATATAAGTCTAATTGGAAACGCACACGATTCGGGTGGTTGGTTGGATGGAGGGAGGGAAGGGGGAATCTAGGCTAATACTATAGGGAACTTGAATTCCTATATACAGGGTGTTCTGGTAAATCTAATATAAATTAAAGGGTGTAGGTGTGTTCCCGGGGTTAAACTGAATGGATTGTGTCAAAGAACATGGGGGTGTACGACATTTAGTTACGGAGATATGGGCTACCAAACATTGATTGGTCCCTTAAAAACAAGGATGTTGAGTAGGATATATAGTCTTCAATCTAAGAACTTTATTGAACCTTTATTTATTGCAGAAGTGTACTATCTTTAATTTATATTTTATTCTTAGCATAAGTTCACAAGATATATTCCATAAGTCCGTCACTGGTTACAAACTGGAGCTTGTCATGAAGTGATTGGTGTATGTCATAGATTCGGGGTAAAGCGACGCCTGGTGAGGCTCTGTCAAAGGCTTAGTAGCAGACTAAATAGGAAGATGGACTGCAAAACTAATTTGTCGTTCCCGAACTAGCTCGAGCTGCAAGTCTCTAGCATTGTGAAGTATTGGTAGGGAGTGTCATACTTGTATTATACTTATGGAACATGTCTTATAAATTTATGGATTTACCCCAAAAACAAGTCCAGTCTTATCTGAAATCCCCTGTATATTCAAGTTGGATTTGAGGGGGGGGGGTTTAAAATATCCCCCAAAGTACCTAAAGGGTCCAATTCAAGCGGTATGCGAGCGAAATTGAAACAAAACCCTTCTCTCTCTCTCTGTCTCTCTTTCTTTCAAAGTTTCTTTCCCAAATTATTTCCCATAAAGAGGATATATTTATCCTTCGAGTACAAAAGGTCGTAACTTAATTTCTTCATCAGAGGTAAATAAATAGAAGTAAATTCCCAATATCACCGTAAATTAAATAGAGATGGAAGTCTAAAGTTTACATTAAACGATACACTTCAAAGCCACTTATCGTATTTTGGCTCTAAAAGTATATTCGGTCGAAGGGACACTTTTTCCTTCCGAAGAAATAAGCTCATAAAATGGGAATTTATAACAAAAGAATTTTATTCTGGGAGCTTACCTTCTTCCACTCTGCCACCGTCCGTAAGTCCATGCTCCACCTTTGTCCCTCCGCTTGACCTATTTCTCGTCGTCTTTTACGAAGAGTCAACTCATTAAAGTAGTTCGTCGTTCTCCGGTGACAAAACCGTTCCTCCTCTTTTCTCTACCAACCCGCCTGCCTGCCTGCCAAATAGATAAAAGAGAAAGGAAAAAATTATGATTTTTAATACACAATTAAACTAGTGGGAGTAAGAAGAAAAAAACAACATAATAATAATAAAAATAATGATTGCGTGGGGGGTTTTATAATTAACTCGGTGAAAGTAGAGAGTCATTAAAAACAAGCGGCTGGCTTGGCATTATACCATTATGTGCCGCCGCTTCTTACACATTATTCCTACCATCTTAATTGACCGCTTTTAAACAATATGTCCATCGTATACAGGGTGTTTCTGATAAGACTGCCCATAAATTAAACGGCACCGGTGTTCTTTGGGTTAAACCAGAAGTGAGATGAGACTCGAAGTGAAGGGCTCTAGCATTGGTAATAGATCCTGGCATTAGTGAACAAATTTGAGGATTTTATGCCGCTTCAATCGCGCCTACACTCGAGAGAAAAAAATTGGTCGAGTTCCAAAAAATTTCCTACCCCCTTCCCCTCGAACTAAAGCCGCGGAACAAGGACGCCTGTACTTGAATCTAGTTCGGCTGTCTACCGCCACGAGCGTCTCACGTTTTGGAGGAAAAATTCAGAAACCGCTACTAGAGGGCCAACCGTTGGTGTGTTATCAAGAATATTCACTTTCGCCGAGTGAAGAATTTGGTTAGCTCAGTACTTCTGGTCTCATCCGGTCTCATCTCACTTCTGGTTAAACTGAGTGGAAAGTGTCGAAGAACATGAGGTTCACAATATTTATTTACGGAGATATGGGCTCCCAAACATTGATTGGCCCCTAAAACACTTAAGGAAATAGAAACACATGTGGAGTAATTAGCTTTAATTTACCAGCGAACGAACACTTCTACCCATTTAATAATATACATTTCTGCCAGATAAAGGTTCAATAATATTCTTAAATTGAAGACTGGTATGTCTCACTTCACATGTTTAAACTATTTCCCTGATTTTAGGAGAAAATCAACGTTGCAGACACCATGTTCTTTGACCTTGAAAACATACCCTTTAATTTATGGCAGAGTTATTAGAAACACCCTGTATAAGGCTAGGAAAATAGCTACCTAATTTTAAAAAATTCATAAATTTATTTACACCGACCATATGTTGTTACGATGTATCTAGTAAAAAGCCCAAATAGTGCTTTATGGGAAAATTAATTAGGGTTAGGGAACGTGTAAGATATACGACACACTCAGGGTCTAGTGTATAGACTAATGGCACCTAATGTTACTTCATCAAAGGGGTTAATACAGAGAAAGCTACAGGGCTGCCATGACTCTAAAGTTTCCCCTTTTGGCCCCAATAACGTAATCTATCGAAATTTCCCTTCATCCTTTTTACGTTACGTTTTTTTTTTCTTTTACCCGATAAAGCTCTTTTTTATTTTTCCCCGTGAGATCGTAACTGGGGCCCATCGGGGCCCCCGCTCCTCCAATGCAAACTGCGGGGCCCCTACCCCTAAAAAGAAGAAGAAGAAACGGAAAGTGGAAACTAGTCTACACTCCCCTTTATTGAAAAACGATTTTATAGTAAAGTCCCATATTTCCACGAGAACTATTACAGTTTGTATAGATACACGTACCGGCCTTACAATCTTGAAAATACGTCATAAATAAATCCAAATATCTGAAGATTTACTGGCAAACTAAGGGTGATATTCGGTATAGGAATGACTGAGGGGATACTAGATATAACGAGGGGTTCAACACTCTCGAGAAAAATTTTGCAATCAAGCTTAAGAGGAAAATCTATCTCAGGGAGCCCAGCCAAAACTTTAAATTCCTAAGACGAAAACTTCTCGACATTATAGGATTCTATAGGAGAAAAAAATATGTTTCTATAGGAAAATAAAGGATAAAATATGCTCATATATAATACTATTTTGCCTTAAAATATGAAGAACAATCTCTAAAAATAACAACAAATTGCATTTTACTTTGAAAAGAGGAACTCCGCAATTTGTTGTCTAGTCAAATGTGATCTCGATAAAAAGAGATAAAATTAGATAAATTTGATGCTAAACTATACGAAAACTTCGACTAAGTTAAAAATATAGGATTTTATAGGATCTTTCATGAAATTATAGGTTCAAAATATAGGATTTTATAGGATCTTTCATGAAATTACAAGTTCAAAATATAGGATTTTATAGGATCTCTTATGAAATATAAGACAGGTTCAAAAATATAGGATTTTATAGGATCTTTTATGAAATTATAGGTTTAAAATATAAGATTTTATAGGATCTTTTATGAAATTATAGGTTTAAAATATAAGATTTTATAGGAACTGTAGGACCACTGGCCACCATGCTATCTATTTAAATTTCAATATATTTTTCAAAACTTTCCAGCCCCTCGAGCATGAAAGGGAATTCCACGGAAAAAGCATCCTTCTTTGGGAATAAGGGGGTCCACTGCTTTTTTTCTGGCAAGGGTTGATGGTGGAGGCAGGAAGGCCCTCGCATTTCGGGGTCACTTCTATTATCCGGTATTAGAGCACGTATAAAAGGCACACATTCGACGCCACCCCATGATGTTAGCACGATTATTTTTATAAATAAAATATATTCTTAGCTAGAAAACTAAAAAGTTTCATCCACCGCAAGTGCATCTCAACTTTCGAGGATATACACAATTGGCAACAAGAATGACACGTTTAACACACACGGTGGTGGACGGTGGTAACTGTTGGCGCGCAAAACTTTCAAACGTATACTCAGTCAGTGTACATAGTTTCAAACGACCAAGGCTTAAGCTTAAAACTTTAAAAGTAGTTGCGAGCGCGTGAAGAATGGTATGGTATGGGGAGTGTGTTTCAACTTCCGGACGCGTTCAGGGTCAACCTTTGCTGTCCTTAAATCGTCTCTAGGGAACCAGGACAAGAGCAACAGTTAGCAAAGGGACAACCCTTACAAAATGTTTCTTTGGATTTCTTGAGAAAATGTATTTGTAAAATTCTTAAGATATTCCTTGGAATATTCCTTTAGAATCCTTTGTATATTTGGCCTCTTTTTACAAAGAAGTATTCTTCGTGTTTCTTAGGAAAATATTACTTACATTCTCTTAAGAAAGTTTTCTTAATAATTCTTAAAACAATTCTTTTATCGATTCCCTCGGATATTCCCATGAACCCCCTCGGATATTCCCATGAACCCCCTCAGATATTCCCATGAACTCCCTCGGATATTCCCTTTTACTCCCTCGGATATTCCCTTTTACTCCCTCGGATATTCCCTTTTACTCCCTCGGATATTCCCTTTTACTCCCTCGGATATTCCCTTTTACTCCCTCGGATATTCCCTTTTACTCCCTCGGATATTCCCTTTTACTCCCTCGGATATTCCCTTTTACTCCCTCGGATATTCCCTTTTACTCCCTCGGATATTCCCTTTTACTCCCTCGGATATTCCCTTTTACTCCCTCGGATATTCCCTTTTACTCCCTCGAATATTCTCTTCAACCACCTCGGTTATTCCATTCAACTCGCTCGTATATTCTCTTCAACTCCCTCGGATATTCCATTCAACTCCCTCGGATATTCCATTCAACTCCCTCGGATATTCCATTCAACTCCCTCGGATATTCCATTCAACTCCCTCGGATATTCCCTTCAACTCCCTCGGTTATTCCCTTCAACCCCCTCGGATATTCCCTTCAACCCCCTCGGATATTCCCTTCAACTCCCTCGGATATTCCCTTCAACCCCCTCGGATATTCCATTCAACTCCCTCGGACATTCCATTCAACTCCCTCGGATATTCCATTCAACTCCCTCGGAAATCGCCTTCAACTCCCTCGGAAATCGCCTTCAACTCCCTCGGAAATCGCCTTCAACTCCCTCGGAAATCGCCTTCAACTCCCTCGGAAATCGCCTTCAACTCCCTCGGATATTCCCTTCAACTCCCTCGGATATTCCCTTCAACTCCCTCGGATATTCCCTTCAACTCCCTCGGATATTCCCTTCAACTCCCTCGGATATTCCCTTCAACTCCCTCGGATATTCCCTTCAACTCCCTCGGATATTCCCTTCAACTCCCTCGGATATTCCCTTCAACTCCCTCGGATATTCCCTTCAACTCCCTCGGATATTCCCTTCAACTCCCTCGGTTATTCCCTTCAACCCCCTCGGATATTCCCTTCAACCCCCTCGGATATTCCCTTCAACTCCCTCGGATATTCCCTTCAACTCCCTCGGATATTCCCTTCAACTCCCTCGGATATTCCCTTCAACTCCCTCGGATATTCCCCCCAACTCCCTCGGATATTCCCTTCAACTCCCTCGGATATTCCCTTCAACTCCCTCGGATATTCCCTTCAACTCGCTCGGATATTCCCTTCAACTCGCTCGGATATTCCCTTCAACTCCCTCGGACATTCCCTTCAACTCCTTCGGATATTCCATTCAACTTGCTCGGATATTCCATTCAACTACCTCGGATATTCCAATAAACCACCTCGGATATTCTAATAAACCACCTCGGATATTCTAATAAACCACCTCGGATATTCCAATAAACTACCTCGGACATTCCAATAAACTACCTCGGACATTCCAATAAACTACCTCGGATATTCTAATAAACTACCTCGGATATTCTAATAAACTACCTCGGATATTCTAATAAACTACCTCGGATATTCCAATAAACCACCTCGGATATTCTAATAAACCACCTCGGATATTCTAATAAACCACCTCGGATATTCTAATAAACCACCTCGGATATTCTAATAAACCACCTCGGATATTCTAATAAACTACCTCGGATATTCTAATAAACTACCTCGGATATTCTAATAAACTACCTCGGATATTCTAATAAACTACCTCGGATATTCTAATAAACTACCTCGGATATTTCCTTTTAACTCCCGCTTCTTGTATAACTTGTGTGTGCACACATCGAAAACCAATTTTTATGTTGAAAATATTTTTTATTAATTTTTAAATTGCAAGTAAAATAAATTTACTGTTCTTCATTATTAACTTCGACATCCATATCAGTGGCATGTGCGTGTTCATTTCCTCCATCTTCGTTATTGACTCCGCTTGCTTCAGCAGCAGAGGAATTAATTTTATTGATTTCCAATTCCTTGTTAATAGACAAATTTTTAATTTCGCTTTTCCTGCGCACTTCTTTTATTTTACTTTGAATACTTTGCTTCAATTCTTTTTTCGTGACTTGAAATTTATTCATAGTAAAGTCTAGAGGTAATAGTAATTATATTAGATCTACGCAAACGAACACCAATACAAAACTTTTAGAAAATATTTACCTATGATGGCATTTATTTTTACTGGATCCAATTGGTTTTTTGCTTCGCGATCTTTAAAAGCATTGGATTTTTTTCCACTGATGGATCCTTCACATATTTCTGCGTGTGTGAAAAGTCCTGTCAGCAGTGATCGGGCAAAGAACGTTCCGTTCCCGTTGCAAGAGTGCTCTAGGTTAATAACTTCAGCTTTACGTATCTGCACACCATTTCCCAAGTCGACCTAAAAGTACAAATATTGTTTTACTATGTATTATAATAAACTATAGAAAATTATACCATTTCAAACTCCTTTCCTTCACTTGTGGCTGAAGGACCGTTGGCACTGCCATTTGAAACAATATTTTCAAGTTTGCTCGTACATTTTTTCAGCCTTCTTAACCAGCTAGCCATTTCTGAAACGTTAAATGTTATATTAAATACACATATATAAATGATTTTGATGTTCTTTTATGAGTCTATATCGATTTAAAAATGGTTATTTCATTCTCCCTTTAACATATGACATAATTGTTTAGCAAACTATTTTTGAATTCAAATTAAGTTTTCCACCTACCACTCAAATTTTGAAGTTTTTCTATCTCTTCCTTTAATAATTTATTTTCTTTCTTCAATTTTTCATTTTTCTGAATTAATTTATCTTCCCTGGAATTTTTGTATTCTTCAAGATTTGTTAAAATCTCGAGATGTTGCTTTAAAAGTAAAACCAAAAACATTCAGTAAATATTTGAGGCAATAATGATGAAAACCAGCTTTTTTTTTTACTTTCTTGTGGGCTTCCGTTTTATTTGTCGGACGATTGTTATTCTTGGAGCTTTCTCTTTTTCTTTTCCTTTCCATTTCGGCCGCTGTCCCTATAATATTAGGTAATCGAGAATATATATTATATTTATATATATATATATATATATATATATATATATATATATATTATATTTATATATATATATATATATATATATATATATATATAAATAACTAGTAGTAGTTATTAGGTTTTGAAGTGACATGAAGTGTTTGGCTTAGTGAATTTTCGAAAAGGCTTAGTGATTTAGTACTTATAGAGACGAGTTAAGAGGAGCATGAAGTGATCAAACTAGTTATTTGTATTCCATAGAGTATGCTCAGAGCAGTCGGAGCACATTAAGAAAACATGCCAATACATCGTGCCTAATTTTTAATGAATTTTTGAAGCTGGAAATGTAAGGTCTAAAAAGCCTCTTCTTGATTGTTAAATTGATTTACTACGTCGGCACTTTCACTCATGTGCGGTGTTAATTGGTTACATTTTGGGGCTATTAGTTGAACCAATCACAGAGCCTGACAGAACGTGCGGCTAAATTCATTTTAAGAATCAAGGATTTTGAAGACGCTAATTTAGCCTAAAATTGTGAACCTAAAAAATTCAATAGACCAATACGAATATTACCTAAAGAGAAACAAACTTCCAGGGGCACGCCCACATACTGGATAACTTCCCTGTCGCCACAAGACAACACTAGAGGCAGCCCAAGCTAACTGCATCTGAGAGGCTAGCCAACTCGGTCATGCCTCTAGCGGTGTCTCCTCACATGATTGAAATTATCCACTATAGAGACGTACCCCTGGAAGTTTGTTTCCCTGCATGTAATATTCGTATTGGTCTATTAAACTTATAGATAGCTTCATTGCCCCTTTAAATATAACTTCAGTGTCCCTTTAAATAGCAGGATAAAACCTCTGCTCTGGTTTTTCACCCTGACTGTGAAGATTTTCTTTCTAGGTGGGTTTGTCTCATTGTTGAAGTGGACATATTTCGCGAGCGTTCCGCCTTTCACCATACCTCTTATGTCAGTAGAGAGGGGAGACGACAGTGTATCCCTCCCTCTAAGCGCGCTTTTGTAAGAGGGAATATTATTCGCGCGTGTTACGGGAGATGACACTGAGCTTAGAGATAGAAGGGAGTGACGTTGCTATACGTAGCACTGACACTACTCTATAGTTCCACCTTCCCTTTATAAGTAAACGGATTGAGTCTTGCCAAACTTATTGCATGCCATTGAAACCTTAATGTTAGTCGACTATGTAGGATAATTAATTTTTTATTGAACCAATTATTGTATTATACGTTAGTAAAACTCAATGACCCTCTTGTTATTCTCCACCATAATCCCCTGGACACTGTAAATATTAATTACTCCAAAGTTGAAATCAATACTTTGTTAAAATTTCTAAAATCAACTGCCTTCTAGATCAAAACTTTCTATATAAATTCATATATGCGCCTACCACTGCACCTGAAAAGCTCAATATAACGGGGTTTTGACGTTCCCCCAGTGTTGCCAGCCCAGCAGTGAGGCACTTCAATTAGGGCTGTAAGTCGAAAAATTTTCCGGAAAATGACCGACGTATTTTTTCGCGAAAGTTTCCGTATTTTTCCGCTACCGATAGGCCTATTTCAGTTTACCCCTGTTTTATTTTCTGAAAATATTTTAGATTTGGTGGACTCCATCAGCTAGTATATTTCTTATAGGTTAAGGTCCATTTAAAATCATAATAAAAGCGAGGGGAAGGATTGTAGGTCTAGTGAATTGAGTCAGAAGTCTTTGACTTTCATTTTTATTTTCTATTAATAATTTTTTTTTTGAAAATTCAATGATTCATAGCTAACTCTGGCTTTTTTATTTTTCCGATTTTCGGAAAATTTTCCGTATAGTGGAAACGTTTCCGGGAAATTTACCGCGTTTTATTTTTCCGGAAAATTAACAACACTAGAACTTTCAATCAAGAGAGAAACCTAGTAGTTCCAGACCAGTTCAGTATTTCCGAGAACTGCCTCACTGGATATCTGACAACACTGTAAAGAAGTCAATGCTGAGGCAGAGGGGAGGTAATGCTTCTAGCCCCTTTAGCGAAAACTACATTTTTGAATCAAGCTTCTATGCATTTCTCTACATTTCCATCATCACTGACATTTAGTGGGGAAATTTCAGTTAGACATTCCTATCTCTAGCTCTGCGTAAAGCTCCTTAATTACTAGGAGTCTGCAGTATTTCTACAACAGGACCACAAGGATTCAAGGAAGGACGAGGGGCTAATCACTCTCAAATTCCCTGTACACGGATTTCGGATTACGCGTAATAATTTTAGCACTGTCAAAGGCAGGACCTTTAAAGATTACGCGTAATCAATTTAGTACAGTCAAAGGCAGGACCTTTAAAGATTACGCGTAATCAATTTAGTACAGTCAAAGGTACAAGCGTGTACACTTATTACGCCAAGTGACTGGCCCCTCGATAAAGGATATGCCTGATGTTTGCTTCCTTCACTTTTTGAAATTTCCCTATTGGTTATATGTTAAACATTTTAATGAAAATTGTACACTCACCAACACCCATTATTAAGCCAGGCGAGGCTTTTTCCCCTTCCTTCCAATTGACATCAACTTCCACATTCATAAACTGAGTATAATCTGTAGCAGATGCAATCTTGCAGGCTAAACCCACATCTTTTAAGCACTTAATTGGATAATTATCCCAACAATTTTCAATATTAGGCCATTTAATTAAAACGAATAGACCGATTGGAGAATTGGCTGATTTCGGTGGCGCCATTTTCCAAAACACAAAAGTTACTAAGTTTTTATTACTTTCGAGAAAAAAAATGGGAGCGTCCTTCCTTCCTCTGTCCACTTTCGTAAATAGTTGAAGGCGGGTAGTAGGGAATCTTTTACAATTTGGGGGCTGTTGAAACTTTCCATAAAATTCTAACAAAAAAACACCTTTACTCACCAAAAACGGGGAGAATAAATTCAACCCAGGGATTAACTCTTTTAGACCAATAACCTCTTGAAATACTTTCGAAACGTTTCACTCTGACACCCCCTTTTTTTCTCTTTTTTATTGAAGAACTCCCGATGCTCTTAAAGGGAGGGTGAAGTAGAAAATCAAGTGATTTTTTTATCGATTCTTGTACCAATTTTAAGACCAGTCTGCACAGTGAAACATTCAGGAAATACTACCGAATGATATTAAAGTTCAAATTAGGTTAAGATTTTAAGTATAATTTTAAACAAGGACTGGTGACCAATCGCGTAACACCCTGCCTTTTTGTTAACAAAATTCTCGTGACACGCTCCATGTCCCGTGCCACGATTGTCACGTTGCGCGCCTAATTTTATCAAATCTCGTGATAAATTTCATTCAACACGGAACGTGCCACGATAATTTTGTTAACAAAAAGGCAGGGTGTTACGCGATTGGTCGCCAGTCCTTGTTTAAAACTATCCTTAAAATCTGAACCTAATTTGAATTTTAAAATCGTTCGGAGGTATTTCCTGAATGTTTCACTGTGCGGACTGGTCTTAAAATTGGTAGAAGAATCGATAAAAATCACTTCATTTTCCAATTCACCCTCCCTTTAAGAAAGATGGGGTCTTTTCGGCCCTCCCTGACGCCTACGTCGACAACGTTTCGGTTTAAGAGATCTGGACAAAACGACCTTGCCTTAGTTTTAATAAGAAAAAAGTAAACCTTTACAAGGTCATTTTGTTTAAATTTTAGATCATCCCATAATGAAAAAATAAAAATAGGCATTGTAAAAACATTTAAAAAACGAATAGAATGTTTATCAGATAAACCACAAACAGACAATTAAAAAAACACACTATTACCTTAGCAAAATAACGAACACATTAAAATCAGAATTAATTAAAAATAAACCGAGAATAGATGAAATGAAAAAACGGGTATAATATATGAAATTAGATGTAAATGTGATGAAAAATACATAGGACAAACAAAACGACAGCTAAAAAAAGACAAACGGAAATGAAAAAACGCTGTAAAAAAATACGACGAAACCAACGGACTGGCGACCCATATAAAACAGAACAACGACCATAAAATTGATTGGGATTTAACTCGGGTTTTATGTCAGGAAACTAATTGGTACAAACTATGTTTTAAGGAATCAGTATATATTAAAGATAGAGGAAATTTAAACTTAGATCAAGGTTCAGTAAACATAGGCGGGTGGGGAGGTTATAACTTAAATAAAAAATGATATAAATAACGATATATAAAAAAGGGGGCAATGTCACCTTCAATCTATGTAAAAAAATTAAAATTGGTTACTTGTAAAATTAAATTAATTTAGTTCATTTTAAAAATTGGCTGAGGAAGGACCGCGGTCCGAAAGCTCCCAAAATTTTCAATTTTAAATAAACATATAAAATTTACTCCATGAAGTAGCAGTTCTTATTATAGTTAACAACATTATAAATTTCGTATGCATTGTTTTCACTGTTGCCAGACCAACTGGAAACCAACTGTAATCAAGAGGGAAAGGCTAGCAGTTCCAGTTTAATTCAGTTCTTGAGAGATTTGACTTCCAAAAGATCTGACAACACTGCAGTGAAGTTAAAGCTAAGACGGAGGGTAAAAACTTTCTCAAGCCCCTTTAGTGAAAATCTACCTTTGTAATTGTGTAATTGTAACACCACTTATTGCTTGATTTTTTGTACACTTCAATCTGCATTATAATAACTCTATAAAAAAGGTAGCATTTTATTTAATTATCACATTTGTTTATAATCATGCACCCAAAATTAAGTTTGTTTTTCAAGATTTGTCCATTGCAAGGTAAATTGAAGTGTATGGAGAGTCGAGTCATTAGTCGATTACGCAATTTCTATTATATTTTTCACGGGATTTAAACATATAACTCTTTAATCGTGACAATGAATGAAAATAAAACAATTTGATAACTTAGAAATATTTTAAACGATGGCCAGAACACATTTACATCCATTCAGTGCGAGGGGTGAATCACTCTTTCGGAAAGTGTCCCCGGAATAAGTAATACGCGATATAACACTTAGTAATACAAATCTATTTACTCGCAAAAAATTCCATATTACATCGTAAAGTGTACACCGGAATACACGAGTGACTCGCCCCTCGAATCAGTGTGGAGTACCTTCTCTAGATCTATCTTGCTATGAGATAATATAGAGCTGGGCTCTAATCATAATTAGGCTTTAAATACTTCTAAGTATTTCCATGAAAATTTCATAAAGATAGTTTGCCGGTGAAATCTCAATCTATTATGATTTTTATAATCGGAGGGGCGAGTCACTCATGTATTCCGGTGTACACTTTACTCTGTATTATGATGTAATATGGAAATTTTTGCGAGTAAATAGCATTGTATTACCAAGTATAATATCGCGTATTACGTATTCCGGGGACACTTTCCGAAAGAGTGATTCACTCCTCGTTAAAATCGTAGAAAATCGATAAAAATCATTTGATTTTCCTTTTCATCCTCCCTTTACTGCTTTAGAGATTCAAGAATGGAATGGAATGCATTGTAAAAGGGGGGTCGCCTTGAAGGGCCTTAAAGGGTCTCTAAAGAAGTCGGTGGAGCGTTGGAATTTTTTTTTTTGAAAACTTCGTTATTGACGTCACAATCCCCGGGGGTGAGCAAAACGAGTCTTTCCTTCTAGCAAACGCAGCGGGGGTCTCCGACTCTCGCGGGTCAGAACTTGGGAAACGCCGAAGCAGGGCGGCACTCAACCAATCACAAGAGAGGGGAGGATGGGTCGGGGGAGTTTATTTTAAAAAAATTCAAGGGTACGCCGACCTCTTTACAGTCCCTTTAAGCCAGTTTTGAGTTCGTTTTCTTAGAAAAAAAAAATCCCCCTGTTTGTCCACCAACGGAGACAAAGTTGCTTCACTAGTAAAAGAATCTCTTTTGTATATATATGTTCAAGTTTAAGGTCTTTACATTTTTTACAAAATAAACTTCAAACGGATTCAATACATATTTAAAGTTGAGCTAACCTTAGACAATTATGTCGAATTATAAGTCTTACTTATGGTCCAGAAGTGCCAAAATCCCTAAAAGAACATTAACAAGGTTCAGAAAAAAACAAAGAGATACTAAAAAAACACAACTGCATCTAGCAGCCCCCGCCAATTCATCGACTTCTGAATCGGAAAATGAGGTGGAAATGGGTCAGACTGATATTCACGAATTAATTTATTCGGATAAAGAAAAAGGGTAAAAATAATTTTCTATACTTAAATTTAATGAACATTACAGTGCAGCTTCTAACTCCATTAGGCTAGAAGAAAATGACGACAATCTTAGCGACAATGTTAGTCAATTAAGTGACAGTTCCTCGTCGTCTGAATCCTCGATTTCTTCAGCCAACGAATCAATGGAGTCCGATTTAAATGCAAATTCTCGGGAACAAATAACAGACGAAATGGTATGAAGTAGTTATCCCTTTCCTGGATTTATACCGATTTAAAGGCTGAGTAACGGCGAAAAGGGTTCTAGTGAAACTGAAGAACTTCTCAGCACGGTCGGCCATTGTTAGTTTGATAATTAACAATGGTCAACCGTGCTGCAAAATTTTTACTTATTGCAACGTCACCCCTTTCTACCTCTTACCTCGGTATCATATCCCCCGGTTCGCGTGCTCTGACAGTGTCGAAGCTAAGGACGGAGTCATATTAAATTTTCTTTCAAATACTGATATTTGTTTTACACTATTTTAGGAAAATTCTTTGTACGAAGGATCTAATCTTACCATCAAGGAAAGTTTACTTTTAGTAATGAGCCATGTTTTAAGGTTTCACTCATCGAATGAAGCTACGGCAAGCCTATTAGAATTGCTTTTTTGGCATTTGCCAAAAAATACGCCATTTCCAATATCAAAATACAAGTTTTTCAAACAATTTTCTGAAACAAAACATTTAGTCACCCAACATTTTTA